>NW_026555342.1:31467563-31826571 GCF_029017545.1 Prosopis cineraria
GGGAATGTGAGGGATTGGCATGCCATCAAAGGGATATAGATTAGGCTAGAAGTGTCTTGATGCTTTGGGATTTAGTCTAAGAATCAATGTTTTGAGCTAAATCCTAAGGGCTGATTTTCTCGTGAAGGTGGATGGAGGAACCTTGGTCCTCTTTGAGAGATAAGGTTTTTCTACTCTTGAGAGGAAGGGTCAATGAGGAAGGCATATGGAAAGGGAAAAGGTGAATGAGGTTGGTCAGAATAGGTTTTGGATGTTGAGGATGAGTCAACAGTGTGAATCAAACCTTCTCTAAAACTTTGATGGACCAGCCTCATCTTCTTACTTGATATTTCCTCCCTGTGCCTCAGAAATACCAAGGTGATCCATGATTCTATCCAATTTTCCATTTAAGTATAGCATCACGTCACTAAGGCCTTTGATATCATTCTTGAGATGCACCACTGCTTGATCATACTTACCTTTAATGCCATTGAGAATCTTGTACAAGAAGGCATTTGACATATCACTAGGTGGAGTAAGCATCTGAGGTAAGGGTTGAGAAGTTGAAGCACCAACTGCTTCAAATGTTCCAGCATATACTTTCTTCTTTAATTTGCTCTTCTTTTTTGCTACAGCAGGATTAGCCACTTCGTCTTCTTCTCGTGGAACAAAATTATTTCCTTCTAGCTTGTACTTCATCTTGAAGAGAGTAGTATCTTTGAATTCTTTAGGTTTTAATACTACTCCTTTAGTGTATTTGATATGACATCTCCTAAGAATAGCAGATACAACAAAATCTATATATGATTAGTTGTAAAGGGGAAATTTTCCAGGCATGAAGGCAGACTACCAAGCACATATTATAAATCTAAAAATCTTCTTTTCCTTCCATATTCTTAAATACTAATTGATATTACCTTTCACTAAACCAAAAGAAAACCCATACTCAAGTTCTTTAAGTCATATAAGGGAATAGAAAAGCAAAGGGAGGTATATAACAATAAAAAAAAACAAAAGAAATCATACCATGCTTGATAATGTTTGATGCTCTTCCTTCTTCCTTTAGTATATCAATCCTTGCTTTCTCTCTCAAATTACTCTCGCCTTTTCCTTTTCCCAAACCCCTTTCTTTGAAATGCCCTTTTCACCTTACTTCACTTTTTATGTAGATGAAGAACAGTGTGCCTAGATCACAAAACCTATGACATTTGACTTAATTTGACCTTCTCCTTCATCATATGATGCATTTCATCTATAGAGCTGAACAGCTAATCTCTACTATTTGCTATTTGTTATCAAATCTCTCTTTGAATCTACAAAAGTAGGTAAAGGGTGTCCCATTTCTAGAATTTTCATGACAAATTGGCATTTTCAAGGGTGTTCTTCCTCTTCACCATACTTGCAATTGCATTCATAGTCATTCTGAACTGAAGGGTTAAATGCATTAACATCTTAGTTAGTTTTATTATTTTCTTTTAATATTATTGCCATTTTTTTACTTTTTAATTATATTTATTTTTACATCATATTTTCAATATAAAATAAGAGAGTATATAAAATGAAGGATCTTATCTCAAACCTAGAGATTTTTCCACTTTTAAAAATTTAAAAGGAAAGTTTTTAAAACTAATTTTTAAGATTTTGTTAGATTTTTTAACTACCATTTTAAAATTTTAATTTTAAAAATAAAGATTATCTAGAATAGAAGACTCGTTCTTAATCCTAATTTTCTTATTTCTTAAGATTGAAAACAAAGGAATATATTTTTCTAAATGTTTTAATTTTCATATTAATCATTTTAACTAACTAAAGGAATAAAAACTATAACTAACAGAAGATTATTTAGGCTAAAATAAAATCAATCCCTATTTAAATTTTTTTATCTTTTATTTTATCCATGCTTATTAAAATTTCATTTTTCGTTCAATTATTATTATTATTATTATTTTTAAAAATGCCTAGATGAAATACAATATTCATAGGTAATATGTACAAGATTGAATGAGAAACAAAATAACATACTTCCCTAAGAAGAAAAGAGGCGTGAGGTCATAGGGTGATAGAATTTCTTTAGGGTTGTTACTAACCCTAAACTTAGTCTCACTTAATATAACTAGTTGTTAGAGTAATGGATTCATCCTTAGCAAATGTTCTTATGCATTTATTACACTCTAGGCAAATAATACAAAAAGATTACACATGGTTGCTATTAGTATTAATAGATATATATTGTCCTAATTAAATCAAGTAGTTTGAATCTTGGGTTAAGTTTTTCTCTTCCAAGATCTATGCTTATTGGCTTGAATTATGAGAGCAATATCTAAACCATAAGAAAAGATACTTCAAGAAAGAGATTTAGAAATCATGGTCATATTTCATATGCAAGTACTTATATTGGCTCAATAAGAAACTTAATCATATGGTATAGTAGTCATAAGTATTATTATATTTTGTTCTCACAAGATTCATGCATTATTTGATTTTAATTCTAAGTGTTCTTATATGCTTGAATATCATGGTAGCAACTCCTGCCAGTGAAATTCTTTGATAGATTAAGTATTTGAATCTTTTACCATCGATTGAAGGTAAAGGATTTCTTGATGACCTTACATGAGTGTCAATAAGGTTTATTTGATGAAATTATTATAAAAAAGTGTGAGTAAGAATTATAGAGATCAATTGAGCCATTATTTTAATGAGAGATTCATATCGAAATATCAGCCGTTAGGCCAAAAACAAAGTATAAAAAGCAAACTTGAATTATGATGGGGGTTTAAATGAGTTTGTTTTGGCTTAAATAGGTCATGTATGATGAGAATTTTGGGACTCATGTGATGAGGAACTTAAATTATGGTTTAAAGTAGAACATTGGAGTTCATATGATTTGATTTGAATTATGTATGACTTAAGGTGTGTTAATGCAAGTCAAGTGGTCATTTGAGTCACAAAGCCAATCTTAAGCAATGCAAGTTAAGTGGTCATTTGAGTCATAAGGCAAATCCAATCCTAGCATCAAATTAGATTTACATGTTATATGAGTGACTAGAAATATGTTTAAGATGAAGAATTCCAAAAGAGTGAAAGTTTGAGCAATTGAGCCTTCAAAACATAACCAAACGAGTAGTGGAAAGTATGACTACATTTGAAGGTCTAAAAGGTTAGAGTTTGAGCTAAAATTTGGCATGCATATAAGAGACATATGCAATTTTATTCTCCCAAATATAGTAATTTTAGGCTCTATATAATATTTTATGAATTTTTGAATTCCATCAAAAAAGCTATTATGAAGTAGTTCTACATATTGTGTAGGTGATCTTATGTTTTATTAAATTTTGATAGTAGATAGTAAATCAATATATCTTCTAAAAAATTCTTAATTTGCTTCAATAGGATATTCCTAGCTCAAGTTATGATCCTTTAAATGTAACATCCCAAATTTCTAATCCTATGTTAATAATTAATTAGGAATGAATTAGTGATTTAATGTGAGATTAGAGTTTTAAATAATGAAGTGTTATTTCGACCTTTTGAAATGTTATATGAACAAATATGAGCAGAAGAGCAGAATCTTGAAGTAAAACATGTGAGAATAGTGAGGATTTTCCTCATTGTACACACACAGTGGCGAGGAAATATGTGCCGTAGCGTATGATATAGAACTTTAATTAATAGGGACATGTCCAGTTCATGAAACAAAAGGGAGAAGTGGGGAGAAGAGCAAGGGATGTGTTAGGGCCAAGCATAATCAAGAGCAAGGATGATATTTTTGACTTGTTACTTATCGGGTAAGTCACGTACTGCCTTAACCTTCGATTATACCCCTTTTTTTGTAGTTTTATTTAACTAGTGAGAAATTGAATTCAGGAGTTTTAAGGAGTTGACTTCTTACCCTATAGTAATAGAAATGTTCTTCGGAACTAAACTAGTACCTTGTGACTGGTTTGGGTCGAAGATTTGCCCCAATTTAAAGAGAGTAGTGAGAGAAAATTGGCTGGCTAGAAATATTAAAGTTTGTACTGAAGGGTAATCAATGATAATGCATGTAATCGAGTGTGAATTATAGATTTGATAGCCATTAGGTGTGTAATTTCAATAATTGGCACTTTTTTCAATAGTGAAATTGACTCTAGGTTGACAATTTTGTATAGATTCTAGTGTATGACGGATGATGATGATTATGAAAAAGGAGCTTGAATAGGGTTGTTGGAACATGGATAACCTTTTCTAGTAAATAGAAGAGTTAAGGTAACCATATAGTTTATTATGTTTATTATCTATTATAACTATGTAGAAGTAAATACAAATTTATGAATTTATTATTTTAAGAGTTTTGTGCATGATTTGTTATTGAAATGATTTTAGCATGTACAATGGTTTATGAAATGAGATTTAAAAGGTTATTTGAATTTAAATGATATATATATATATATATGTTGTGATAGTATATTTTGTGAAAATGTGGATAAGCAGTGATAATTGTGAAAAAGCATGATTATAAAGGGTAGGAGTTCACCCAGAATATGTGGGGATGTGTGTGTGTGGAGATATGTAAGTGAAAAATTCATATGGTCAGGTTGGTACCATGAGACATCTGGTGTAATATTATACATGCTGGTACCATGGGACATGCAGTATAGCATATTATGAGACTGTTAACATAGGACATCCGAGCAGTCTAGCAACTCCCTAGTACTTGTTAGAGTTCGGTTAGGAGTCAACGACGCCTCTATCATAAGTGTGTGAAAAGGGAAACCATAGTTCGTAGGTGGGTTAGATTATCTTTAGCAGAGTGTTTCTACCACCAAAAGTGTGCTTGGGTCAGTAAGTGGTTGATCTAGAAAAGCCTATGATTTCATGTCGGGGAGTTTTGGAAGATTGGTGGATAGATGATCATGGTAGGATATAAAAGTGTTTGAAACTGAACATGATTTCTATGTGAAAGTGATAGTTTAGCTATGATATGCTACATATATATGCTATAATATGATTTTTGTTACTTCACATGGTTATTTGTGTTAATAGGAATTAAATGAGCTATATTAGTTACTGAGATTTTTATCTCACCCGTAGTTATTTACATTTTTTAGGCTCTGGTACGAGTGGTTCAAAGGGAAAAAGACATAGTTGAGTTGAGATTACTCACTAAGCCTTTGTAAAAATATGGTGTAATGAATTTGTTGTTAGTAGTTGTAAATACGTATAAGTTACCATAGGATTTCAGTACATATGCATAAAGTTGTATTATAGTATGTTTGATAATTTTGAGTTTCTAGTGATAGAACACATTGTTACCACTTTTATTTGTCAATTAAGACCATTTTATTAATGATTTATCACCTTCAAGTGCACACATTGCATTAGATTTGGAACTTTGCCTAAGTTTCTAGGTTCAGTGCACTAGGGGCATTTTGGTCCAAAAAAATGAACTTTTGAGAAAATGTACACGAAAAATTGACAAAGTGCATTTTATGTCCATTTGATGAATGGTGTGAAATTATATTTTTAAAATTTATTTTAGTTTGGGAGTAATTAAATAAAAAGTCAACACTTTCTTAAGTGTCTTAGTTTGTCCTAGTTTTTGGTTTGCCTTTGTGTGAAATTTTTATATATTTTGTGCAGCCTGAAACTTGGTTAATTTAATAAATTCTCCCTTCTAATTATGAATTAATTCTGGACATGAATTAGATTTTATTATATCATATACTACTTAATTGAATTATGTGATTTATGTGACATAGGTGGCATGTGACTTGTGCATCAATTGGGCAATTGAGGTCAACACTCCTTGAGGTCAATGGCTGATGGTTTGCACGTGAATTATGATTATTTTGAGGGGTTAGATCAGCTAAAATGATATGGATGACACATGGGAAATTAGGCACACATTGGAATCATCTACAAACCAATAGGAAGTTGCCACCTTGCAAGTGTGACAAGGCTCCTATTTACATTTTAATTTCTTTTTCCTTATTTAATTAAGCTTCAGCTGATGGGAGACACCAAAGAACATGCCATTTAAGCCCTAAATGGGATCCAACACATATCTCATTCATCTTCCACATTCTCTCTCTCTTGTTCATAGTGTTCTTCATTTTCTCTCTTTTGTTCTTCATTTTCTAGCACCCTAACCTCCATTTTCAGCCACCAAACCTCCACAAAACTCATACCATTCTTCTCCTCTCTTCATTTTCGTTCCATCCCTTCCATTTTCACAAGGATTGAAGCTCATTTCCATCATTCAAGAGCTATGGAGTTTGGCCTTCACAAGCAATCACTAGGGTTCTTGAAGATGAAGATCGGCTAAGTTTCTTTGTGGAATCCTAGAGAGATAAAGATGGAGGATAAGTCTTGAGCTTCAAATTGGCTAAGTTCTTTTGTTTCCTATCCTCTTCTCTTTTTACTAGATGGTTAGATTCCTTAATCTAGGGTTTAATCATCTTAGCTTATAAATTCTAATTTGAATTTGATGTTGATGTAAAGAGAAAGGATTGTTTCATTTAATTTCTTCCTTGGACAGCCATGACTGAATTTTGCCACTCTTTGTTTGGCACATAATCTTGTGTTTTTCAATTAGTGAATTTCTTGTGTTAATATTGCATAATCTTGTGGTGTTAATGCTTGTGTTGTTGAGTAGCTTGACATAATCTTGTGGTTGCTCAATTTATGTGTTTGACCATAGCTGTTGAGAGAGGATTTTGAGTGAATCACTTGGCTAATGTCTTCACCAATTGGTTAATTAAACTAGGGACTTTAATCTAAGACCTAGGGAGGTTAGCTAATTAGGTTAATTGGCTTAGGATAATTTTCTTAAGTCATGACAGCTTTAGTCAAGAGGAAAGGGAAGCTAAACTTAGCCTAATCATGAGAAGATAATGAGTCCAAAATCAACTAATCTCTAGGGTTCCATTATTGTGAAAAGGGAAGTTCATTTCACTCACTTTCACTAGCATTTTAATTACTTGCACATTAGGTAATTAGCTAGGTAACTAAATTCCTACAAACTTTAGTTGATTTATTTCACTAGATAACTTTCAGTTAGACTTAAAACCATTCCTTAGGAGATGACCTAGGGTTGGCCCTATATTACATTAGGGTTAGCTTTAGTATAATTTTGAGGATAAGTGACTAATTTCTATCACCTAGCTATTGTATATGTGTGATGGTAAAATGATTGGATGGGCTAGTGGAAGAATGTATAGATGTGTGAATATGAGATGTGTGAAGAGTATGTGTGATGATTTGGCCTTGTATAAGATTAAAGAAACAAAAAATGTGTTTTGGCCTAAAATGTGAAATGAGCAGTTTATAGGCCAAATATGTGTATGTGTATTATATTATGCATGTGTATGGTCAATCAGCTATGTAATATATATTTAGGTGGTCAAGACCCACCCAAAAAGTAGCTAATGACATTTGGTTTTGAATTGAGATACTTAAGTGATAACATTTGGCATAAGACGGTCAAAATGCACTTGGGTATCTAATTTTTGATAGAAAAATTAGATTGAGATGAAACTAGTGTCATTAGTTAGATTTCAAAACAAGCTTCGTATGGGCACTTGAACTGTCTCAATCGGACATTGTATGTGAAAATGGCACGTATCTGAATTTCATCTGAATTTTAAATTTTGGTGTATGTACCACAGCACATGTACCTGCATGCCATAGTGCACGACACAAAGCAAAACAGCTATGATCTTTGTGCCACATGCCGCGGTGCATATGGCACAAGTTACGGCGCACGGTGCTAAATTTCACTTTGTTTTCTTGTTTTTCACATGTATTCTTAGTCTTTAATGCATACATAGATATTACTTTCATTGTGTGTTAAGTTTTTATAATTCGAATGTGTTATGAAATGATTGTCTAGAAAATTTTTATTGGGATTCCAAGGCTTTTAATGTTTTCAAAGTAAATGAAATTGATTTGATTTGAATTGATTGTAGTGGAGTGCATGGTAATGTCAGTTAGGGCATTACACTAAAGTTTAGAATCAATTATGTGTTTGTAACATGCTAAACTAAGTGAAGAGAGATTTAGTTTATTGTTCTTTAACTAACTATATTGGTTACAAATATATCAATGCTAAGTGAATTAAAATGGTCTTTGGTAGTAGATGGTGGAGGAAGAGAAAGTGAGTAAAATAAGAGAAAGGATATTAAAGCAAGAGTATAAGAGTAATAATGAATTAGATGAGTATAATACTTAGATAATTTCTTGATAAATTTATGATGATGAAATCTATTAGTAAAAATTTTGTATATTTTAAAGAACAATATTATATACAAAATTCTTGAAGCATGAACTCTAGTATATCAACTACTGTAACACTTGCCCCGAGTTTTATCCAAAAATCAACCAAGTCAAACAAACTAAGTATGGTTAAGGAGTTGATCCTAAAATCAATTTAGAAAGCACACTATTTAAATTAATTTTTTTAGAAAATTTTGAAGAATTATGGTATAGTGCATGGAAGCAAACTAGGCAAATAGGGGCATTTAATTGCTGTCGTTATAGCATTAATCTACTATCATGACAACCCTCTTGGGCAAACTTCTGAGAGTCGCCAATTCATCGTCTTGTCTTCGATTGAAGTGATTTCAAATCTCACATGTCACTTCTAGTGTGCATTAATAGTGTTCCAAATTTTAAAAATATCCAATGGTTAGATTAAAATTTGAACATGTTACAAGTTTAGACATTTTTACTGTCATGACAGCATCTCTGAACTAACTTTCAGAGTGTACCATTTCATCATCCAATTTCTAGTCAAAGTGATTCTAGAGCTCAATTGTCACTTTCAAAGAGTACTACTTGTACAAAATTTCAAAAAGATCCAACAAAAAGATTAAAATTTATACGTGTCCCAACATCAACAAATGCTATCATGATAGCACCTCCAAACCAAATTTCGGAGTGCGCAATTTCTCTATCTAATGTCTAATCGACATGATTCCAAAACCCACATGAAGCTTATAAAATGTTTTGGTTGTGATCTAAATTTTAAAGGAAATCCAACGATCACATTGAGATTTGGATACTCGGATGCAAAAGTATAGTTTTTGATAAAAATCATTTTCAAAATCGTCCAAATCTTATCCTAAAGGTCAAAAACTTGTGGGAACACTTTGGACACATCAAATAGGACTAAAAGTACCTAAAAAAACATTCAAATGATAGAAAATCCTCATACATCAAATTTTAACCACTCAGGTGCCATTTCCCAAAATGGACCATAAACTCCCAAAATGCACAAATCATATAAGAGTGGTAAATAATCAATCCAAACACCATATATTTATATAAATGCATATGCTAAATATTTTACTTGGCTTAGAGATCTCTGTGAAGCCCACGCACCCACTCTTTCTATCCAAGGTATATGTGTGCCCTTTGTATAAAATTCGCAATGCAACCACTTTGCAATTGTGTATAGAATGACACATATTTATATACATACACCAAAATAAACATTTGCTTGTAGTGAAAACTTGGTCTATCAAATGAATCCATCAAAACCACACACCATAACTAAGTTTCCTAAACACAAGTCTATAAGCGGTAAAAATTCATACACAAGCACATAATCCACACATATTCACATATATGTATAGTCACATCTTACTGACACCCTAATTCTAAATACATTACAAAATACATGCTTAAAAGAAAAGGGAATGTTGTTCTTTAAAAATCACAAGCAAACCCTAGCTTGGCTCTTTTTCCTGTCCACCACTGGATCCTTCGCCTGGATCTATAAATATTGTAACGAAAGGGATGAGACAACCATAGTCTCAATCATAGAGAAATCTATATTAATTATTACAAGTAAGCCATAATCAAATAAATGAATAATAGATTCAACAATTTAGCCATTTAAAATGTATGTATGCATGATATAGGCTGGTATAGCCTTTCTTGACCAACAGAATGCCCTCTGGAACTTTTTAACTCACAGGTAAACCTTATACCCATATGTACCTTCATAGGCACAAAACATAATCTAAGGCATGATCTAATCAACCGAATCACCTACGCCCCTTCGACGTGAATCCTAAATAGTTGAAGCTAACTCCCTCCTAGAGCTAACCCAACTTACTCTTTATGTGAGGGCTACCTTAGCCTAGGCACTCAATCTCAGACTTTATATGTCAAATTCCCTCCCCCACTGAGAGGTGTCAAACACTCAATACACTAGCCACTTTAGTACACTGAGTCCACAATACGTAAAGCAACACTAAGTACTAGCAGTATGCCATAGAATATCATAAGTCCCACCTTCTTGTTGGTGAACTCCCACCAAGATCATACCTTTTACTCTTGTCTACCTTTCCTGACTTCAATACTCTAAGGTAGTACAACATTTAATTCTCCCTTAAATGGTTCCTTAGCCTATCTAAAGTACCTAACCTAGTTATACTTCTTTAAGTGTAACTTCTATTCTTTATGATTACAATACATGCAAATAATTTCATTTCCATAAGAACATTGTGTTAAACAAATAGAAAACATATTTGCACTATTATCAAAATAGTACCCCATAAGCCTTTATAAAGCCCATTTAATCTTTTAAAACATGTAATACATGATAACTAGTAATATTTATTCAAAAATAGGTAAGCAAAGCAATAAGAAATATAAATTTTTCTGTTACCTCAACCCTTTTATACCAAAAGGATTTTCCCTTGTATAAAATGAAACTTGGCTTATTCTTTATCCTCCAGTTAAGTTCTACCAATAATTCCTACAATATATAAGTGATCTATATCACTTTTCATGGAAAATAGCATTAATGAAAACTATAAACTCAACAACACAACTTGAATCAATGAGCCATAATCAATCTTAATGGTCCATATATTAAACCAACCATTTATATAGTATCATTTAACCACCAAAAACCCATTATTAGCCACTACTAGGCCAATTTCCAAATCATATAAATTTTAATCAATTAAAACCTTCACTTAGTGTTATCAAATTTCATAATTAGCCCTTATAATGAAAACCAAAGCTTAATTAAAACCTTATTGAATTCAAATAGCACAATTATAACTAAATCAATAGGCTTAAACTATTGAAGAGTGAAATTCAATCTCTTAGGGTTTGAATTTCTGCCAAAAAAAACCTCTTTTCATCCAATTTCCCACTCAAAATATTAGAACATCATATAGAAACTCAAAAAAAACCTCTATAGGACCCAAGAAAATCAAAGCTTACAAGAACAAAGCTTTTGAGATAAAAATCAAGAATTTCCCTCTTCCAAAATCTCAAGAAAAGTAAGAGGGAAGGAAGAGGATTAAAGTAGAGAGTTTGCCTATCATGTAGCCAAGCTTGCAACGACAACAAAGCCTCCAAGATTTGAGCCTAACTCCCTCTCTTCCTCCTCTCTTCTTTCTCTCACTCTCCCATTTTCTTGCCCTTATTTCTTTGCTTTCTTTATTTCATTTTCACGTGAAATTGCTCTTAAAACACTAATCCCAACACTTTGGGGAAAATTACAAGGAAGAGCCCAACATTTCTTTATTATAATGTAAAAGCGCCGGTCAATTTTGGTAATTTTTTCCATCATTAAAAAAATAATATAAAACTAAATTTTTACTTAGTAAAATTAGAACTCTTGACCTCTATCAAATTATTCTTAATTTTAATTTAATTATAGATCTTTTATTTTTAAAATAAATTTGAATCTTAAAATTTTCAGGATGTTACAAGTACTCCCTCTATTTAAAAATATAAAGCATTTTTAATTGAATCTTACCCCCAATAAAGTGGTTACCTACTTTTAAAATAATCCTTTTTTTATATTTACTCCTGTTAAACACCTTATAACAAATATAAAGTCACTATATGGGAAATTTTGAAAAAAAGGCAATGATTATACCTCGAAAGACTAAAAACTCTACATTTTTAACATCCAACTCCTCAAAAAATGTCTTACATTTTTTAATGGAGGGGTACCTTTTATGTTATGTCAAAAAGTAGAATTTAAGCATATAAAAGTAAAGCCGAAGCAAGGGCGGAGCCAGAAATTTTTTAAGGGGTCGAGATGATAAAGTATACATAATAATTGAAGGAAAATTAACACACACACCACACAAACTAACATAATATAAATATTTCAACATATATATTATATTTAATTTTACACATATATAACAATGTGTGTGTGTATTCATTTTTTTAAGTTTTACTCATTAATTTTTTATGGTATAAAAATTATTAGTTATCATTTCTAAAATAAATCATTAGTTATCATTAAATTGGTGAAAATTTTATTTTTCCTATGAACATTAAATAATTTAAATTCATCATTTGAATATAAAGTTATGTTTGATGTAATAATTTATATTACTTTGCTTATTGAATTTAATAATTAATTCTTTCAATTAATAATCATTGTAAATAAATGTATCAACATATATAGTAATGATACTCAATGTCACAAAATATTTTGTTGATAAGATCAAATTATATTAGAGTAAAAAAACATTAATATAATAAATTTTAATAGTTTGGTTATTAAAAGAAGTAATTTTTTAGAAGAACATATTAACCATAACCTCTTGACTTTTGCATAAGTGATTTTATTGTAGATGTCAAGCATATAGCATTTGTAATGCCCTCAATGACATTACTATTCAATCTTCCATGCAATCTACTAATCAATTTGAAATCATTAGTTTAAAAGTTTTGGGATCCCAATAAAAACATTTCTTAAAATACTCAAACTGTAAAACATTATACAACAGAATCATTATGCATAAGCATAATAGAGTCAACAACGAAACATATTCAAATCAATCAAATTAAGCCAAATCTTTATATAGATATTGTCCTAGTATACCATGAATCCATCATCATTAAAACTGAAATGTTTAGATAGCTTTAACTCAATTTCCTCTCAAATCCCAAGAAGATATTCATCTTCCAACTATACCATCCTCAACTCTTTCCAGAAATTACTACTGATCACAATAGTATAAGCACCAACTAAAGCTTTCAATGGTGCATCTTATAGAGAATCTATAAGCTGTGCTCTTGCACCATCATGCTACCCACATATAGGTCTTCCTACTCAACATATCAGTTACTACATTAGCTTTTCTCAGATGGTATTTTAACTCAAAGTTATAGTCCTTGAGCAATTCTATCCACCTTCTCTGTCTCATGTTCAATTCTTTTTTATCTATCAAATACTTCAGGCTCTTATGGTTATTTAACATACTAAACATTGAACCATACAGGTAACGATGCTAAATTTTCAGAGCAAAAACTATTGTCATAATTTCTAGATCATGAGCAGGGTAATTTACTTTATGCGGTCTTAGCTGCCTTGATACATAAGCCACTACTTGTTCATCTTGCATTAGTACACACCCCAAACCTCCAAAGAAGTATCACTGTGCACCTCATAAAGTAGTCTCGAATTCAAAATTATCAGTACTGGTACAAATGGTCAACTTTTCTTTTAATCTCTAAAATGCAATTTCACACTTCTCGTCCTAGATATAAGCTCGCTTCCACTTCAACACAGCATAACTTTATGTAAATCAACAAAAATCATATCTACTGATACCACATGACCTAGAAATCTAACTTCTCTTAGCCAAAATTCACACTTACTAAGCTTAGCATATAGCTTATTCTCTCTCAAAATTTAAAGCACAATCTTAAGATGCTTGGCATGCTGTTCCTCATCTTCAGAATAAACCAAAATGTCATCAAATGAAAACCACAACAAACTAATCTAGATATGGCTTAATGATACAATTCATGTAGTCCATGAATACCAAAGGTCAATTAGTCAGACTAAATAGCATGACAAGGAACTCATAATGCCCATAACGTGTTCTAAAGGCTGTCATGGGTACATCTTCTATATAAAATCTCAACTAATGCTATCTTGACCTTAAGTCAATCTTAGAAAAGATTAAAGCTCTAGCCAACTAGTCAATAATAAATTATTGATCATAGGTAAAGGGTACTTATTCTTTATTGTCACCTTGTTCAACTGCTAGTAGTCAATACACAATCGTAAGCTACCATCTTTCTTTCTTACAAACAACACCGGTGATCCCCATGGTGATACCCTTAGTCTAATAAACTTGTTATCCAAAAAATCTTGAATATGCTTCTTCAATTCATTCAATTCTAAGAGTGACATCCGATTAAAGCTTTAGAAATGGTTATGTACAAGAACCAAATCTATAGAGAATTCAACTTCCATTTCCAAATATAATCTAGACATCTCTTATAAAAATATCTCAAGAAATTTGCTCACCACTATAATCTTCTCAATACCCCACCATACATATTGCTAGCTGTAAAAATTCACCATATTAGCACAACATCCCTACTTGATCAATTTCTTAACTTGTATTACTGACAAATTTGGCTTGCTCTATAAAACTCATTCTCTCCCTCAATACTAATAAAGGACATTAATTTCCTAGCACACTCTAGTATGACATTATTAACTGCTAACCAATCCATACCCACAATCACATCAATCCCCTTCATGGGAATAGAGATCAGATCGATCATAGATACTCGACCCTTAAATACAATCTCTACTCTCTGAAAAACTTTACCAGTATTGCTCAAAGATCCTAAAGGTATAGTCACTTTAATCAACATAGGTAACTCATTCAGTGTTAGTTTCAGTCTATCTACATATTCTTCTAAGATAAAAGAATGTGTAGCCCTAGAGTCAAACAATGCTTTAATTTTATTACCACAGATAAAGATTATATCTTTGATCAGGTTCAAAAATGTTGTGGCCTCTTCTTGTGTCAAGGCAATGACTCATCTAGGAATAGTTGATCGCTGCTCTATCACCTCTATTCCACCCTTAAGACATTATTTTTCAAAGTGACCCAACTTTCCATACTTGAAATAGGACTAGCACTTGCCTACATGAAATCTACCATATATGCTGCACTGAGGTGATCTACCTGTGCTCAGAGTAGGAGCAGCACATTAAAAGCTTATCTTGAAGGTTGAAAAGTTCAACCTTTGATCCTAGTACTACGTTTTATTGAACCCGTTTGAATTAACCAGCTCTGAAGACCTTTAGCAAAACCTCTCTTCCTAAAAGCTCTAGAACTCCTCGAGCTATATGCAAGCTTCTTTGAAACACCGCCTGACTGACCTAGAGAAGATGTAACTATTCTTATATTATCCCTCTTCTTCTCAACCTCAACTTCCCTGCCTCTTCTAGCAACCATTTGATAGGTATTGTCACTTGCCCTGAAAATTAAACTAAAACTAACCCTAATGTAATATAAGGCCAACCCTAGGTCATCTCCCAAGGAATGGTTTTAAGTCTAATTTAAGCTATCTAGTGGAATAAATTACCCAAGTTTGAAGTTGATTATCTAATTGCTCACCTAATTTTTTAGTGAATTAAATTAGCAAACTAAACCTAATTTTGAATGTAGTAGTTTGCCAATTAAAGTAGAAACCCTAAGGTGCTATTAATGGAAGATTACTAACCCTTTAATTAATTATGGCAGCTTGCTTAACTCTCCTTCCTTGGCTAAAAAATGTTTTCACTTAAGACAATCATCTAAAGTATCCTAACTTCACTACTTCAATTCCTTATGTTCTATTACAAGTCCCATGGTAACCTTACTAGTGTAGCTCTAAAATTAACCAAGTGTTTAGCTAAAATTCATTCCCAAATGCCACTGCCTAAAACTATACCTAAGCTCAAAACTATAAAAACTCAAGCAACTCATCAAGTATTCACTACACAATTACATGCTAGGCTGATATAACATATTCCCCAAGTGAAATCACTTATTACCATACAAAAACACAAAGAGGCTGAAATTCCAGCAGCATGAAGAACTTGAAATTCAACTAAACAATCTTGTTTCAATATTAGAAATTATAAACAACTATGAAACTAAAGTCAAATTGAATCATAATCAATAATAGTCATAGTATTCTAATGAAATTGAAACAAAATGAAGAAATAATTAAGCTTAGCCAAGTGAAGACTTCAAAACTCCTCTTCTATCAACTCTCCCTTAGGATTCCATAGAGAATCTAGGTAGAAAACTTCAAGAAAATCTTGCTTCCTCTATGAACTCTCCCCTAGGATTCCATAAAGGTTCCTCCATAAATCTTGATGAATTAAGCTTCAATTCTTCCTCTAGATACTTAAGGTAAGTTCGGCCATGATACGTGAAGAAATGGTGGAAGATTTGAGTAGATTTGATGGAGAAATGGTGAAGAAGAAGAAGCTGGATGTGCTAAAGATGTAGAGAGAAGGAGGAGAAAATGAAGAACACTAAGAACAAGAAACAGGAAATGTGGAAGATGAAATGAAATGATGAATGATCTGAATCATAAGGCTGAATGGCATGCAAATGAGTATTTTCCTTCAGCTAAAGCTCAATTAAAAAATAGGAAAAGAAAATAAAATAGAAATGAGAGCCTTGTCATACTTACAAAGTGGCACCCTCTTATTGGTTGGTAGATAATTCTAATGTGTGCCTGATTTCTCATGTGTCATCTACATCATGAAGGCTAATTTAATCCTTTCAATAATCAAAATTCATACCCCAAATGCTTAGCCATTGAACTCAAAGAGTGTTGACCTCAATTGCCCAATTGATGCACAAGTCATATGCCACTATTGTCACATAAATCACATAATTCAATTAAATAGCATGTGACATTATAAAATCCAATTAATGTCTAGAATTAAATTCATAATTAGAAGGGAGAATTTATTAAAATAACAAAGTTTCAAGTTACATAAAATTATATAAAAATTTTCACACAAAAGAAAACTAAAAACTAGGTCAAACTAAGACGCTTTAGAAAGTATTGAATTTTTATTTAATTACTCCTAAAATAAAATAAATTTTAAAAATATAATTTCACCACTCATCAACTGAACATAAAATGCATTTTGTCAATTTTTGTTGTACATTTTCTCAAAAGTTCATTTTTTTGGACCAAAATGTGTAACATCCTGAATTTCTAATCCTGCATTAATAAATGATTAGTGAATGAATTAGTGATTTAATTTGGGATTTGGATTCTAAGTGGTGAACTGTTATATTGACTCATTGAGATGTTATGTGAACAAATATGAGTAGAAGAGTAGAGTCCTGAAGCAGAGTGTGTGAGCATAGTGAGGATTTCCCTCACTGAATAGACGTGCCGCGGTGTATGGAGCAGAAATCAAATTAATAGGGACATGTCTAGCTCATGAAACAGAAGGGAGCAATGTAGGAGGATAGCTTAGATGTGGAGAAGAGCAAGGGTTGTGCTAGGGCAAGCTAAAACAAGAACAAGGACAATGTCTCTAACTTGTTACTTATCGAGTAAGTCACATACTACCTTAACCTCCGAATCTACCCTCTTTTCTCTTAGTTTTAACTAGTGAGAAATTGAATTCGAAAGTTTTAAGGAGTTGATTTCTTACCTTATAGTAATAAAAAAGTTATTCGAAACTAAACTAGTACTTTGTGATCAGTTGGAATTGAAACGATAAAGTTTTGAAGTTATAGGCAAGATTTGCCCTAATCTAGAGAGAGTAGTGAGAGAAAGTTGTTAGAAAATGTTAAAGCTTAAAATGAGGGGTAATCAATGGTAATGTACATAATTGAGTATGAAATGTGAAATTGATAGTGATTAAGTGTTTAAATGTGATAATTGGCAATTTTGGTTAATAGAGGAACTGACTTTGAATGACAATTCTGTGTAGATTATAGTGTGTGATGCACAAATTGCAAAAAAGGAACTTGAATAGGGTTGAAATTATAAGGGTTACCCTTTCTATTGAACAGAAGGGTTAAGGTAACCATATAGTTTGTTGTATTTATTAACTATTATAACTGTGTAGAAGTAATTATAAATGAGAAAGTTATTGTTTTGTGAGTTTTATGCATGATATGATATTGTAAATGATTTTAACATGATAATTGATTTATAAAAGGCTATTAATTTTGATTGATATGTATATACTATGTATAAAAATGTGTGATGTGAAAATGTGAAGAAAAAGTAGTGAAAATTGTGAAAAAAACATGATTGTAGGGGCTAAGAGTTACCCAAGATATGTGAGGATGTATGTGTGTAGCGATATGTGAGTGAAAAATTCATGTAGTCAGGCTGGCAATATGGGGCATCTGGTGTAGCATTATATGGGTTGTTAACATGAGAAATTTGGTACAGCATATTATGAGATTGTTATCATGGGACATCCGGGTAGGCAACTCCCTAATGCCCAATAGGGTGTGGTTAGGAGTCAATGATGCCTCTATCACAAGTGTATGAAGAGGGGAAACCATAGTCTATAGGTGAGTTAGATTATCTTTGGCCAAGTATTTCTACCACTAAAAGTATGCTCAGGTTAACAAGTGGTTGATCCAAGAGAGCCTATGGTTTCATGTTAGGGAGTATTAGAGGTTCGGTGGTTAGATGATCATGCTAGTGTGTATTTGTGTGGAATTGCTTTGAAAAGATGAATTATTTCATATTTTGATATAAATGTGATATTACTTTAATTTTTATACTTTAGCATGATTATTTGTGGTAACAGATATTTAATGAATTATATTTGGTTACTGAGATTTTTATCTCACTCATGATTATTTATATTTTTTAGGTTCTAGTACTAGTGGGTCAAAGGGAAAAGATATAGGTCGAGTTGACATCTCTTGCCTAAATCTTTGTAAGATATTGTAACATCCCGAAATTTTAAAACTTGGATTTATTTTAAAAAAATAAAATAAAATATCTATAATTAAATTAAAATTTAAAATAATTTGATAGAGATCCAGAGTTTAAATTTTTATGAGCAAAAGTTGGGTTTTATTTTATTTTTAACTATGAAAAAAATTACCAAAGTTAACCCAGGCTTTTGTGCCATAATAAAAAATATTGGGCCCTTTCTTATAATTTTTCCCAAAATCTTATATCAGCTTTTTTTAAAGAGAAACTGAACGCAGAATGCAGAAAAGGAAAAGAACAAAGAACGCACAAGAGAGAGAGAGAGAGGAAGAAGAGAGGAGAAGGAGAGTGAGTTAGGCTTGGATCTAGGAGACTTTACGACCATTGCGACCTCGGCTACACAATAGGTAAACTCCCTACTTCAATCCTCTTCCTTCCCTCTTGATTTTCTTCAATTTTTAGAAGGGGGAATTTTTGGATTTTGATCCCAAAGGCTTTATTCTTGTAAGCTTTTATTTCTTTAGATCCTAAGGAGGATGTTTTGAGTTTCTATATAGTGATATAATGTTTTGAGTAGATAATTAGATGAAAAATGGAGTTTTATGGAAAAAGTTAAACCCCAAGAGGTTGGGTTTTGCTCCTCAATAGTTTAAGTTTATTGATTTAGTTATAATTTTGCTATTTGAGCCCAATAAGATTTAAATTAAGGTTTGGTTTTAATTATAAGGGCTAATGGTGAAAGTTGGTGACACTAAGTAAATGTTTTTAATTGATTAAAAATTATATAAATTGAAATTGGCCTAGTGATAGCTAATAAATAGTTTTGGTGATTAAGTGATACTATGTAAATGGTTGGTTTAATATATGGACCACTAGGATGGATTACGACTCATTGACCCAAGTTGTGTGGTATGAGTTATAGTCTTCATTAATACTATTTGTCATGATAAGTGATGTGGATCACTTATATGTTGTAGGGATTGTCGGTGGAATTTGTTTGAAAGTTAAGGAACAAGCTGAGTCCTATTTTGTACAAGAGGAACCCTTTTGGTACCAAAGGGTTGAGGTAACAAGGGAATTTATATTTCTTATTACTTTGTTTTAGCTATTTTTGAATAAATACTACTAGCTATCATACATTACATGTTTTAAAAGATTAAATGTGCTTTACAAGGGGTTATGGGGTACTACTTTGATTATAGTACAAATATGTTTTCTAATTGTTTAATAACAATGTTTTTATAAAAACTAGATTTGTTTGCATGTGTTGTAATCATAAGGAATAGAAGTTGCACTTAAGGAAGTGTAACTAAGTAAGGTACCTTAGATAGGCTAAGGAGCCGTTTAAGGGAGATTTATAAATGTTATACTACCTTAGAGTATTGAAGTAGTCAATACTCAAGAAAGGTAGACACGAGTAAAAGGTATGATCTCGGTGGGAGTACACCAATGAGAAGGTATGGACTTTTGATATTCTATGGTACACTGTTAATACTCAGTGTTGCCTTACGTATTGTGGGCTCAATGCACTAAAATGGTTAGTGTATTGAGTGTTCGACACCTCTCAGTGGGGGAGGGAATCCGACATATGAAGTGTGAGGTTGAGTGCCTAGGCCAAGGTAGCCCTCACATAGAGAGTAAGTCGGGCTAGCTCTAGGAGGAAGTTAGCTTTGACTGCTCAGGATTCATGTTGAAGGGGCTCAGGCGGTTCGGTGGATTAGATCATGTCTTAGATTATATTTTGTGCCTGTGAAGGTACAAGTGGGTATAAGGTTTACCTACGAGTTAAAGAGTGCCAGGGGGCATTTTATTGGTCATGAAAGGCCATACCGGCCTATGTCATGCATTCATGCAATTTAAATGTCTAAATTATATACTATATTGAATTTATTATTCATTTATTTAATTATGACTTATTTTGTAATAATCAATGTAGATTTCTCTGTTACTAAGACTATGGTTGTCTCACCCCTTTCTTTTCAATATTTTCAGGTCCAAGTGAAGGAACCAGTGGAAGACGGAGAAAGGATCAGAGCTAGGGGTTGTTTGTGAATTGTAAAGAACTACAACCCCTTTCTTTTGAGCAAATCTATTGTAATATATTTAGGATTAGGGTGCTAGTAGGATATGATTATGTATATGTGTGTGAGTATGTGTGGATTGTATGGCTTGTGCATGAATTTTTGTTTGCTTGTAGACTTGTGGCTAGGAAACTTGGCTATGGTGTGTGGTTTTGATAGATTTATTTAATAGACCAAGTTTCCACTACAAGTAAATATTTATTTTGCTATATATGTGATTCCACAAGCAAATGCAAAGTGATTCTATTTCAAATGGTGTGCTATAGGCAAACAGACACCTTGGATAGAGAGAGTGGGTGTGTGGGCCCACAGAGATCTCTGAGCCAAGTGAAAATATTTAGCATGTGCATTCATATGTGTATATGATATTTGGAATAGTTTTTGGCCACTCTTATGTGATTCGTGCATTTTAGGGTTTAGGGTTCATTTTGAGAAATGGCACCTAGGTGGTCAAAATTTGGTATAAAGGGTTTTTATATCATTTAAATGTTCTAACAAGTGTTTTTAGTTCTATTTGACGTGTTCAAAGTGTTCCCACAGGTTTGCGACCATTAGGATGAGATTTGGACAATTTTGAAAATGGTTTTTACTAAAAAACTGTACTTTTACATCTGGGTGTCCAAATCTTAATCTGACAGTTGGATTTCTCTAAAATTTAAGTCACAAGTAAAACCTTTTATAAGCTTCGTGTGGGCTTTGGAATCACGTCAATCGAGTATCGAACAGAGAAATGACGTACTCCGAAATTTGGTCCAGAGGAGCTATCATGACAGCAAAAATGCTGTCATGACAGGAACAGTAATGATGTTGCAACATGCACTAAATTCAATCCGTCTATTGGATCTTTTCAAAATTTGGTATGCTAATAGTACTATTTAAAAGTGACATGTGGGCTTTAGAATCGCTCTGATCAGAGATCGGATGATGAAATGGTGCACTCTGGAAGTTAGTCCGCAGGTGCTATCATGACAGTTTTTTAGTTGTCATGACAACAAAAATGACCAAACTTTTAACATATCTAATTTTTAGTCCGACCGTTGGATCTTTTTGAAATTTGGTACACTTATAGTACCTTTTGAATGTGATGTGTGAGCTTTAAATTACTTCAATCAAATGCCAGACAGTGAATCAGAACCTCCTTAAAGTTTGCCCAGGAGGGCTGTCATGACAACAAAATTAATGCTATCATGACATCAATTAATTGCCCCTATTTGCCTTATTTGCTTCCGTGCACTACATATTAATTCTTTATACTTTTCTAAAAGGTTTTATATGTGTGTTTTTCTATTATGTAAATTGTTATTGATTTAAATGATTTGTTTCCTAAGTTAGTTTTAGGATTAACTCCTTAACCACACTTAGTTTATTTGAATTGTGAGTAACACTCGGGGTAAGTGTTACAGATATAGTGTAATGATTTGTAAATTATTAGCCAAGAATATGTATAAGTTGCCATAGGATTTATACATGTACATATTTTAGTATCTGATGATTTTAAGCTCCCTAGCCCTTGCATATGTGTGAATGATGAAATGATTGGATGGGCTAGTGGATGAATGTAATTGTGTGTGAATATGAGATGGGTAGAGATTATATGTGATGAATTGGCCAAGTATAAGATAAAGAAATGAAAATGTGATTTTGGCCCAAAGTGTGAAATGGGCAATTTATAGGCCAAATATGAGTATCTGTCATATTGTGCATGTGTGGTCAATCAAGTATGTATTATCCATTTAGACTTGGTCAAGGCCCAAAAAGTAGTTAACGACAATCGGTTTCGAATTGAGGCACTTAAGTGGCAAAATTTTGACAGAAATTGTTCACAATGCACTTGGGTGTCTAATTTTTGATAAAAATATCAGATTGAGATGAAACTAGTGTCATTAGTTAGATTTCAAAACAAGCTTCGTGTGACTACTTGAACCATTTCAATTGAACATTGCATGTGGAAATGGCATGCATTTGAATTTCATATCAGAAACTGTCATTTGACAACAAATTCAGGTGTGTGCGCCACGGCGCATGTATTCACATGCCGCAGTGCACGACACAAAGCATATGGCACAAGCCACAACGCACAGTGCCAAATTTCACTTTTTTTCTAGTGATGCACATGCTTTTTCCTAATCCTCGATGCACATAGGTTTATTGCTTCTACTGTGTGTGCAAAGATTTATATTGGAGTGGGTTATAAAATGATTTGTACTTTTTTCTTGGGATCCTAATGTTTTTAAATATTTCAACTTAAATGATTTTGATTTGTTTAATAAGATTGTAGGGGAGCGCATGGTAATGTCAGTAAGGGTATTACAAAATACCGCTAATGCATAAACCTAGAAACTTAGGCAAAATTCAAAATCTAATACAATGTGTGCACTTGAAGGTGATAAATTATTAATAAAAGAGTCCTAATTGACAAATAAAAGTGGGTAACAAATGTGTTCTATCACTGTCCTTAATTTGTGGCATATTTCTTCATAAGTGGTCATATCAAAAAGAGCAATTTGCTGTCGATATTCTGAATGTATCTTTTCTAATAACCACTTTATCTTCCATTTAGTATCATTATGATACCATAAGTATATGGAGCAAAATTGACAATTTTTTGAATCTTTTGATGAATTCTTCCTCATCTAGATACCCTTGTATGAATGAATGAAATTCTTCCTCCTTCTTAATGCAAAAGGATGTTGGGAAGTAATAATGAAAGAACACTTTCTTGAATTCTTCCCATGAATACCTTACACCACCATATGGTGTCACTAAGTCCTACTATCTCTTAGCCGCTCCAACTAACTGTACCATAGCCAAAGTCACCTTTTATTCTTATGTACAAGTCATACTACCTTGAATATGGTTTTGAGGCACTCAATCCACTATTTAGCTTTACCCTCTTTCATGTTGTCATCGAATGTCAATGGATTGAACCTTACAAAAGTCTTCCAAGCTCGATCAATGGATGGATTAGCAATAACTCCCACATCTTGCATACTACCTGAAGCTTAAGATAGCTCAGATCTACTATGCTCCTCTAGGATTGGTTTGTCTTGACCTTTCCTTTCATCTGCCTAATTTTTACCTCTTAATAGCATATCATGATCTCACACTGTTCTCCTAATATCAATCATCATATCTCTAAGTTCTTCCAATACATCATCTCTTCTATTAGCTTAAGGCTCATTTGGTTAAACGTCTAGCATAGGCTCGAGTACTTCTTAAACCTGAGTACCTCTCCTCATTTTCTCCCCTCCTAAGGATGAAAGTAAAACAAAATTAAGCAAAAGGGAAAGAATGGTGTAATGAACAAGATATAAGATGCCAATTTCTAGGATGAATGCAATAAAGAATCAAAAGAACTAAGTCTTGAAACTCGAAAAACTGATACCAACTTAATGTAATGCCCTCAATGGCATTACTATTTAATCTTCCACACAATCTACTAATCAATTTGAAATTATTTATTTTGAAAGTTTTGGGATCCCAATATAAAATATTTCTAAAACCATTTCTTAAAATACTCAAGTTATAAAACACTACATAGTGAAAGCATTATGCATAAGCATAACAGAGTCAACAAGGAAACATATTCAAATGAACCAAATTAAGCCAAAACATAAGCCATGCGCTATAGCTTGTGCCATATGAGCTACGGCATGTGGCACAAAGGCCTTAGCTGTACATTCTGTGCCATGCACCATGGTATGTGGTCACACATTGATACATGCATTGTGGCGCACACCTCAGATTCTACTGTCAAATCTTTGAAATCTGATGTGAATTTTGAACGTGTGCCATTTTCACATCCAATGTTCGATTTGAATGATTCAGGTGCCTACAGAAAGCTTGTTTCATAATCTAACCAATGATACTGGTTTTGATTAAATTTGATATTCATTCAAAAATTGAACACCTAAGTACATTTTGATTGTTTTATGTTAAAATTTGCCAATTCAAGATCTCCATTTAAAACCATATGTCATTAACCACTTCTAGGGTCTTGACCACATCTAAATAGACAAACAACATCTAATTAAATAGTTATATAAACAACATAACATACGTATACACATGTGGCCTATAAATTGCCCATCACACACTTTTAGGCATATTTCATATTTCTCAATCTCATTCACGTCCAAGGTCAAATTCTACACATACATCATATATACCTCACCATCATATTCTCAAACATCTATTATCTAGTCCACACTACCATTTCATCACATACACACAGACATACAAGTCCATTAGCTATAACTCATAAATCACACACATATATACACATTCACAAGTTTATGCACAATTATTGATTCTTATAGAAACTTTTAAACAAACATTCAACTACTAATATGCAAGTTCATTACACCTAAGCTTACAAGGCTTTATCGAGAATTCACAATTCTTGGCTTGAATCTTTCCCTTTAGCATCACTACTACTAGAACTTGAAAAATGTAAATAACCATGAGTGAGATAATAATCTCAATAACCAACATAGCTCATTTAATGTTCGTTAACACAAATAACCATCGAAAAGTAACAAAATCAAAGTAATAACTTATATATATCAGAAGTATATAGAATTTCCTCTTTTCAATGCATTTCTACACAATTACCAACAACAGCATGATCATCTATCCACCAAACCTCTAAAGCTCCCCAACATAAAATCATAGGCTCTAATGAATCAATCACACATGGACTTGGGCATACTTTTGATGGTAGAAACACCAAGCTAAAGGTAATTTATCTCACCTATGGACTCATCTCACACACTTGTGATGGAGACGTTGTTGACTCCTAATCTCACCCTAATAAGTACTAAGGAGTTGCTAGACTACCTAGATGTCCTATGGTAATAGTCCCAATATAATGCTATATCGGATGTACCATGATAACAGCTTGAATATAATGCTGCACTAGATGTCCCATAGTGCCAGCCTAACCATATGGATTTGTTTACACCCATCTCCACACACACACATTGATACATACCTTGGGTGAACTCTTACCCACTATGATCATTCTTTTCATTCACATTCCACTGCTTTCCTATATTCACACACTTTACACACATAATACACACACAAAAAGATACACACACACACACACTTGTTCTTTCCATTTAAAAGAGATATTTAGTTAATAAACATATCAAATTCCCTTCATGCTAAAAGCCATTTGCCAAAACCATGCATAGAGATTCACAAACTAAAATTAGCAATATATATTTACTTTTACACAATTATAATAACTAATAAACATAACAAACTATATAGTTACCTTAACTCTTTTGTTCACAAGAAAGGGTTACCTATGTATGAAAACCTGACTTAAACTCCTTCTCATGATTTCAACACATCACACATGAGAATCTACACAATTGAGGCACCCAGAGTTAATTACCTTATTGACTAAAAGTGCTAATTACAATAATTTAAGCTCCTAAACATTATCACTTCCTCTATTCATGTTCATTTCCACCTTCTATGCCTGATTACCTTTCAATTCAAGTATTGACATACCCACTACAACATTTCTTTCAGTTTTTCTCTTTCTAAACCTAACTAATTTGAGCTTAAAGCTTTATCATTCTAAGTTACAAAATACTAGTTTAGTTCTAGAGAACTTTTTTATTTCTATAGGGTGAGAAATCATCTCCTAAAAACATTCAAATTCAATTTTTCAACAGTTTAAACTAAGAGAAAAATAGGGTAGAATCAGAGATTAAGATAGTATGAGAATTATTTGATAAGCAACAGGTCAAAAAAATCATCCTTGCTCCTAAAAATCAATACCCTAGCAAACCTCTTTCTCTTTCTTTTTCACGAGCCCCACTTTGAGCTCAATTATTCAGGTTTTGCACCATACACCACAACACATCTAGCCTTAACTGCAGCGTGAGGCATAGTGAGAGAATTCCTCACTGTACTCACTTGCTCTGTTAGCAGTGCCGTGCCTTCACTTGGATCTATCCTTATAATATCTTAAAGAGTTAACATGGCATTCCAACATCCAAAACTCTAATATCATATTAAATCACTAATTCATTCCTTAGTCAACATTAATGCAGAAAACAAAAATTTAGGATGTTACAATATTCAATAAATCTTGAATTTTTTGTTGCAATGCTTGACAAAGTTTGTTAATATTAATTCTAACATAGCATCAAATATAAAGTGAAAGCAAAAAAAATGACATCAAGACTTTAAGAGCATGTGTAGCATTATCTTGTTGAAAATAAGAAATCCCATGGCAATTATAGGTCTATAGCTTTAAGCTACTAAAATAGTTGCATTATACATATATAAAAGAATACACATAGAATTGAAATAAGGATTTAATCTAATCTCTCAAAACTTCTATTATGTGCCAATTTAAGAGGGCCAAACATATATGACCTCTACATTTTTACTAAGAATAAATTAAAAAGTTAGGGGTTCGTGCCCCTATCAGCCCCATTTTCTCCACCCCTAATTAGAAGGAACTTGAAACCAATAAATTGCCTATTATGGTCATTGAGAATTGAACATTCTTAGATTTAACAAGGTGTTCTTATTGTTTTTCATAGGATTTTTCTTTACAAAGCTAAGTAGAGGAAAGTGGAATTTGTAGGATTTGAATCTTGTGAAAGTCTTTAAAAGTTGTTATTAAAGGAAGAGATTTCAATTTTAGGAAGAATATGATGGCATTGCACAAGGATTATTATTGCAATATTTTCATCAATTTTGGCAGATTTTATATAATAATGAATTATTTAAGCAGAAAATTCATGAATTAGAGTAAAATGGAATAAATTTCAAATATGAGATAGGAGTAGTTTGACTTGTGTGGAAATTGATTCTTCTTTGATTGATAAGGTTATAGGTGCTCAAAGTGTAACCCAAGTCTATGTAAGCTATTGATAGTTGTAAGAAAATAGAATGATATTAAATTTGTTGTTGACTAAGAGGGTATATCTTAAGTGGAGGGCATTGTAAGGAGTAGATTGAACTCATTATACATCAAATAGTATTCTCAAGGTCAGCAAAGATGTACCCAAATTTGTAAAGTAAGTAAATAATTAATATACTTGTGTTATGGGGTGGTATGAGGAAGGACATAATAGACCTTATCTCATGTTACTTGGTTTGTACGCAAGGCAAAAACATTAGGAATTGATATGTGATCGCACAATGATTGAAAGAGTGTAGAATTGCATAGAGTTTCATTGTCTTAGTTTTAGATCAAGAATTTTAATTCACCTTGTGCTAGTAGTAAGCCTTTCAAGAAGCTTTAGGCACTATCATAAACCAATTATCTATATGAAAGAATATTTCAAATTCTAGATATTATGCTAAGATGTGGTATTTTGATTCTTGGAGGAAATTAAGGACAACTACTTATTTTTAGTTTAAAGTATACTATAATAGTTATCAAGCGAGTAATTAAATGGCTTCATATGAAGCACTGTGTGATAGGTGTAACATCCTGATCCTTAGATAATAAATAAATTATAAAATTTAGGTTTTTGTTCAGTATTCAAAACTAGGAATTCATATTGTTTTAAGGAATAGAATAAATAAATTTGTATTCGATATTATTTGGAGTTAATCATATATTTAAGCATTTAAATGTGGATTAAATTTAGGCTCCAAAATCATACAAGAGGTGTTTTTTTTTATAATTAATATATACATATATATATATATATTTAAAAGTCAAGCCACCAAAAAGTGGTTGGGAAATTTCTTCCTTAATTTGAAATTTTCTCCCTTAGTTTTGAAAAAAATAATAATAATAAATTGCTATGGGACTCACATCCTATTGTAAATAGCACCTCCTCCTTCTCATTTTTTTGCACATTTTTATTCCTCCTTTTCTTTTTTCCATTTCAACTTCTACGTAGCATTGTTCATTTTATTTAGATAACATTCTAAATTTTTAGAGAATTTAGGTATTTATAATAACTCCTTTTCTCCAAAATTTCTTTGTGAATATTTTCAAAGAATTTAGGTATTCACTACAAGCTACCCATCATTATTCAAGAAAAGTTTAGAGATTGACATGTCTTATGTAACATCCCAATATTTTTAAGACTCAGATTTAATTAAAACAATAAAAAATAAAATATTTATAATTAAATTAAAATTAAGAATAATTTAATATAAGTCCAGAGTTTGAATTTTATTGAGTAAAAGTTTAGTTTTATTTATCTTTAATTGTAAAAAAAATTATTAAAATTGACCCAAGCTTTTATGTTATAAAAAAAATATTGGATCTTTTCTTGTAATTGTCCCAAAATTTTTTAAAGATCAGTTTTTAGAAAAAAAAAAAAAAAAAAAGGAACACAGAAAACGCAAATGGGAAGAGAAACGAAACAGACCAAACAACGAGAGTGAGCGAGCAATTGTGTGGCTGTTAGTTCTTCTCTTGCTCTTCTCCGTCGGACTGCACCTAAGGTCTTCACCGCCAGCAAGTCTTCGCCTCTTTTCCTTACTGTTCGTTTATTCCGGTTTAGTAGAGTAGCAGAATTTTTTTCTGCATTCCTGCTCCGTGTGTGGCTGCCAAAGAGGTGGGTGTGTACGTGTTTTAAGTCTCCTTCTTCCTTTCCTTCTTAGTTGCTGGACGTGTGTGTGTGTTCATACTCAAATCCTTTATTTTTTTTTCTAGTCTGTAATTTCAACTTCTCTTCTTCATAGGCAGCTGGTTTGAGACTCTTTTTCTTTTTCTTTTATTTTTTTTAGGGTGTGATTTGTGAGTTAAAGAGTGGCAGCTCTACTGCACTTTGGTTATGGGGATTGTTAATGGAACCTATTTTGAGGTTAAGGAACAAGCCGAGTTTTATCTTTGTGCAAGAGGAACGCTTTTGGTATAAAAAGGTTGAGGTAACAGAAAAATTTATATTTCTTATTACTTTGTTTAGCTATTTTTGAATAAATAATATTATCTAGCATGCATTACATGTTTTAAACAATTGAATGAAAATAAGTATGTTTTAGAAGGGTTTATGGGATATTTGTTTAATAATAATGCACCTATGTTTGTTATCTATTTAATAATGATATTATTTATGAAAGTGAGATTATTAGCATGCATTGTGATCATAGAAATGATGAATTGCACTTGGGAAAGTGCAACTAGGTTAGGTACCTTAGATAGGCTAAGGAATCGCTTAAGGAAGGAATTATAAGTGTTATATTACCTTAGAGTGTTGAAATAGTCAATATTTAGGGAAGGTAGAAAAGGATAAAAAGCATGATCTTGGAAGGAGTTTACAAATGAGGAGATTTGATCTTGTGATATTTTATAGTTCACTGCTAGTATTCAGTGTTATCATACCTATTTGTGGGCTTAGTTCACTAAATGGGTTAGTGGATTGAGTGTTTGACACCTTTCAGTGGGGAAGGGGATCCGACATGAGAAGTATGAAGTTGAGTGCCTAGGCTAAGGTAGCTCTCACATAAAAAGTAAGTCAGGTTGACTCTGGGAGGGAGTTAGTTTTGACTTCTCAGGATCCACTTCGAAGGGGCACAAGCGGTTCGGTAGATCAAATCATGCCTTGGATTATATTTTGTGCTTGTAAAGGTACAAATGGGTATGTGGTTTACCTTCAAGCTAAAGAGAGCCAAGGGCATTCTGTTGGTCAAGAAAGGTCATACCAGCCTATGTTATGCATTCATGCATTTTAAATGACTAAATTATATGTTATGTTTAATCTATTATTCATTTATCTAACTATGGCTTACTTTGTAATAATAAATGTAGATTTCTCTATTACTGAGACAATGGTTGTCTCACCCCTTTCTTTATAATATTTACAAGTCTAGGTGAAACATCATTCCTGACATTACCAAGTACAAGGAACACCAAACACGAAACAATATTATGATAAGCGAGATTACATTAATCCCATAAATAGTTACCATAACCTAAGGTTAAAAGTATTTAAGAAAAATAAGATCCCAAGAAAACCCTTTTTGAATGATCGTTTAAGCTCAAACCAATTTAAAATCAATAAATAAGACAACAGAAGCAAGAGAAATTATCCCATAAGAATATTGAGCAGAAAAGAAAGAAATTTCAGCAACTGGGGCATAGTGCACTGTGGTGGGTAAATTTTGATACAAGGGATTTATCTATCATTTGAATATTCTACTAGGTACTTTTAGTCCTATTTGATGTTTCCAAAGTGTTCTCACAAGTTTGTAACTCTTAGGATGATATTTGGACAATTTTAAAAATGGTTTTTATCAAAAAGTTAGACTTTTGCATCTGGATGTTTAAATTTCAATCCAACTGTTGGATTTCTCTAAAATTTGGGTCACAAGTAAAATTTTTTATAATATTCATTTAAGCTTTAGAATCACCTCAATCGGATATCAAATAGAGTAATGGTGCACTCTAAAACTTAATCCATTTGTGCTGTCATGATAGCTATTTAATGCTGTCATGATAACAACAATTGCTAAAGTTGTGACATGCATGAATTTTGATGCATCTATTGGATCTTTTTAAAATTTGATATACTAGTAATACTTTTTGAATGTGATGCGTGGGCTCTCGAATCACTTCGATTGGAGGTTGGATGATGAAATGGTGCACTCCAGAAGCTGTTTCAAAGGTGCTATCATGACAGCAAAAATGTTAAACTTGTAATGTATCCAAATTTTAATCCTATCATTGGATCTTTTTGAAAATTATAACACTACTAGTACTTATTAAAAGAGATGTGTCATCTTTAAAATTACTTTGATTAGAGGTCAAACAATAAAATGGTGCCTCTTGAAAGTTTTCCTAAGAGGGCTATCATGATAGCAAATTAATGCTATCATGATAGCAATTAGTTGCCCCTGTTTGCCAAATTTAATTCCATGTTCTATATAGTAACCCTTTAGACTTTTTTACAAGGTTTTAAATGTGTTTTTTGCTATTATGTAAATTGTTTAGTGGTTTAAATGGTTTGTTTCCTAAATTAGTTTTAGGATCAACTCCTAACCATACTTAGTTTATTGGTTGTCGTGTGCTTTTATTAACATTTAGGGAAAGTGTTACATCTTATCATGAGAGATCTCCCTTTGCAATTTGGCATTGCATTAAAATGTCTTGACTTGTTTCATCCAAAAAAAATGTCTTGATTTGAATTGCAATAATGTAGGATGATTAGTGTTTTTTTAGGTGAACTGTGAAATACTTAATCGAATATAGCCTCAAACTTTAGTAGTGAAAGAATTATAAGTCAGAACAATAATGGAGTCTTTGATTTAAAAAAAACAATTGTCGCGTTTGAATCTTGCAAATATATTTCTTAAGTACCGCGCCATTCCTAAAACTTATAAATTTGCATTTGTATCATTAAAATTGTAAAAAATAATAATCACTAATGTAGAGGATTAGCCTCAAATTAAAATCAATAGAAATCTTAATTATTTTTAATTAATTTATTTACATAATCCCTCTCTACAATACAATAAACATTAACAAGAAAATTTGTGAAAAGAAGAATTTAATGTTTTTAACTTTTAGAGTTTGGATTTATTTTCGATCTATATTAACTAGTAAAAAATTTTATATATTTACATATATATTATACAACAACAATAAGCTTTATCCCACTATGTGAGATCGGTTATATGAATTGTACTATGTCATTGTGCTCTGTCATTTTCAAGCTTTTAAAAATGTTATTAACTAAAAAGTCTCGATTAACAACTTTTAAAAGTATTCTCTTTAACCTTGCTTTACTCCTCTTAACAAGGCTCAGAATTATCTGTTCTACTCTCTCAGGGGTGCCTCTCTAGTCTTTTTTTTTTACATGTCCAAACCATCTTAAATGATTTTCTACCATTTTCCTCTTAATAAATGCTACACCCACTTTTCCTCCTATGTCCTCATTTTGAATTTTATCTTTACGTGTATGTTCATATATTCATTTCAACATTCTCATATTTGCTACTCTAACTTTATACTCTTGCTATCCATTAAAAAAATATTACTTCCTCCATCCCAAATTATAAAACACTTTTAAACAAAATCTCACATACTAATAAACTATTAGACATAATGGCTTATGACATTATGTTTAGCTTATGTTTTGATGATGACAACTTATGCCTAATTTTTTTCATATATATAGTGATTAATAATGACTATGGAATAAGTGCTTCATATTGTTTTTTTACGTTGTTCCATGTTACATGAGATTGGAAAAAATCATTTGTGTACATCAAAATTATTTATACTATCATATTTTTTCTTATTTTAAATTGATTATATATCCAAGACTATTCATAGTATTATCTTTCATAACTTGGATATATGCATATTGACACTTGGACTAACCATTTTATTCATGATATATCATTTAAGGTTGTCCAAAGTGAAGATGAGAGTAAAGATGAAGAGGAACAAAGTTAAATTTATCATTTGCATGCTACATTCATAATTGAAGAACATAAAGATAAAGAGAAGGATGATCTAAGAAGAGCTTAAGAAGATTGAAGAGATTCCTACAAGCTTGGATGCACCTTGAAATCCTTGGACTTGATAGGTATAATATCATTAGGCTAGAAGTCTTTATGTTAAACTCATTAATTTAGATATGAAATATTAGCTCAAGGTATTTTAAATCAAAACATGCATTTTAGCTCTTAAGAGAAAAAGTGAGATATAATTTTTTATATTCATGTTTTCCATCTTTGATTATATATATCTCACAAAGTTTTAAATGCTTTGATTACTAACTCCATAAAGTTTTCAAAGTTATTCTATTTACTTAAAATGGAGTTAAGTTGAAAAAGCCATGAATAGTTAAAGTCTAAGCTTTGAAATGGCATTGTGCAAAAAATTATTTTTGACCTTTTATAACACCATAAGTTTCTCAATTTGTAAAATTTGATGTTTTCAAGGTTAATTTGGTTAATTTAGATAAATTATTGATTTAGCAAGGTTTGTGGGAGACTAATATATTTTTTAAATCCTTAGACAACCTTAAAGGAGGGCTAAGTTGATGTTTGAGTGGGCCATAGCCTAGAAGGGAGTTTAAAATTTTGTGGGACTTTTCTGTGCCATGTACCGTGGCGGGCTTGTCAATATACTGTGGCACACGTGCAAAATCAGCACTTATCAGTTCATGAAACAAACCAAAAATAGAAGAGAGAAAGAAGAAAAATGAGAGAGCAATGCAGAAGAGTTCTTAGACTACTAGGGCACGATCCCTAAGCTACTTCAGGAGCGTTTAGAGCTTAAATTACTATTAGCTAAGTTGTACATTCCCTCTTCTGCCTCTTTTATGTGAAAATCTGGACATTTAGGGTAACAGGGGCTTTGATTTTAGTTCCTTTAGGTTTAGACCAAACCCATTGATTTATTTAAGGTCTTAGGAAGCTAAGCCTCTAACCTTAAGTTTATAAGTTTTGTAGTGATTGAAAATTTTTGGTAAGGGTTTGGACGAACTCTAAGTATAATTTGAAGATTTTAAGATAATGTAGGATATTAATTAGTGATTTTGGTATGTTGGAATGTTTAATAAGATGGCTAGAGTGTTTGGAAATAGTTGATGTTGTTTTGGGTGTTTTAGACACTTAGAACCTTGTGAATTTGAAGTTATCTAGAGTGATAATTGATTATTGTCACTTGATTGTGGAGATTGAGTATTATTCAAGCTATATCATGCGTATAAAACATGTGAAGCTATTGTTGAGCCATGGTAACCCTTTTACGTGACAAAGGATTGAGGTAACCATATAGTTTGTTGTGTTTATTAACTATTATAACTATGTAAAAGTAAATACAAATGATAAAGTTATGGTTTTGAAGAGTTTTGTGCATAATTTAATATTGTAAATAATTTTAGCATGAAATTTAATTTGTGAAAAGTTATTGATTTTGATTGATATGTATATATTATGTATAAAAGTTTGTGATGTAGAAATGTGAAGAAAAAGTAGTGAAAATTGTGAAAGAGCATGATCATAGGGGGTGAGAGTTCACCCGAGGTATGTGAGGGATATGTGTTTGTGGAGACATGTGAGTAAAAAATCTACATGCTCAGGCTGATACCATAAGACATCTAGTGCAGTATTATATAGGACTATTACCATGAAATATTCGGGCAGTCTAACAACTCCCTAGTACCCGTTAGGGTGCAGTTAGGAGTCAACGACGCCTCTATCACAAGTATGTGAAAAGGAAAAAATCATAGTTTGTAGGTGAGTTAGATTACCCGTGGCCAAGTGTTTCTACCATCAAAAGTGTGCTCGAGTCAACAAGTGGTTGATCCAAGAGAGCCTATGATTTCATATCGAGTAGTATGAAGATTCGGTGGTTAGATGATCATGCTAGTGTGAAATTGTATGGAATTGTTATGAAAAGATGCACTTATCTCATAAATATTGTATACTTGATATTACCTTAGTTTTGATACTTTATCATCGTTATTTGTGGTAATAAGCATTTAATGAACTATTTTAGTTATTAAAATATTTATCTCACCCCATAGTTATATTTTACATGTGAGAGCTTCAATAAGGGCAATGGGAAAGAAGGAGCATTTAAAGAGTGAAGAGCATAGTTGTATAGCTCTTCCCTTTCTTCTTTTGGGTACTGTAACAAATATTATCAATATATAATGCCAACTTAGGTACATAACATTATTTTTGATATCAATTGTATAGGTTTTTGTTATAAGTATGTGTATCTTGGTCCAAGGATAATGTGTGGATTATGTGTGTGTTGGGCTAAGTTACAATTACAAGTGATGCATTTGAAGTGAATTATATGCCTAAAATGACTAAATTGATATATGTGTTAAATGAAATTCACCCCTTTGTGTTGTTGTCAAATAGGGGTTTGGTGGCTATTTTGAGTGTGGTTACTTGTTTGTGTGATATGAATGAATTGCATGTTTTGTTTTGTTTATTTGAGGTGGTTAAAGTATCTCTGGGGCTAATGGCATTTGGTATTGTGAGTTGGACACCTTTGTGTATGTTTAGTGGTGAAAACAAACCATTTAAGGTTCGGGTGTCCATCTTTTTAACAAATGATTATTTGAGTAACAAATTACTGTTATTAGCTAGAGGGCTCAAAGAGCTTCGTGTGGACACTTGAACTACTCAAATTGGAAATTGGATGGCAAAACGGTGCGCTAAGAAATTTTGGAAGGCTGTTATGATAACAATCTACTGTCATGACAGTAGGTGCGCGTCGTGGCACATGGCTGTTGCATTGCAACACATGGGACCTTCGAGAGACTTGTCCCTCTGTGCCATCTACCATGATGAGTAAGGCTTGCACTGTAGCAGACAGACTAGAATTTGCCAAAAAATGGTGTTTTAGCTAAATTTTGATATGGTTTATTTCCCATGCTTCCATATTTATTCTAAATTAATTTTTAACCATAGTTTGAGCTCAAATAATATTTTAAAAAGGGTTTTCTTGGGATTCTAATGTTTTAAACTAATTATCTTTAAACCCTTAGGTTGTGATAAATTCTTTATAGAATTTTATTTAATCCTGGTTATCGCAATAGTATGTGAGTGTTGTCCTGGTAATGTCAAGGCGAATATTACAATTTAGCATCAGTTTCAAGCATTTCAAGACTGGTATGTGTAGTTGTTGTATTGGATGGTTTTGCTTGTTACATTCATGTCTAGAAGTTGGCATATATATTCGTTACACTTACCTTTCCTTTGTATAGTATCTCATTTAATGCTTACTCTTTATATAGTTACCTCTATCCTTAAGAGGGGAGAGAGGATGGCAAGAAGAAAAACTGTCAAAATGGCTACAGGTGGTAACTCATCTAATACAGATATGGTACCAGAGATTAATAAGCTACCACTAGAAAATCACATTCCTGTTGGTCAGAACTTAGAACAACTAAGGAATGAGCCGCAGGGTAATGAGGCCTTGATATTGGAGATGAGGAATTTGATACAAGTACGTAATTCAGTGTAGGGACAAGCTATACCGATGAATGATAGGGTAAGAGGAGACAGTAGAATAATTAAGAATGAAGAAAGATGTATAAGCAAGAAGATGAAGTCTATAAGGAGACCACACCCAAGCAATCTGGAGCTATGGGTGGCAGTGGTTTATAGAATTTCATGGATCAAGCATAGAAGAATTTTTCATGGCTTCATCCACTTACTTTTGATAGAACAATGAAGGAGGGTGAAGTCGAAGAGTGGATCAAGAGAATTGAGGCAATATTTGAAGTGGTGCTATGCTCAAAGGAGCAAAAGGTGACTTTGGTCTCAATATTGCTTGTAAAAGAGGCTAAACATTAGTGGAAGTTGGTGAGATAGACAGCTAGAGTCAAGTGGACATGGGATGAGTTCAAAGTAAGGTTTTTCAACTTTTACTTCCTAGTGGCCTTTAAAGCAGAAAAAGAGGCTGAGTTCCACGAATTTAAGTAAGGGAATCTTGATGAAGAAGCTTTTATCACCATGTTCAATCAATTCTCAAAGGACTCTACTTATCTCATAAGAAATGATGACTCAAAATGGAAGGCTAAGAGACTACTTAAGAAGATGAGGCTTGAGAACTGACAACAGTTGGCCTTGTTTAAGGTCACATCTTATGATAAGATATGCAATAAGCTGAGAATAGCTGCGAGAAGGGGCAAAGAGGTAGAGACTGAGAAGAGAAGGGATAATCAAGGTAGATTCTCAATCGCTTGGCCCTATTGGTGGAGTTAGCAAGAGATTTGGTTTTAGCTCTAGTAGTTCTATGAGCTTTAGGAAGAAGAAGACTTTTCAAAAGGGATCGCAGTCTTGAGGTTCTTTCCAGAGGAGTAGTGGGCTAAAGAATAGTGTCAATGGTGCACAGCCATCTCAGCAGGCTTCCATAATGCCTATGCCGACTCTTAGTATAGCTAGAACCCCTCAATGCTTAAAGTGTGGGGGATATCATGTGGAAAAGTGTTTGGTTTGCTTTAAGTGTGGCAAGATGGGGCATATAGCCAAATATTATGAAGAGGGTAGAATAGGTACCACAAAGCAGAGATCAACTGTTCTTGGGAGAGTATTTGCATTGTCCTAAAAGGAGGCAGGTACGTCTCCAAATGTGATTAAAAGTAAAATCTCTCTGCATAACTGTGATATACATGCTTTATTTGATTCGGGTGCTACCCATTCTTGCATTTCTAATGATTGTGTGTAGAGGTTGAAATTGTCTATGCGTACCATGCCATATGTGATTAATGTGTCGACGCTGGTGGGAATTTTTGTAAGAACCAACTACGCTTGTCTAGGTATTGATTTGAGATTTGAGAATAGATCAACTACCATCGATTTGATCTATCTACCCATGATTGGGATTGATATAGTTGTGTGTATGGACTGGCGGTCGGTAAATAATACGACACTAAATTGTGCAAGAAAGATAATATCCTTGCCAGTATATACTACACCTACAATGAAACCCAGTCAGTCAAGACTCTTGTCTATAATGCAAGAAGAAAAGTGCATTCAATATGGTTGTCAAGCATATGTAGTGTTCTTTTTCATTCATGCTGCTTATAATGGAGGAATTGAGAGAATTGGAGTAGTGAATGAATTTCTCAAAGTCTTTTTGGAAGAAGTGTCTAGATTGCCGCCTGAGCGAGAGGTGAAATTTTCTATTGACCTTGTGCCTGGAACTGAACCCATATCAAAAGCTCTGTATCGGTTGTCTCCATCTAAGTTGGCAAAGCTAAAGAAATAATTAGAGGAATTGCTAGAAAAATGTTTCATAAGATTAAGTGTGTCTCTGTGAGGATCACCAGTGCTATTTGTGAAGAAAAAGGATGGTAGTATGAGACTTTGCATTGACTACAAATAGTTGAATAAGGTAACAATCAAGAACAAGTATCCATTACCTAGGATTGATGATTTACGAAACCAGTTGGTTGGGGCTATAGTGTTCTCTAAGATTGACCTATGATCAAGCTACCATCAATTGCAAGTCAGGGTTGAAGATGTACCAAAGACTACCTTTCACACTAGATATGGTCACTATGAGTTTCTAGTGATTCCATTTAGATTGATGAATGCTCTGATAGTGTCTATAGACTACATGAATAGAATCTTCTATCCTTATCTAGATAAGTTCATAGTAGTGTTCATCGATGATATTCTAATTTACTCAAGAGATAAGGAAGAGCACGTGAAACATCTTCGTACTGCCCTATAACTTTTAAAGGACAATAAGTTATATGCCAAAGTCAACAAATGTGAGTTTTGGCTGAGGGAAGTGAGATTTCTTGGTCACATGGTATTGGCAAAAGGGATTGATGTGGATCTACACAAGGTAGATGTTGTTCTAAAATGAGAACTATAACATCCTAAATTTCTTAATCCTAAGTTTAAAGGTTAATTGAGGGTGAAGTAAAAGTTAGTGCGGATTAGAGATTTGGATGATTAATTAGTATTTTGACTTGTTTGTGTGTTGTATGAACAGATATGTGTGATAGGAATACGTTTTGGGTCAAAGCACGTGCGCGTGGTGAGAATAAATTTCACTGTGCCCATGCCGCGGCTCGTGCTGCATGCTCTACGATGCATGGACCAGAAATTACCTTCATAAGTTGTGAAAATTCAAAAATTTTAGAGGAGTAAAATTGAGAAACACATGAGATAGAGAGAGGAGAAGGGCTGAGGAGCTAAGACAAGTTATTTTAGAGTGGTGGAAGGTGATTTGGATCGGTAACTTGCCAAGTAAGCTACGTATAACTCATACCTTCCATTCTACACAAATTTCTTTGAAAATAAGTTATAGGGAAATTGAATGGGAGGAATTTGAGGGGTTAGATTCTCGCCCAATAGTAATTAAAAGGTTCTCAAAAGTTAAATTTCATGTAACTGGTTTAGAGCTGAATAGTAGAGCTTTAAACCCGTAGGCTCAATTTTAGCCTTCAGAGAGAGAAAGTTAGGGTAAAAATCTTATTTGAGTAAAATAAGACCAATTGAGGTGATGTAAAGTAGTAACTGGGTAATCATAGACTTAGAATGGATAAATAGAAAAAAGTTTATGCATGAACATAGCCCTAAATAGTAAAATGAGTTTTTGGTCAAAATGAACCAAATGACTAAAATGTGCCAAATATATTCAGATTGGCATATTGGATGTGCGAGTAGAGAAAGGAATCTTAAGATAAGCTTGTGCGATAATTGAAATTCACGGGTAACCATTCTAGTGACAGAAGGGTTAAGGTAACTAAATAACTTTATTTGTTTGACTGTTTATTATAACTATATTTTAGTATGATATGTAGTACATGAAATGATTTTAAACTAAGCATGTTTTATAGCATTGAGCGATTGTTGTGTATGAACGGCATTTGGTTGAAATAAGCATGGAAATGTGTGTTTTATAATGAAAAGTATTATATGTATATTTTATGTGTAAAAAAGTATTAAATAATAAATGGGAACCTTAAATAGTTCAAAAAAGCATGATCATAAGGGTGGGAGTTCACCCGAGTGCAGGAGATGATAAAGACTATGTGGCAAGGTTTCCTTAGTACTTGATAGGATGCGGTGTTGGAAACAATTCTCCTTAGTACTTTGAAAGGTGCCGTGTTGGAGAAGATCTCCTTAGTGCCTATTGAGGTACAATGTTGAAGATGAGAGACTCCTTAGTGTCCTTATGGTACAGTGTTGGAGTCAACGATACTCCATTGTATGTATTGGGGGAAACCATAGTTCATATTGTACATTAAAACATCTTTAGCCGAGTGATTCTACTACTGTAGGTGAGCTCAAGACTAATGAGAGTGTACATTGGTCTAAGATGAGCCTATAGTTTCATGTTAGGGTGATTCAGAGGTTCGATTAGTAGAGATCATGATAATATATTATGCAATATGATGAAATATCTTGAGATAACATGGAATCCTTTATGATTAATGAAAAGTTGAGAATGAAATAAGATATGTGATATAAATGTTATTTTATGAGGTTTTAATGGTATACTATGTTTACTTCCATATTGTTGCATGTGATACTCAATAGGAGTGAGTTATTCTATTACTAAAACTTTTATCTCACCCTCATGGTTATATGTTTATAGGATCGGGAAGTGATCAAGCTAAGGGAAGAGAGTCTTCACCAGCTTGAGTGTGAAGCCATGTACTCTAAGGTTGTGTAATGAACTGAACTAAAATTATATATATAAGTGTATATGAGTTGCCATAGGGTTGCATGCATTTATTGAATTGAGTTTTTGAGAAATCAAGCCCGATCATATGTATATATATTGAAATGAAACAAAGGGGCTATGATTTGAGTATATCATGTTGAAATGATTCTTGTGTTGGTGGATCTTAAGCTAAGGGGCAAATTATGATAAAACGAGTAATTTGGGGGCTAATATTATATTATGAATGTGATTGTATATGTATGGGTTAAGAAATAGCCAAGTGGGCTATGTTATGTCAAGAAATGGCAAAGTATGTGAAGTCAGTGAATTGTGAAAATTAGCCGTAGAAAGATCAAATTTTGATATATGAGTATGATTGTGATTAATTGACATCAATCAAGTGTATTAGATCCTTTTGGACTTAGTTCAAGGGCTAATGTGGTGTAATGAGAGAAAAGGATCAATTTGAGTGTTTGGGTGCGCAAATTTTTTTTAAAAAAGTAACTTTTTACATCCAGATGTTTAAATTTTGATCGACTATTAGATCATGTACAAACCTATCTTATTGTTAGTATACGAGCTAGTCTTCATGTGGGTGCTTGAATCACTCCAATCGGATGTCGTATGTGAAAACAGTGCACGTCGGAAGTTTATCATTTTTGTTGTCAAAATGATAGCAGAAATTCGGACAAGCATGCCGCGGCGCATAGTGACACGTGCCATGGCGCACAGCACAGAAAGGAAGGCGTGTGGCTCTGTGTCACATGCCACAATGTATGGACTGCATGCTGTAGTGCACGGACTAAATTTAAGTTTTATTTTATGTTAAAATGCATGCAGTTGGGATAGAAATACTGGTGGGTTATGTCTATTATGTATTTAGGGAGTGTATGATTTACTTCTGCTTTGTTTTTCTCTAATTTTATTGTAAATTGATTGGTTTTACAAAATAAGTCTTCGGCCAAAGCTTTTGAAATGAAATTTGAGTATTGTAATTGATGTGAGGCAGTAGTAACACCGTAATCTTCTTTTACACTAAGAAATATAAGAGGAGGTTATAGGAACCGCCTACCTCAGTGATAGAAATTAGAAGTTTCTTGGGATTGGTAGGCTACTATTAGCATTTCATTCAAGGATTCTCCTAAATTGCCTCTCTATTGACTAAGTTGACTCGAAAGGATCAACCGTATGTGTGGACCGATAAATGTGAATTAGCATTTCAAGAGTTGAAGAGGAAACTAACGTCTACTCTAATACTGGTTATTCCTAATCCTTAATTATTGTATGTGGTTTATACAAATCATCATTGAAAGTTTTAGGGTGCATTTTAATGCAAGATGATCAAGTTGTGCTTATACCTCAAGAAATTGTGACTGCATGAGGAGAATTACCTGACTCATGATCTGGAGTTAGAAGCAATGGTTTTTACCTTGCAAATTTGACGACACTATCTTTATGGGTCTGTGTTTAAAGTATTTAGTGATCATAAAAGTTTAAAGTACTTAGTGGATCAGAAGGAACTAAACATGAGGTAACATAAATGGATGGAATTCCTCAAGGACTACAACTTTGAGATCAAGTACCATCCAGGTAAAGCCAATGTAGTGGCAGTTGCGCTAAGCAAGAAAACGGTGCATGTTGCTCATATGGTGATTCAAGAGCATCGATTACTTGAGACTTTCTTAGATACTCAAAGGAAAGCACCTTACATGACATTGTATAATGTGCATTCTACAGTCATAACTAATGAATTTTGGAAAGAGTTGCAAGCTGCTTAGTTTGAGCATGAATACTTATTAGGAATCCATGAGGATATTAAAGAAAGAAGACCCATAGAATTTAGATTCAATGATGATGGATATGAGACTTATCAGGATCGAATTTATGTGCCAAGTGATGAGGAGATAAGGAAGACGATCCCACAAAAAGCACACCGTAGTGAGTATACTATTCACCCTAGTATCACTAAGATATATTAGGATATAAAGCAAATGTAGTAGTGGCTAGGAATGAAGAAAGATGTGACAGAGTTTATGACTAGATGTCTGATGTGCCAAAAGGTTAAGATTGAGCATCAAACGCCTGGTGGTGTGTTGCAACTACTAGAGATCCCAGAGTGGTAATAGGATAGCATATCAATGGATTTCATCACTAGATTGCCTAGAACTCAAGCGGGCTATGATGCAATATGGGTAATTGTGGATCAGTTGATGAAGTCAGCATACTTCTTGGTAGTGAAAACTACCTATTCACTTGAGAAGTATGCCGAGGTCTATGTAAATGAGATAGTGAGACTTCATGGGGTGCCAAAAGACATTATCTCTGATCATGATCTGAGCTTTACGTTGAACATTTGGGGAGCATTGTAGAGAGAAATGGCACTAACTTGAGATTTAGCACAGCCTATCATCCATAAATGGATGGCCAGACTGAGAGGACTATCTAAATGCTTAAGGATATGTTGCAAGCTTGTGCCTTAGAGTTAAGAGGCAGTTGGGATACACATCTACTATTAGCAAAGTTTGCTTACAACAATGGTTTTAATTCTAGCATTAGAATGGCTCCGTATAAGGCATTATATGGAAGAAAATGTTGATCACCTTTGTTTTGATAGAATTGAGCGAGAAAAGTTTGTTGATAGCCCAGAGTCAACAAAAGAGCTACACAAATCAGCATAGAAGACTGTTGGAATTTCTAGTTGGTGATCATGTGTTCTTTAGGGTCACGCCAATAACTAGCATTGGGAGATCGATAAAGGCTAAGAAATTGACTCCCAGGTTTATTAGTCCTTTTGAGATTTTAGAGAAGTTAGGACCTGTTGCCTATCGGATTGCCTTATTGCCGAGTTTATTAGGTGTTCATGATGTGTTCCATGTGAGTCAGCTCAAGAAGATCAACTAGATCCTTCTTATGTTATTGAACCGGAAGAGGTGGAACTTTAGGAAAACTTGACCTATCGAGCTGAACCAGAGCAGATTGTGGATGTGAAAGATCGATAATTGAGAAATATGACTATTCAATTAGTTAAGACCTTTTGGAAGGGTATGACCCCTAGTGATGCAACGAGGGAGACCGAGGACAAAATGAGGCAATTATATCCCTAATTATTTCCATAGGTGTGTGTTTATGTGAGATTCTGAATTTTGAGGGAAAAATTCTTAAAAGGAAGGGAGAATTGTAACACTCTAAGTTTCCTAATTTGTAAAATTTGGTGTTTCCAAGGGTAATTCAGTTAATTTAGATAAATTATTCATTTAGCGAGATTTGTGGGAGACTAATATGGTTTTGAATCCTTAAACAGTCTTAAAAAAGGGCCAGGTCAATGTTTGAGCGAGCTATAGCACGAAAGGGAGTTTAAAATTTTATGGCACTTTTTGTGCCATGCACCACGACAGGTGTGTCAATGTGCCATAGTGCACGTGCAAAATTAGCACTTATCAGTTTGCAAAATAGATCAAAAATGGAAGAGAGAAAGAAGGAAACCAAGAGAGTAACGGAGAGGAGCTCTTGGATTGCTAGGGCATGAACCCTAGGCTACTTTAGGAGCATTTGGAGCTTGAATTACTATTAGATAAGTTGCACATTCCCTCTTCTCCCTCTTTTATGTGAAAATCTGGACATTTGGGTTAATAGGGGCATTGATTCAGTTCTTTTAGGTTTAGACTGAACCCATTAGTTTATTTAAGGTTTTAGGGAGTTAAATCAAGCCTTTAACCCTAAGTTTATGAGTTTTGTGGTGATTAAAAAATTTTGATAAGGGTTTGCAAGGCATGGGGCCTTTGAGGGACTCGTCCCTCTATGCCATCCGCCGCGACGGGTTATGCCGCTGCAGACGAACCAAAATTTACAAAAAAAATGGCATTTTAACTAAATTTTGACATGGTTTGTTTCCCATACTTCCATATTTATTCTAAATTGATTTTTAACCATGGTTTGAGCTCAAACAATATTTTAAAAAGGGCTTTTTTGGGATTCTAATGTTTTAAACTAATTATCTTTAAACCCTTAAGTTGTGATAAATTCTTTATGGGATTTTATTTAATCCTAGTTACACAATAGTGTGTGAGTATTGTCCTGATAATGTTAAGGAAGACATTACACCTTTGGTCATGTTTGTTTTCATATCTCTCACTACATAGGTTATTTTCATATGAAACATATTTCATTTGAAAATAGACTCCAACAACTTTTCAATAATGGTTTATTTATTTGAAATAGAATTCTATTGAGAAATATATGAATTTTAGAAGTTAAGTGTTGAGATATTGATTTTGTACAACATTTAGACTTGACCTTTGTTCACTCTTTTAGTCATATCTCAAAATTTAAATTGAATTTAAGTGTAAAATTTATTTAATTAAAAACTAGACTTCAAGAGCTTTCCAACAATATATAATTTGTCAAATTTGGAGTTGTATTGAATAACTTAGAAACTTAAGAAATTATGTGCAATGACCCCTCCAAAACACAAGTAGTTACATCCTGGTCACACGAGTGATTCATTCACAAAATAGTCTTAATGTCCAAATGATGCATGAAACACCTTTTACACATGCATGAAACGTCACCCAAAAGCCTTGTTTCTCACTGAATAGCCTTTGTGGTCTAACAAACGTGTGAAACACTTCATACCCTTACGTGATTTGTCATCTGGGCAATACCATATGATGTTCCTTGCATGATTTGTCAGGTTTCAAGCGAGATATGTCACCTTTGCTTATGAAAACTCCAAAACACGTGTGAATGAGCTTTGGTTCCACACAAGATTTATCATCAACAGCTATAATCACTATGCAACATCTATAAATAATCATATGATATCTTTAACACCTATTTCACTCCATGGGCTATAAATTTAACACTTAAAACTCATCTTGTAATGACCCTCAATTTTAAAAAAATTTAAAAAAATTTATATCCTATTTAAATTATTTTTATGGCAAATAGAAAATGGTAACTTAATGAAATTGATGTTAATAGTTTACCTGAAGGTTCAAGGTTTGAATTTTTTTAGTAGTAGATTAATTTTATTTAGTTTACAATTATGAGAAAATTACTAAAAGTGTTTGTGTCTTTTATGTCATTAGAGGAAAATGTTGTGCCCTCTCTCATAATTTTTGCATTTCACTAATATTCAGATTTTTATCCTCACTCTTTGTCAGAAGCACACATTAGAAGAAAAAAATTTGGACCCTTCCACTCAATTCGCGTTGCCGTTATTGTCTCCCTTCATTTCCCTTCAATTTTTCTAGTGGCCTCTGGTTCTTGTGCCATCAGTCAAGCCTTTCGCTTCTCTCTTCCTCCTTCTATCAGTGTTCTCCACCACTAGTTCGGTCTTCTCTTCTTACTATGTAATTTTCATTAATGTAGAGAGCGTGGCTGTGTGTCATGAGGGTTCAAGCTCAAGTAGGCATTGTGAGAGGTAGAAGGTCAGTATATGCATACAATCTTCATCTTCTCTTCCTTATCAGCTGTTGAACGTTGCATATGTGCATATGATCTGTGAGGAGATAGAAGATCTGATTCAGACATTTTCTATCTGTCATCTATGCTTCATCTCTTTCCTCCCATTTCTGGTGATCATCGGCAGAAGTGGAACCTCATTGCAGCTATGCAAAGCTCAGGTTCTCCATCATGTTTCCCATCCCTATTTGCCTTCTTTAGTTGCTGTTCTATTCTCAATGTTCGCGTTCATGTCGCTAATGGGTGTGAGAAACCAAATCGCAAGAGCTGGTGGTGCTGTTGCAATCTTGGACGTGTGCTGCTAATTCAATTTCTTTCCTCTTGTGAACTGTGTTTAGTTTTCTACTTCCTCTATTTAGCCATTGAGAAATTTGATTAAAGTTGAGAAGTGAAATTGAAATTTTAGGAATTTTAGGTAAGTGGATAGCGTTCCAACTGATATTTCAATAAAAATCTCCTTTATCAAAATATTACATTGTTATGCATTTTTTTTACAACCATGTGATTATTAGATATTTTGTTGATTAAATTACTTTATTTCGTGAAGTTATCTTACCAGAATTGATTATTTTAGTTAATCAATAAATACAACTTCGTATTTTGATTATGGGATTTCATTTTTGAAATTTATTAAATTGTAACGGAAAAATGATTCATGTGAATTTGACATTGAAAATAAAAATTTTATTTTAAAAGTGATGATTTTTTTACATGTTTGAAAATGGATTTGAAGAGGACTTTACACAAAACACCGATTGCTAACGGCAGTTCCATTAGCCCTCGGCGCACCATGATCGATGACTAGGTAGTTTGATTTTTGTAAGCTTTATTCTCACATTTGTTATTCATGGGTCTTATATTTGCGTTTGTTTTTATGGCTTCAAGCTGCATTTGGTTAATATTACCCTTGTGGTTGTGTTCCACGTTTGTTTCGTAGCTCAAGCTGCGTTTGGTTACTTACTCTCATGGACTGTGTGTCCATGTTTGTTTTTGTAGCATAAGCCGTGTTTAATTATTTACTCTCACACATTGTGTTCACGGTTGTTACTTGTTCTGATAAGTCCCTATAATTATGAGTTTTTAATTATTTGATAGACCTATTTTTCATTGGTTTTGATTAGTGACATATTTACAATTATTTAATGCAATTATTTGCTTTGTTAAATTAAATGATAATGACATTTGATATGATACTTTAATGGATTATGATTTTATTTAAAGTTACATAGAGTCTTTGTATGCTGAATTTTATAAAATATTTGTTTCAAAATATTAACATCTCTAGCACACATAATTATTTTAAATTTTTTTATACATATTTAATTATTTATCATTGGGATGCTATTCACTAAAAATTTATTTTGGTTTTAAATTTATTAGTTGATGCTGATCATACTACTAACCTCTGAAGGGCATATAACTGGTCTAGATGGAACTCTGCCTAGCATTATTATTTATTTATTTATTATGTAAATACTTGAATTCATATTTTATTTTAAAAGCAAGGTTAGGTGCTCTACATAGCTTATAGATAGGTTTACATTTTGATATATGTTGTCTATTGGCTGGAAGGAACTGAGCTCCTGAATGATACCATATTTTTATGTAAAATATTGTGTTGTAGAATTTTTGAGAGATCTTATTTATAGGAAAGGTTTTATCAAAATTTTTATAAAAATATTGAAACTTTTATTATAATGGTTTTTTTAAGTATGTTATAATTTTCAATACAAATTCAACTATGTTTTAAAATGAAAAGATTTCTCGACCTAGGGCTTGAGGGATGTGTGATATAGTTTACATCTCGTGTCAGTCGCCCTCTAATTTCAAGGCGTGACACATCTTAACAAGAGATTAACTTTAAAAATCATCAAGATATGAAATTCATTTTACATTACTTTTATTATATGAAAATCATTATTCTTGAACTAATTTCATTTATATCTTCATTATTTGAGCATTAGAGCTTGATAATACTCATTATTACTCTTAGAGAGAGTTTCAATTGAGTGAGTTATATATTCAAAGCCGTTGTAAGGGTGATACGGAGAGATTTTTCTTGTAACCAAGAGAAGTTGTTCTCTTAAAAAAAGAAGCTCACTGGTAAAATAAGTTGCTATAAAGGCTCGTAAGTGCTCAAACTAAACTTATGATTATATTATGGTGGCAAGCACCTACTTAAACTTGTGTTATAGTGAAGAAATTTTAAGTAGTTGCTTGGAAATTGAATGTAGGCTCAAGTGGTAGAGCTAAATCAAAATAAATCATTGTTTGCAATCTATCTTCCCTTATCTCTTTATATTTTCAGTAACCTTGGTTTATGTTATGTTTTAATATACAAAATTAAATTTGATATATCTACATGCTCTTACTTAAAATTGGACATAGAAATTGTTTTTACACATATTGAGTTTGTGAAAATAACTTTAGCATTCTTATATACAAAATGTAGACCTCAAATTTGCCTAAACTTTTCTTTGAACATAGTTTTGGTAAAAAGTTTCAAAATAACTAAAAATTTCATAAACACCTAATTCACTGCCCTCTTGGGTGTGTTACCATATCTAACATAAACTTAATTAAATACAGTTAACAATCTTATCTTTTCAAACTAGAAATATAAACTTTCAAAAATACTCATCATTTAATTTATTAAAAAGAGAAGGAATGGAAATTAGTTATAGAGAGAGAAAAGATAATATTAAAATTAATTTATTTAATAAAATATTAATTTATCTAAAGTGCTTTATATTTTGAGAAGAAAATTTTTTTAAAAAAAATACTCTATAATTTAAGATGAAAGTAATATATATTTTGAATTAGTGATATTTACATATGTGGCCTCTTAATTACTAGGTAAACAATGACAAGCCTTGACTTATAATTAAATGACTTATTTGTTGGTGAAAGGTCTATCCTTATTGATTAGGTTGTCATGATCACATCAATCACTGCATTGTTTCATTAAATGGTGGTTAAGGCTGGTAGGTCATAATTATAGTGAATGAATTACATCTATCACCCCTTAATATGATTTCAAACTAAAGAATGGCAGGCTTGACGTATAATGGGGCTCTTGATCAAATTAAATAAAAGAATAACTTAAATGTCTATAGATTATTTTAAAAAATAATAATAAAATTCATCAATTACATACATAATAATCTAGTCCCTCAAAATGTCATAAATTTATTGAAATCTCTATATATTTGTGTCAATAAATTTTAAAGTGAAAATACTATTTTACCCTTATTAAAAATTACAAGCCCCAACCACAAAATTTGTTCTGTGAATTGTATAAATTGAACAAGAAATCACAACTTATCAAGTGTAATTTTTGTCTCAAAATAATAAGCCCCAATTACAACTTTTGTTTGAAAAATAACAACTTGTTTTGTGAATTACAAGAGTTGAACAAAAAATTACAACTTATCAAGTGAAATTTTTGTTATTGAAAAAGAATTTTTTAAAATAATAAGTCTAAATCATAACTTTTGTTTAAAGAATAATAACTTTTATTTAAAAAAATTGTAAAAATTGAACAAAAAATTATAACTTGTCGATAAAAGTAAAATAGTCTTTTCAATTTAAAATGTATTGACATAGAAGTTCCTAGAGACTTCTGTGAAATTATGACATTTTGAGATATTCAATTATCATTTATGTAATTTAGGGGGATTGTATTGTCATTTATTATTATTATTATTATTATTATTTTGTAAAGTTTGGTAGGGCTTGGGTTGCAATATGTCAATCTGTGAAGATCAAAGCACCAACAATTTTATTATTATTTTATTTCATTTTTAGATATTCTAATTACCAATGTTTGCCTAAACTTATGTGAACTCTGCCTGTTTTGTGGGACCATTATTACCAAAAAAATTGTTGAGGTATCTTAGGATACCCTTAGCATATTTATTTTAAAAATAATAATAATAAAATCTTATCAAAATATGTAAACAACAATTAAGTCCCTTGAAATGTCATTATTTCTCTGAGTCCCTAAGTTCTTCCATTTACGATTTTAGGTAAAATGATCAAATTTCTTCTTTTTTAAAATAAAAAAATCAAGTCTAGCTCTATTTTCTTAATTACAATTTTTATTTAAACAATTATAAATTTTATCTGTAAATAGTAAAAATTAAACAAGGTATCATATCTTTTTACACGAAATTTTTTTATCATTGATAAACAAGTTCTAAAAATAACCATTTTTAATTACAAATTTTATTAAAGTAATCACAATTTTCATCATATAAATCATCAAATTTGCAATCACACTGTCCAAACAAAAAGATTTTAAACAAATAAATTTTAAATGTGAGATTTTAAATGTAATATTTAAAATTTAAAATTTAAATTCAGATATATCAATCCAAACACTATGTGACTTACTCTAAAGGTTTGATACTCTCATTTCATTATTTTCAACCTTAAAGAAAAATTTGCAAGTGAAATTTGCTAATATGTAAAGAAAAACTTGCTGAATATATCATTACTTGAAAATCATTTTCATTCACAAATTATTGAATCTTATTTGCAAATTTATATTTTATGGGTTACAAGTAAATGTATGTTTGAAATTCTTTTCTTTACAATTTAATAAAATTTCACCTGTAAATTTTAGTTTTGACGATTATCAATCATGGAACCAGAGTAACAATTTTTTTATCTAATTGATATTATGTTATGCTTGAATGAATTTGGATTTGGGCCAAATCCTCCATTTGGATACATAAAAATTTATAGATTTGGATCCAAATTGATGTTTTATTATAATTCATTTATAATTTCAAATTTCCTATGCATTCTAATTATTTAAAATTTCAGCCACTCTAATCCTCTCATTCTCTTCATGTTTTTACTATTGTTGCCTCTGTTACTCTTGCCTCTTCTCTTGTCTCTCATTCCAAGGCCGAATATGCTACAAGTCCATTTAGGATGTCACCTTAATTAGGCCTTAAAAAAATGCTCACTTGTATCCTATATAACAGTTCATTATTTTCCTGTTAAGCATTAATGTTAATTACATATTTTCATTATTTATCATTTTCTTATATCTATATAACTAGTCATTAAGCATTAATGGTAATTATATATTCCCATTAAAAATTTATTGGCCCCATAATTTAATGCACCTATCGCTCTTATTCCCAATATCAATTAACCATTATCTAATTAGAAGGGTAATGTCCATATACTATCTGTCTGCCACAGCTGCTTTGTTATAATCTTGAAAGATTTTTAAATTCTAATGATCATTCTGATATTGATAGATGGTCTGGATTTATTTTTAGAATTAAAGTTATTGAGGGAAGTTTTAGCCAAAGAAATTAATACTTCAATCGAGATTAATGAACTATATTAAAAGATTATACTATTACTCTTTTTCAAGTAATATATCTATTACTTATAGAATATTATTGACAATACCCGTAACAATTGCCACTTGAATAAATTTTCTGAAATTAAAATGAAGTAAATCTTATTTAAGATCAACAATGTTCCAAAATATATTAAATGGATTAGCTAGTATTTCCATTTTCCAAGTTGATTACAAGATATTTCCTATATAATTTCCGACAGACATGAAATTATAAATTAAATATGGTCGAGTCTGGTAATTACTTTGGCGCTGGGGTCGATAGTGAAGGGAGGAAAGAGTGAGAAGAGGGAAAGGAGCAGTTATTTTAGAATTGTTTGAATCAGGACTAAAAGGTTTGAAAATCCAAAATGATGATCAAAGATACTTTAGATAGCATTTGGATTTAAATTTAAAATTTAAAATCTCACATCTCAAATCTATATATTTAAATTTCTTTGTTTGGATAGTATGAAAAATTTGTTGGCAAAAAAAAGATAGTGTAAAAAAATTTAAATGAACAGATATGTGAGTTATATTCAAAGTAAAAAATGAAAAATGAAGAGTAATAAGTTTATCCCTTGAAAGACAAAAGTAGAACGGGGCATGTGATTAAGTTTTGAGGTCTATGATGACATTATTTAAGAGGCCTTAGGTATTTTCATTTATTTATCTTCATATCAGTTTTACAACCTTTTGAGCTGCAAAATTAGATATTAAAATTTTGTGATAAAGTAATTTTAACATTTTACTTTCAACAAATAATATAGTTAGTTACATATAAGATATTTAAATTCTAAATGTAATTCTCATATTGTAATTGAGAGTCCTGTTAATACGTGGGCGAAGTAATATTTGAAACACGTTTTCTAAAAAATTTTATCAAAATCTTAACAACTATTAATTTAATATTTTAGAATCTCATTGACATTCTAATTGGGCACCCATAATGACATTTCCTCGCCAATCAAAATCTAGGCAGTTCAGCTATGCTACATCTTTAGTTCTGTGAAGAAGGATCCTCCACAAATGGTTTCAGGGCAATGCAAAGACACAAGGAATTAGATATATCTTTACCCAAAAACAAAAGTAAATAATTATTTTCATATTGCTTATTAATTTACTTTTAAATCTCTCTTTTTATCGTTTTCTTTTATCTTTCATTTTTTCAATGTATATTTTTTGGGTTATCACAGTAATAATCAACTAATAAATTTGAATATATATTTAAGTCAAGCACCCGTAAATTTGGATATTGTGGAGCTAGCTAATTAACTCATTAACTCTTCACCCACCATACTTAATAAAATCCATCCATGCCTCTTTTTAAGTCAACCCTACCATCCATCACCTACAAAGCTGCTACTTTTTCATAAGAACTTTTTTTACAAAGCATTATATTAAAAATTAATTAATAAGATTTTTCTAATAATACTCTTAATTAGGGATATAATTAATAATGTTTTCTTATTGAAACACCATGTTAAATAAGGATAATTCAATGATAAATTTTTCTAATATACTAGTATGTTATAATTTTAAAGAAAATTAAGTAATTCATTAAGGATTGTCATTTGATTAAAAAAGCTTTATAATGTTAAACAGAGAGAGTAGTTATCAAATATGTATAGTTTGTATTGGTAGTTATATGATTAATGGAAGAAATTATACGACAAATAATTTTCTCCCTCTCATTGCTCAACATCTTTTAGAGAACCGCATTTAATATTTGATGGTTATTTGTGTCTTTCTTCAACTCAAAAGTCAAGTACACCTTGTGTCGACACTTTCAATGGTTTCAAAAGTAAAGAATTTTCACTTCCATTTTATTTAGGCAATTAATTCAGTGAATGGAAGAACCTTTCACGTTCCCTTCGGCGCAAAAGTCTACAGTTAATTATATGATCTTCAATTCAATTCAAGGGCAAAGCCTAGAAAGGCCAATACTTAATAGTTGAAGACTTCAGTTATTTTTATAAATGCAATAAAATGTTAAAAATAAATATCATATCTTTATAATTAATAGTTAAGTTAAACTTTGTGAATGTTAAAAAGATATTATGACATCTAAAAATATAAATCAATCATTATTAAATCTCAGAAATAATTTTAGCAAGTTTTAAAATGAACTCACCGCACTCTACAATAAAATGTTGTTATAATCTTTATTTACTTGTAGAGAATTGTTGAATATGATATAGATATGTCAATAATTTCACGAGATGATTTCTAAAATTTTTAAATTTAATTATCATATTAATGATAAACATCTAATTCTGTCAACGTTGGGATGCAACTCACGCTTGAACCTGACATGATACACACGTGATTTAGCTGACAGTGTAAACAAAGTGTCTTGAATATGCTTTTGTGATCTAATTCATGCTTAAGCAACTTGAATCCCGCTCTTGAATTGTCTTTTAGTATCAGCTTGAAGCAGGCTTGAGATATGATTCACATGTGACTCTAAATTGATTCACGCTGTACTACTATAAAAATAAGATTTAGAAGCATGTATTTTACAGCAATAAAAAATAAAATGCTATTGATACTAAAATCCAAACAAACACCTTAAGTGGCGTTTCTAGTATCAAATGCCATGGCTTATAAATTATACATTTTGTTAAAATTTTAGTAAATAAATATAGGTGGCGTTATTAAATGAAATGCCACAACTTCTAGTTAATTCCATATTTAGTGGCATTTCAGTGATAAAACACCACCCATCTAATTTGTCTAATTATTTTAATAAATCATAAAATAATTTTGACATAATTACTTAATTATAATTAGTAAAAAATATATATTCTTAATTAAAAATTAAATTTAAATAGGTGGCATTTCAAAAGTTTGAAAATGCCACCTGTCTATTTTTTTACAAATTAAAATAAGAGAGGTGGCATTTCAATATACTGGAAACGCCACCTCTTTTATATTCCATTACATATTATATTTATAATATTAAATATTTATTTTATGTATTCTAGATAAATATATTTACAAATTTGTGTATATATATATATATCTATTTAATTTGACTAAATAAATTTTTTTTAAATTTATAAATTATTAAATAATAATTGTAGAGAGGTGATGTTTGTGTGCAGTATAAAAGCCACCTCTCTTTTTTTTGACAATATATTTAATACTTGTTAAATATGTTATTAGGTAATTAAAACTTTCACTTTAACTCAATAAAAAATTTTAGTAATTAATTAAATTTATATATTTATAAAATTATTACAAAATAATTTATTTAATAAACAATTACGAATTTATATGTGTGTGTATATATTTAATTTAATTAATTAAAAATTCTCTGAATTTATAAATTATTAAATAATGCTTGGAGAGAGGTGGCGTTTGTATATTCTATAAACACCACTGCTCTTATATTTTGAACAACATATTTAATTTACATTATACATGTTATTAGATAAATAGCACTTTCACCTTAATTTAATTAAAAAATTTTGAATTTAATTAATTTATAGGTTTAAAAAATTTCATAATATAATTTATTAATAAAAAATTACAAATTTTTGTGTATGTGTGTATGATTTGATCAACTCAAAATTCTATAAAATTATAAATTTTTAAATAATATTTGTAGAGAGGTGGTGTTTATATGCAGTATAAACGCCAACTCTCTTATCTTTAGGAAAATATATTTAATCATTATTATATATGTTATTAGATAAATAAAAATTTCACTATAACTTAATTAAATTTTAGTGATTAATTAATTTATAGCTTTAGAAATTATCATAATATAATTTATTTAAGGAACTATTTCAAATTTGTATATATTTATATATTTATTTATTTTGATTAATTAAAAATTTTCTAGAATTATAAATTATTAAATAATATTTGTAGAGAGTTGGCATTTGCATGTAGTATAAACGCCACTTCTCTTATTTATTGTACATTATATTTAATTATTATTATATATGTTACCAGATAAATAAAACTTTTCACTATAACATAATTAAAAATTTTAGTGATGAATTAATTTATAGGTTTAGAAAATTATCATAATATAATTTATTTAATAAACAATTACAAATATATATATATATATATATTTAACTTGATTAATTCCAGATTCTGTAACATTATAAATTATTAACTAAAATTTGTAGAGGTTGCGTTTGCATGTATTATAAATGCTACCTCTTTTATCTTCTGAACAATATATTTAATCATTATTACATATGTTATTAGATAACTTTAAATTAATTAAAAATTTTAGGAATTAATTAATTTTATAGAATTTAAAAAACTGTCTTAATATAATTTATTTAATCAAGAATTACAAATTTATTAAATATATAATTAATATTAATTATTTTTATTAATTAGTTAGTTTTGTAGGTTTAAATAATTTTCTTAATATAATTTCTTTATTCATCAGTTATTAAGCTGTAGATATATAATTATTTATTCATAAACACATAAATTTTTAATTGTATATTTGAAGAGAGGTGGCATTTGTCTGTACAGCCACTTCTCTTGTATGCCATTACATATTATATTTATAACATCAAATATTTAATTTTATAAATATATAATTATTTAATTTGATTAACTAAAAATTCTGTATATTATAAATTATTAAATAATATTTGTAGAGAGGTGATGTTTGTATTCAGTATAAATGCTACCTCTCTTATTTTTTGGACAATATATTTAATTATTTTTATATATATTATTAGATAAATAAAACTTTCATTATAACTTAAACAAAAATTTTAGTGATTAATTAATTTCATAGGTTTTTAATATTATCATAATATAATTTATTTAATAAACAATTACAAATATATATATATATAATTTGATTAATTCCAAATTCTATAACATTATAAATCATTAAATAATATTTATGGAGAGGTGGCGTTTGTATGTATTAGAAACGCCACCTCTCTTTTTTTGGGACAACATATTTAACCATTATTATATATGTTATTAGCTAACTTTAACTTAATTAAAATTTTTAGGAATTAATTAATTTTATAGGTTTAGAAAATTATCATAATATAATTTATTTAATCAACAATTACAAATTTAGTAAGTATATAATTAATTGTAATATTTTGAATAATTAATTATTTTTCCTAAGTACTTAGTTTTGTAGGTTTAAATAATTTTCTTAATATAATTTACATATTCATCAATTATTAATCTGTAGATATATAATTATTTATTCATAAATATATAAATTTTTAATTGTATATTTGAAGAGAGGAAGCATTTGTTTGTACTGAAGACATCACCTCTCTTGTATTCCATTACAAATTATATTTATAATATTAAATATTTATTTTTTAAAATATATAATTATTTAATTTGATTAACTAAAAATTTTATAATAATATTTTTAGAGAGGAGGCGTTTGTATGCATTATAACCACCACCTCTCTTATATTTTTTGAGTTATTTTATTCAATTAATTTTATTAATTATATGATTAATTATAATATTTTACATAATTAATTATTTTTCATAATTAATTATTTTTGTAGCTTTAGATAATTGTCATAATATAATTTATTTTATCAACATTAATATAATTATAATATACTTTATCATCATGTTAGTATATAATAACATTTTAACTATAACTAAATTATCTAATTTGATTTATTAATTAGTTTTATATCAGTAGATAATTGTTATAATAAAATTTTTATCATAAATTATTAATTTGTTGATATATAAATATTTAATTTTAATTTAATTAATTATTATTTTAATTAAAATATATTAAATAAATAATTGAAGAGAGATGGTATTTTATCAATAATATTTAATAATTGGAATTTAAATACATAATATATATTTTATTTGATAAATATTATATTATTATTTTATGCTGAGATGTTCTGCACCTTCACTTTTTTCTGACTTTTGGGCGCATGTTGTCCAGTCCAATCTCCTTCGTTGGCTTTATTTCACGTTGTCCCATAGTGCCTTGTCCATTTCCCTCAGCTACTTCTGCCACTGTGCATCTTCTCCCTCAACTCCCGTGTAGAACCTCATTTTCCCACAACTCCTCTTTCATCTTTGCCCACAGCTCTTGCTTCACACCTTCCCTTCTCGCCCACAGCTAGCCGAAAGCTCCACGGCTGGCTCTTAGCTCATTAGCTCGTTGGCTCCAAGGTCAACTATTTCCACCATTTTTCCTCTCAACTCTGTCTTTTTATGCTCCTACCAGGCCCTCATATTAAACTTCTAGATTTGGATTTTTTTACCTGTCCCCACAAATCCATTTTAAAATTTCTCTCACTTGTGGTCCCTCTTATTTCTGCTAATACTCATTTTGATCTTCAACTCGTGATCCCAAATTTGTTTCCTTAAATCCAACAGCATTGCTTCTATTGTTACGGTACACTCTGGTTTTTTTTTTTGTATATTTTTAGAAAAATATATTTTCCTTATCTAAATAAAAATAATTTCTGAATATATATTTTTTTGAATTTTTTTAATTTTAAATATATTATCATTTACTTTGATTTATTTTATTTAATTGTTGTTGAATATTAATGTGGTTGTATGGAGTTGAATTAACCTAAATAATTATTTTGCATGCAATAAAAAATGTTAAATTAATTCTTTTAGTTATTACAATTATTAAATAGATGGTTTAATACTCAAAAAATTTCAATATTTAAGTTGTCATGCTGTCAAATTTTTTTAAAATGTTGAATTAATTTATTCAGATTTAATTTTAATTCGGTAATTCAATTTTTATGTTGTATGTTTCTAATTGGCTAGACCATATCTTAATTTTTTTTAATTTATTTCTTTAGATATCAATGGTTGTCTATTAGTCCTTATGACATTAGTCATGGATTGACGTTAAGTTCATCTAAACAAGTTAATTTTGTAAAAGAAATATTCACAAAAAAAGACAAAAGTTGAAAAAAAAAATATTATTCTTAATACCTTACAATGCTGGGTAAGTATTTCATTAATTTTTTTTATGTGATAGTTACCTCAACTTTATTAAGACATAATCAAATTTTAAATTTTTTTTAGAAAACATTGAATTTTGATTGTTATCAATCATGTTGCTATTCCTTTGCCTTTAATTTATTTTCTGGATCCTTTATTTGGGGGTATGCCAGCAAATCTACTGAATATGTTGAGACTATTCAATAAGTAAGTACTTACATTTATAAGAATAATTATTTTACATAATCATATATGTGTGGTGCGGTGCGCGCACATGTGCATTAATTATTATTCATTAATCTTTTTTTGGTTTAGTAGGGCAATGAATAGTTTTTGAGCTCACAAAAAGCTTCCCTTTTTAAGAAATAAAAAATTATCTAAAAGTTATCAATGAACAAAAGTCATGGCATATTTTTACTTAAAAGAATTTATTGAATTAATGAGAATAAAGTTATTTCATCTGTAAACTTACATTACCTTTTGATGATTTTTTAGTATCCTTTTCAACCAAATAACAACGATTGCAGGTACTATATTATAAAATTCATATAAGATGTGATAACTCTGGTCAAACTTTTTATTCCACTTGAGATATGAAAATCTAATTTCATTTAATTACATTTGGGTTTGATTATTTTTAGTTATTTTATGACATTTTATTTTAACATATCTTGCAGTACTATGAGGATATAAGGTGCTTGAATATAGTGATGAGCAAATTTATGGTCTAATTAAAGAATAGTCTTTATCTATTATGGATTTAGGATGCTAGAACTTTGTTAATTGTTAAATAAGATTAGAAACTATTGAAAGTTTTCATTAGGTGTTTTTACTTTCTCATAGAACTTAGATATTAATGTAATTGCATAGACTTGTTTATTGTATTGTTGTAAGATATGTTGTGTAGCATATAGCTGGATTATTATTTGTAAATTGTTGGGCTGGTGTAATTATATTGCTAAATCTTTTTTTAAAGGTGAAAAATGTGGGTATAAAAAATTTTGAAAAAATATGTTTTAAAAAAATATTACATTAGATGGCATTTCTTCCACGAAGAAATGCCACCTAATATTGATTTTAACTAAAAAAAATTATCCAAAGAGGTGCATTTCTACTAACAAGAAACATCACCTCTATAAAAATTAAATAGTGGCATTTCTAATGTGTAAAAACGCCACCTATATATTATAATTTTATAAAAGAATCATAACAAAGATGGCGTTTATGACTTATGAAAACACCACCTCTATTTATCAGATTGTGCAAGAAAGGTGGCGTTTTAGTAAGTAAGAAACACCACCTCTCTAAATTTTAAATTTAAAATACACTAATAGAGGTGATGTTTATAACTTATGTAAACACCACCTCTATTAACATTATACAAGAGAGGTGGCATTTGTCAAACTAAATGCCCTTACTCTTACATCAATCTTGTGACGTTTTATTAATTAATGAAACATCACTGAAATCTATTATAACATTAAATCTTATGACGTTTAATAATCACCACAAAATTAATAATTTAAATGCCACGAAATCTAAATTATATGGTAGTGCTGGAATGGTCCCAACACTTCGAAACTTTCAATTTTGATTTAGAAAGATTTAAGTTTAAACAAGCCAAATTAAGCTTATTTCATAAGAGTGTCAAGTGTGTTTTAGCTTACATTTTGCATACCCTCTAATTCACGTTTGAACTTGAACCTGCCTATGCATGTTTCAACTTATAGAGAAGCTAGGTGCTTCTATCCTCCAAAACATGCCTAATTCATTATAGCTTCATGCTTAAGTTAGACTAAAGTGAACCAAACCCTTGTGCCAAAATGCCAGTTAATGTGTAACACCTTTCCAATACGTGCATGTTTTGTACTCTAACAAGCATTTAAAGCTGAAGGCAGAAAAATGCTTTTTCTAGTGATTTTCACTTTTATACATCTTCAACAGCTATAATCTATACCTTAAGTTTTTCTAATGTCTCTTTTAGTACTAAACTATATATAGGACCTCATTTAAGTGAATAGGTAACATATTCATTAAACATTAAGTGATTTGCACTCAATTCTTACCTACATTCTAGAATCTTTGTGAAAAAGCTCTTAAAGGTTTATAAACTTTTATTGTTATTACATTTACTCTTTTGAAGAATTATTTTTGTGAAAAGATTTTTCTTCATTTATTTGAGATCTTAAAAAGAGATTTTTCTAAGTGATTGTAAGAGCTTATTGGTGCAGTATAGTGTTGGTGTGAAATTAAAACAAGTGTAGTCTTGTGAGTTGTACTGGGATGACAAGCACCCAACAAGCTTATAATTTAGTAAAAAATTTTAAGGATGATCTCAAAGACTAAATATAAGCTAAGTGATTGGGCTGAAACATGATAAATTTCTTATGTCAAACTTTTTCTTTCCTTAATCTCTTAGCTATCAAAAGCTTTTGCACTAAGAGTCATTATTTTTGTGTTCATTATATTTTTGAGTCGGGAAAAACTTGTTGAAATTTTTGAACATCTAATTTACCTCCCTATTGAGTGCTAACATTATCCAACACCTTCAATACAAGATGCCTAGCATTACTCAGAAAAACGTTTAGAGGTTAACATGTCTTATCAAGAGAGATCTCCCTTTACAATTTGGCGTTGTGTTAACATGTCTTGACTTGTATTGCAGCAATGTACCGTGATTGGTGTATTTTTAAGTGAGTTGCTAAATACTTCCAATCTAGCCTCAAACTTTCGTAGTGAAAGAATTAGGTCAAAATAATAATGGAGTCTCTGATTAAATTAAAAAAATAGTCTCGTCCGAGTCTTGTAAATATATTTCTAAAGTGCCATTCCTTGTACTTCCATTTTCCAAGTGGATTACAAAGATATTTCCCATCCAATTTCGAACAGTCATGAAATTATAAATTAAATACGGTTAAATATTGTTAAGTCAAGGTTGAGTTTGATCTTCATGGAAATAAGAGAAGAGTTGAGTCCAGTAGAAAAAAAAAATCATATTTATTAACCACTCACAGCTTACACTCCATCAAAAAAAGAGAAAAAAAATCTTTTTTTGAGTTCCTTTATAGTGTTAAAGTGTTAGAGGAATACTCTTCAAATGTAAAAGACCTTGTATCAATAAAAGACGTGAAGTGTCATGCCCTAAAAATCAAGTGTGACAGGCACGGGATATGCATATAAAACTCATGTTCCTTAAGGTTTAATTCAAGAAATTCACATTTTATACTGTAAATATATTTGACATCGAAATAGGATTTTATTTTTAATACTTTTCATGCAACAAAATTCTTAACTTTTGGTAGAAATTTTTAGCAAAGCCTCACCTAAAAGTAAGATTTTCTAAAATCTTACGATAATAAAGAATAACAGTAATCCAATAACCAATTGGAGATATAGGCTCAACAATACTATCTGAAACTAAAAATATTTTTCGGTAAATAATGTTCCAAATTTAAAATTTAAGGGAAGTAAAATAAAGAAATGTAAATAGAGTAGGCATAAATTTAACTAAAATAGTCATTTAGAATAGAAGGGTTGCATAACTCAAATCAAATAATTTCATTCAAATAGTTTATCCAAAAATATTCTCACATGATAATACACAATAATCCAATTCTACTTTCTAACTATCATACTCGTATCAAACAATTAGGAGATGCATCATTCATTATTAAAAAAAATCTATTCACAAAAATCAGCTTGTTTGATAGGATTACTTTCAATTTTTTTTTTTTTGCAAAACTTTATTAGAATGATTAACAAGCGTAGATTGTGGATAAATAACAAACAAGCATGAACACACTGTCTATAAGGGCAAATAACCAATCAAGCACGGCTGAAAGCCATGAAACAAGCATGGTAAAAGTCACGAAATAATTGCAAGCACGAAGCCTACGAAACAAGCGTGAGTGCAATACTCACAAATATCTATCCCTCTATTCTACGTGCATTAGCCAACGCAAGGGACTAGCACCTCTTACAAGCACATTACTAACTAGGTGTATCATGGTACATCAAGGGTTAATGGACTATCGTTAGCAAATAACATTCTGATTCAGTCCCCAATTTAAATCTAGCATGCATAAGTCATAAATCATTTTTTTAATTCATAAATCAAACATTTTCAATATAATAAATAATGGTAAATACTCAATCGTAAAATAATTTTAACTCTTCTTTCAAAACTTAATATATTAAAAGCATCTTTCTCCTTAACAATCGATAATAGAACTTAATTTATAATGATAAAACATCCATGGATATACTTAAACATTTTTTTGAGGAAATAAATTTATAAATAGATCAATTATGACACTATCCATTTATTTGAGATATTCTCAAACATATACTTACTCCAAATTAGCCACTTTTATAATATTATTCGTATCTTAATTCCCTAATATCCAAAGGGACATTATTGTTATTTTTTTAACAATTTATAAATTCAAAATCTTCAATCCACGCAAATTTTAAGAATTGAAAATAGAAAATATTAACATCAACCTTTCACAAATAAAATGCTTTGTTTAAGTTTAAATCAATAAATCTTTAACAAACACATACTTCATATCATTCAAGATTTCCAAGCCTTCCTAAAGAAATAAATAATTATGATTTATTCAGCATTATTACTCATATAGATCCAATTTTCATAAAACTTCCTTCCCATATTTTATCCAACACTTTATATATACCTAAAAGCCAACATAACGGGGAAAACAAACAAACCAGCCTAAACATAAAATTCCTAACCAAATATATTTCTCCAAAATTTCCTAACGTAATCTCCAACCAAATAATTGTCCACTACAATAGTTTAAGCAACACTCATACAATTATCACATTTATTTGCTACCAGAGACCAAAATTATTCTATCAAACATTTCATCAAAAACCTTATATGCACTCAAGATCAAACCATACAATAACATATTACTCTTTAAATTTATCTCCCAAGAATTTCCAATATCAAATTTTAAATTTATCAAACTTCTTCAATTTCATTGATTCAACAAAAATCAATTTAAACTTAAAAGAGTTACCAAATCTAAATCCATGATCCTCACACAACCACCAAAGAAAATATAATAGAGTCACCTATTTAAAGTGAGCTTACTAATCTTCAATTTAAGCTTGCTAGAACATTCGACAATGAAGCAAAATTCCAAAATTTTAGGAATCAATTCCTTAGTCAAATTTCAACAGTTTCCCCCATCACTATACGCTCTCAAGCTAATGAGAAAGAGAACAGAAGGCGAGACTTTGCTCACCAATAAAGCAACAATGGAATGAAGCTCCCTTTACCGGAGCAGCAGTGACGGAGCCAAAATGTTTTACGACACGAACAGGGGAGGAGAAAATATGGGTGATGCTCAACAAGGCAGAGAAATAGGAAGAAGATCTGCCGGCTGCAACACCCACACCACGATCTGCAACGACGGCGGTCCCTTAAGGGTGACGGGCAGGGTGAAGAAAGGTAGAGAGGAAGAGGATTTTGATGAATTCTCCCCCTCTCTGTTTCAGCATATTCTGGAATGAAAAATGGGGGAGAGAGAAGGAAAAAACCTGACATATTGGGTTCACGTGGGTGGGTTATTATTATTATTTTTTAAACAGGGGCATTCTAGTAAATTTATAAAAACTGAAGGAAAATAAAATTTCCCCCTTTATGCTACAGGGATTCGAACTCAAAATCTAGAGCATAATGTCACGAATGATATCTTCATCACCGTGTAAAGACCAATGTAATGAACGATTCGCTGGTTAGCTTCACACAATATGGGTAAAGGGGGCGACATTGGCATTGGGTGTGTTCTGCCTTAGTCTTCTGGCTAAGTGCACAACTGGTCGAGGGCTAGTGTCGCCTCCCTGATGAGCCCATGACAGGGCGAAACTAGTGTGATTCGTATGTGGTAAGACTTATCTCGGGGATTATAGGGTCCTCGGGACGCCGCACAGGCACCGTGTGCTGTGCCAGACTCTAAGCCCGTGACAGAGTGGTATCAGAGCAGGACGTACTTTACTGCCGTATGCCTGTGGAGTTCCACATTGGGACTAGTTAATCTCGGCACCGCTCCAAAGGCCTGCGAGGTGTAAGTGGGTCTAAAAATAGGGACTCGGGCGGGAAGGTTGGCCGTGATCAACTCCACTCCTGTTGGATCCCGGGTGCGAGTGGATCCGAAGAGTACAGGACTCAGGTGGCCATTCAGCAGTAAGCTGATGTGTTTGTGGCAGTACTGTACGTGTGATCTTTGGGCAGAGTCTTTCTCCCCTAGCACGAGGACGTGCTAGATCAGGTGTGGGAGAATGTCACGAATGATATCTTTATGACCGTGTAAAGACTAATGTAATGAACGATCCGCTGGTTAGCTTCGCACAATATGGGTAAATGGGGCGACATTGGCATTGGGTGTGTTCTACCTTAGTCTTCGGGCTAAGTGCACAACTGGTCGGGGGCTAGTGCCGCCTCCCTGATGAGCCTATGGCAGGGCAAAATCAGTGTGATTCGTATGTGGTAAGTGTAACATCCTGATTTTTATATAATAAAGAAATTGTGGAATTTAGGTTTTGAGGAAAAAAATGATAATAATAGGAATTTATATTATTTGAGGTTATTTAGAAATAATATTATGATTAGGTATTTAATTATGAATTTAAAAATTTAAATTTAAAATCACATAAGCAATATTTAGTTAAGATATAATACATAAATAATTTTTTTTATGTGTGTGTTAAAAAAAAGAGAACGGTAGAAGGAACAAAAAAAAAGGGGGTGGAAGGTTGTTGTTTCTAAGTCCCACATTGGTTAGATGAGGGAAGAGAAGAGGTGCCTTCATGTATAAAAAGGAGGGGGTGTGTGCATTAGGAAGCATGAGAGGCTAAGATGCAATTTAGAGGAAATTGCAACTTTTGGCCTAAAGGTTTGAATAATTAAATTCAAACCTATAGTTTTTTTTTAATATAATTTTGGGACTCACAATCCCATTTTTATATTATTTTTCTCTCTTCCTCTCACATTGCTTGGCGTTTTCTTGCAAGGGGGGATTATTTTCTTTTTCTTCAGGTATGTTCTAACTTTCCTGTTTAGATTAGCATTTAAAAATTTATTTAATTACAAAATAAATTTTATAGTTATTTTCTAAATAATATTAGCTTTCTAGTGATATGATTATTTTGTAGGATAGAGTAAATATTTTGATTAGAATTTTTCTATAGGATAGTTAATCTAATGATATGATAGATTAAAAATATAGGTTAAAACTCTTAGGGATATAATAAATATTATAGAATATTTTCTTGAGGTTGAAACTCATGTTTAAGAATTTTTGAGTTAAAATCTAGATCTATATAGTTGAATTTATGTGGAATCTGAGATGTAGGGATAAACCTATGATTATTAAATATTTATTTAAGTATGAATAGGTATTTTTGAGGTTATAGAAAGGTGATTTGAGGCTTTAGGATAATTTTAAAATTTTTAATTTATTTTTGGACGAATTTTTAGAATATAGAAGGATGAAATTGTGATACTAGAAGTGATTTGAGGATAAAAAAATAGTTTATTAGGGTACGAGAATTTTAGAAAAGAATTTGGGAAGTTAAATGAGGCATAAATCTTAAATTAGTGTTAATATGGATTATAGATCTAAGACTTTCTAACTATTTAAATTAGAGTTATTTATTTTAATGTAAAATTAATATATAGTATTGTGAAATAATTATGTAGATTATATTGACAAAGATAGTGGTGAAAAAGGAGTTGTGAAGGGGAACTTATTATTCAAGACACAAGATAACCATTATTAATGTGTTGTGATGGATGTGTTTGTGAATGGTTATGTGTTGTTTTGTTGTTTGGAAAAATTATAAATTATTGAAAATAAATACTGTTATATACTTCTGTGAAATCATTGCCAAGTGGGTCAAAAATTTATTTTTATTTATCATAATGAGATATTATTGTTCGAATATATTCCTGTTTAGATATTTGAATGATGCATGACTTGTCAGGGTATTTTAATGTATGGTGTTAATGGGAATTTCTGTTCGGTTAATTATTACCACGTGGTAAGCCCTCATTGGACCCAATGAGTGGCGTGTCGCTTGGTCCAACTCACCTTTGGCCGGGTGATTTGGCTCCGAGCATGGCGAAAGGAGGATATAAGGTATAATCATGCAATTAAATACTTGTTCGGTTTGTTTGAAAGTATTGTTCGGTTAAATGTTTTGTGTGCCCACTTAGCAATCGCATGATTAGTTACATCCGCATGCATCATTACATATTAATTTCTGGTTACTGAGACTTTTAAGTCTCATTTCCCGTGGTTAATATTTTTACAGGAGCGAGTCCGGCCGAAAAAGCACCAGAGGTGTAACTATGGTGTATGAGACACCATCTTTTACGTTGCCTCTTATTTTAGATTATACAATGTATCTTGTGCCAACTTAGGACATATCTTTTTGTGAAGCATGTAAACTCTAATCCTTTTTATTAAAAGTATTTATATGACCAAGAGGATTATGCCTGTCCCTCTTGATTTATGATCTAATTTGAATATCATGACATGAGGATCCTGTCTGTCCCTCATGGTTCTAATTGCTTTTTTGAGATATTTTAAGACCTGTGATATATTGTCTTGGATGTATCATGGTAGAAATTTTCTACCATGATAAGGGTATGATAAGGGTTCAATGAAAAAAAATAATTTGTTGAATTAATAATTTGCGAAAAATCGGTTTGTAAATTTGAGGATGTTACAGTAAGGTTTGTCTCGGGGATTATGGGGTCCTTGGGATGCCGCACAGGCGCCATGTGTTGCGCTAGACTCTAAGCCCGTGACAATAAGCTACTAGTAAGGTTTCTACTAGATTATCTATCTCTCTTGTTGCATTTATTCAAAATGGTTTTTTTAAAAAAATATCAAAATGTAATATCAAAAATTTTAATTTTAATTTTTTAAAAAAAAAATTGAATTGTTACGTGAAACAAAGGGTCACAAATCTCATGATTATAATATGTTCATACAAAATTTTTTATCAATTGGTATTCAATTAATTTTGTCCAAAAAAGTGCACGGCAATACATATTTTATTTTATATCATTCTTTTTCTTCTGTTTGATTATATAAAATAATAGATTTGAGATTTGGAAGTAATTTGTGCATTTTATGAAATCTTGTAGTAATTAAAATCTTAAGGGAACTTAGGAGTGCTTTTCCCAATTAAGTTACAATAATAGTCGAGCCTTGTAATTGCTTTGGCGCCAATGCCAATAGTGATGGAGGGAAAGAGTGAGAGTGAAGAGCATAAAGAAAGGAGCATTTTTGAGACTTTTAGATAGATAAATGGTAAATGACATTAAAGGATGAAATACTTAAATTGAATTGAAATAAGGACCAAAAGATATGAAAGTCTAAAATGAGGATCAAAGATCCTTTAGGTAGTGTTTTAGATTGATAGTTTGATTTTTCTTTTTTTTCTTTTTTGAACAAAGATTGATAGTTGGATTTGAATTGTAGATTTAAAATGTCATTTTTTAAATCCATGCATTTAAAACTCTGTATTTGGATAGAATAAAAATTTTCAAATAAAAGATGAAAGACAAGTTAATATTGGAAGTAGAAAATAGAAAATAAAGAGTGATAGCCAACAAGTGTGATGGTATTCTTAGTATTAGTAAGGATTTGGATTATGAAAAAAAAAATCAAAACAAAACCCTAATGGGCCAGCTACATATAATGGGCCTAGAAAAATTGGATTGGGTTAAGGAAGAAGGGAGGATAAATGGCAGTGCCGCTTCAGACGCCTTGCTTTTCTCTATAGCCGTAGTCATCATCTCTGTAATATGGTACCTTTGTAATTTCTTCATGTTTGAAATTCTCAAACGTATTTGAGTTGGAATTTCCATATATCAAACTTTGCCTAAACATAAAAGGAGAGAAAAAGAACATTCTTATAGCTGCTGCTATTTTTTAACAAGTTTACCATACAGTTATACTGTACCAAAAGATTGTGTTGCGACGCTAGATTCTTCTGCCATCATGCAACATATTTTAAGAAAGTTTTCAAGAAACAGCATATAAACCAAATTCATGTAAAATTAGTAAATTACTATATAATTAGTATTCTGTATTTCATTTGATCGACTTCACCAAGAAAAGAGAATAATTTGTAGAAGTTGAAGCTATTTTTTATTTAATTTGATCGACTTTAAGGCCCATAATAAGTCAAGCCTGCCATTCTTTACTTTGAAATTATATTTAGGGGTGATAGATCCACTTCATTTACTGTAATTAAGACGTACCCGCCTACACCACCATTTAATGAAACAATGTGGTGATTGATGTGATTATCACACTGACAACCTAACCGATAAAGTTAAAGCCTATTGCTGACAAATAATTCATTTAATTATAAATCTTATCATTTTTCACCTTCCTCTCTAATTCTTATATACATAAAATATTTTTAATTGAATCAAGTAAGTTAATAAAAATTAATTATTTAATTAAAAATATAATAACATTTTAATTTTATTTTTAATTATTTTAAATAAAAAATAATTTTTTTAAAAATAAATTAATGAAAATATTTTTTATTTTTTTTAATTTAATAAAAGATATAATGGTCCATTCATTAAAAAATAAGTTAATAATTCTTTATATTTATAAATAAAAAATTTTAAAAAAATTATTATATATAAAGATGAAATGAGTAGTGATTAAGAGGTCACAGGGGTAAAAATCACCAATCCAAAATGCATAACTTCTATTACTAGTTAACATTAAAAACTTTATTGTATTGTAGAGATAGATCATGTAAAGAAATTAATTAAAATTAATTAAGATATATTAATTTTAATTTGAGGATAATCCTCTAAAGTAGTGATTTTTTTTCCATTTTAATGCTATAAATGAAAATTCAAAAATTTTAATTACAAATAAGACATTTAAGTTTTAAATGTAATTTTCATACTATAACTAAGACATTTAAAATTTTTTATCAAAAACTTAATTACCACTGATTTAATAATTTAGGATCTAATTGAAATTCTCTCTCCCACTGATTGGGCCTATAATGACATTTCTCTGCCAGTCAAAATATGGGTAGTTCAACTATATATCTTCAATTTTGTAAAGAAGGATCCTCCACAAATGGTTTTAGAGAAAATTAAAAACACAAGGAATTGTATGTATCTTTACTCAAAAAAAAAAGTAAGTTATTATTTTTGTATTGCATATTAGTTTACCTTTTAAATCTCTTTATTTATCGTTTTCTTTTATCTTTCATTTTTTCAATGTATATTTTTTGGGTTATCCCAATAATAATCAACTAATAAGTTTGGATATATATTTAAGCTAAACGCCCAGAAAGTTGGATATTGTGGAGCTAGCTAATTAACTTGTCATCAATACTTTTATAACCGAATTGGATACTGAATTGGGAAGGTCAGCTTCATGATTCATATAGTTCAATCGGGTTGGATCAATGGTCAAACCAATGACATAATAATTAAATTAAAAAAATTATATATGTATATAATAATCTAAATATAAGAAATAAATATAAAATTACTACTTAACTTAAAACTAAAACCACATATTTTAAATTTATCATGACTTAACAAGCCATATGATACAACATGACACCAAATGATTAAACAAATTAGTCATTTTTTTAAAAAATTGATAAAAAAATGAATCTTCCAATTTTTTAAAATCGGATTCAATTCTCAGTTTGATTTCAATTCCTAGTCTGACTGCCATTCCAAAATGATCCAACCTGACTCAACCCTTAAAATAATTTTTATATGCTGACGGAGTCAAAATTCAAACTGTTTGACAGTCGGACCAGTCCGATCATCCGGTTCAATTTGATTTTCTAATCAATGCCATCAACTCTTCACCCATCATATTTAACAAACCCATCCATGCCTCTTTTTCAGTCAACCGTACCATTCATCACCTATTAGGCTACTACTTTTTACTCCCTCCATTCAATTTCACAAGATTTTTTTTCAAAGTATTATATTAAAAAATAATTCATAATATTTTTCTAATAATACTCTTAATTAAGAATATAATTAATAATGTTTTCTTATTGAAACACTATGTTAAATAAGGATAATTCAATCATGAAGTTTTCTAATATACTAGTTTGTTATAATTTTAAAAACAATTAACTAATTTACTTGGAGTTATAATTTGATTAAAAAGAAGCTTTATAATATTAAATGGAGTACATAGAGAGTGGCTACCAATAAATATGTATCATTGGTACTAGTAGTTATATGATTGATGGAAGAACTTATACGACAAATAATTTTCTCTCTTTAATTGCACCAACATCTTTCAGAGAACCATATTTAATATTGGATTAATGAGTAAATATGATTTAAATTATTGCTCAAAAATCACTCTAAACCCTGAGCTTTTAAAATATACAAAATAAATCTTAAACTTTTAAATTCATATCAAAATAAACCTTAACCATTAAATTTTTTAACATCGTTATTGTTTATGCAGGTACTGTTTAGGGTTTATTTTCCTACGAATTTAACTTTAATTATTACAGTACCCACATAGACAGTAACGATGTTAAAAAAATTAATGATCAGGGTTTATTTTGTTATAAATTTAAAAGTTAAGAGTTTATTTTACATATTGCAAGAGTTCAAGATCTAAGATTATTTTTGAGCAAAAGTTTAAAGTTCTATTTACTTATTAACTTTTTAATATTTGATAGTTATTTTTGCCTTTCTTCAACACACAAGTCAAACGCGCCTTGTGTTGACAATTTTAATGATTTCAAGAGCAAAGAATTTTCACTCCCATTTTATTTAGGCGATTAATTCAGTGAGCGGATGAGCCTTTCACATCCCCTCTCGGCACAGAAGTCTGCAGTTAATTATATGATCCTCAATTAGATTCAAGAGTAAAGCCTAGAAAGGTAAACACTCAACATTTGAAGACTTCAGTTATTTTTATAAATGCAATAAAATGTCAAAAATAAATATCATATCTTTATAATTGATAGTTAAGTTAAACTTTGAGAACGTTGAAAAAGATATTATGACATCTAAATCCATAAACAGCACATCTAAAAATGTAAATTAATGATTATTAAATCTTAGAAATAATTTTAGCAATTTTTTTATCTCCAGAAAAATACACACACAACATAATAAAATGCTGTTATATTCTTTATTTACTCGTAGAGATCTGTTGAATATGAGATAGATATCTCAATAATTTCACAATATAATTTCTAAAATTTTCAAATTTAATTATCATATTAATAGTAAACATCTAATTTTGTCAACAATGTGATGCAATTCACGTTTTAACCTGACATGGTGCATGCACAATTTGGTTGACAATGTAAGCAAGTGTCTTGGACGTGCTTTTATGATATAATTCACACTTGAGTAAATTGAATGTCCATGCTTAAATTGTCCCTTAGTGCCGACTTGAATAGTGCTTGAAATGTGGTCTCCATGCACGACTTTGAATTGATTCATACTTAAATGGTTCCAATACTTAGAGAGCCTCAAGCCGAAACAAGCCAAATCAAGCTTGTTTCAAAAGAGTGTCAAGTGTATTTTAGCTTGCATTGTGCATTTCCTCCAATTCATGCTTGAACTTAAACCTATCCATGCATGTTTCAACTTACAGAGAAGTTAGGTGCTTCTATCCTCCAAAACAAGCTTGATTCATTATAGCTTCTTGCTAGAATTAAACTAAAGTGAATAAGACCTTGTGCCAAAATGCCAATTCATGACTGACACCCTTCCAATACACCTGTATCTTGTACCCTGAAAAGCACTTAATGCTGAACACAAAAAAAGTGCTTTTTCAAGTAATTTTCACTTCTATTTGTAACCCTTAAAGCATAAATTTGCAAGTAAGATTCAATAATTTGTGAATGAAAATGATTTTCAAGTAATGACATACTCACAAGTTTTTTCTTTACGTATTAGCAAATTTTACTTAAAATTTTTTGTCTAAGGTTGCAAATAATGAAATGAGAGTACCAAACCTTTAGAGCAACTCACATGGCATTTAGATTGGTAAATTTGAATTTAAATTTTAAATTTAAAATGTTTGATTTAAAATCTCATGTTTAAAATCCATTTGTTTGAAATAATTTATTTGGATAGCTAAAAAAATTTAAAGGTGAAAGAGAGATAAGCTAAGATTCAAAGCAAGATAGAAGTGACAAACTTGCCTCCATTTTTCAATTGATGAAAGATGAAAATGAGAGATAAGTGGAGTGTGTTGAACCTTGGTTTTGATGATTACAAAATAAAGAAAAGTTTTGTGCGTTTCAGGCTTTCTTAACTTGAACCTAAGTTAATTGGCTTAATGTTAATCAAATCTAAAACGTTCTCACTCCACTAAACACAATTAATAAACAAAACTCATGGTAATCAGAGGATTAGCTCAAAAAGTGATTACCAAGGTTTAATTCAAAAGTAAGGGATCCCAAGTTTTCTAATTAGAAACAAGTTAAAATTGATCAAAAAATCTCATATCAGAGTAAAAATAAGTTTCGAAATCATGGGATACCTCAGAGGAGTGAAAGAAGTCAAAAACGATTGAAAATTAAAAACAAAACATGTGCTGTGATTCAGAGCAATGCACCGTGGCTCGTGCATGCTGCATCACGGCATGTTGCTCTTTATGCCACACACCACGACTCAGGCACCATGTACCGCAGCGTGTTGCATGAAATTTTCACTGGTTTTGCTATCATTTGATAGCAGAATCGAAAAAACTTTTGACTCGCCCTGATTCTCCGTCCGACGTCCGAATGACGTGATTTAGGTGTCTACGGAAAGCTTTTTACATGAACTAGCTAATGGCGTAGGTTTCACTTCCAAAACAAGTCACACTAGAAAGTTGGACACCTAAACATATTTTAATCACTTTTCAACACTTTTACACAAAAATAGGTGTCTAAAACCCTCAACAAGTGCTAAAAGTTTTTCCTAACACTTGGACCATATCCAATGGACCTAGGACTACTGGTACAACATGTCACAAGTATTGAAACATCAATATAACTAAAATTCACTCCTCAACCCCAATTTACCAAAAACAAAAGGGGAGGTAATTTGCCATTGCATTTAACCCAAATCATTCAAAACATGCTCAAATCTTTATTTCTATACTTACACTAGTATTTTGGCCTTACAAACATATATATATATATATATATATCAACATACACAAGGGCTACGGGCCTAAAATATAATTCTAACATTTCCAACAACTAAAATAGTGCAAGTATGGTAATATGCATCCTAGAATTGGCAATTTATATACCATTACACAATTAAAGCTAAAATAGAGGCATACAGCAGGAATATGCTAATTTTCTGCCTCTTTAGTCCTCTCGCTCTCAACGCCAGAGTTAGAGCCTGAAGAGTATTAAATAAGAGGGGTGAGTCTAGCCACTCAGTAACTAAGGTTAAACCTACCCTATGTAGTTATATATCAATTATAAAACAAATACATGCACAAGAAGATCAAATATGTAAAACAAGTCCACATATATCACAATTTATCATTTATCACTCTATAGCTTCTTTACTCACATAACTAGGTGCATTGTCACCATATTCTTAGGTATGTGACATGACCCATACTATTGCGACCTGCCACCACTTAGCACATGTGACATGTCATATATTTACTTAGACAATGATCAACCAACCTTATATCCTCCTTATTTCCTCAGACTAAAATAGTGGCCTATAACATAGATCAAGGCTCTGTCCGTATGACTAAACTACCCAAGCTCACCAATCGTGAGGTGTGACTTGGCCAAAGATCATAGGACTCACTCTCAGACCATGACTTCCCCCATTATGGAATCCCTAGGGTGTCTCATGCCCTAGGCTATTCTCCTCATTGAACTGGTAAAGATAGCTAGGTTCTAGTCCCTTAACAAACTATGGGATAGTCCCTCAACAAATAATAGGACAAGGCTATACCCCCGTACATTAGAGGGCAGCTTGAATACCATATAAATTTTTCTCTACTCCCAATCCCTAAGTGAACTCCTGCCACTGATCATGCCATAATCATTACTCATTTGTTTTCACTTTTTCGCTTTCATATACTCACTTTTACAACAACCACGTTGGGCTCACGACCTTGCACTACCCAAGTGTGTATTCTCATCATTTCTCAAAATTCATTTCTCATTGACAAACAATTATCTCTACATGTCATCCTATTCTTTTTTTTTTCAACAACAAAAGCATGCTTATAGTTAAAATCCTCTTGACTTTGCATTTTACATTTTCAAGTCAAAAGTAGCTTTTTCATGCACTCGATGAAACTAGTATGCAGTTTTTACTATAACAATCAATTCTATGCATGTAATATTCACAATTTGCATTCAACAATAAATTAACAATCAATTAACATACAACTATCTAAAGTAGAGTTTTTTCTCGGTTACATCAAACCTTTGAGAGGTCAAAGGATTACACCTCAATCAACTAGCTTCCAAGTTGTAATTTTCACTCCTATAGGTAACCAAGAGCCAAAACTACAATCAACTAAGTTGAATTCCATCAACATAACAAACTCAAATATTTGAACCCTTAATCTCTACTTCTAAATTGGCCAATCTTAAGTTTACAAGAGGTAGAGCCTAACCATTAGGTTTAATAATTACCTTTAGCCCCCAATAGCATTAATGAGCCATTAAATCCCCATTAATGGTATCACAAACTTTTAAGCACCCATAATAAATGGGATTTTCAGACACTAATGATGCCCAACAACTCAAGATACTAAAACTCATTATACCTAGGTTTAGATACTCTAATCTACCCCCATTAACTCTATTTGAGTCAAAAAATTTAGACTCATAACCTATATGGACCGAAATCCCACTTTTACTATCAAACCCTAACCACAAACTCATAAATGTGAAAGAAATGGGGAGATTAATGAGTATGATACTTACCTTGGGTGTCTCTAGCCTTCAAAATACTCTCAAAGTTATCCCCAAGTAAACCTTAACAGAGCATTGGTGCATCCCTTCTTCTTTCTTTCCTCTTCTCTCTATTTTTGTCTCATTTCTTATCTAATAAACTATAGAAAATAGCCATGCATTGTGGTAGACGCACAATGTGTCATGGCACATGGCACAGAGAGGTCCTTCCTTGATCAAAATGGCTGCGTGTCACGGCGGATGATCTACACTTCGCGGTGTATGGCACAACAACTTCAACTCTTCCTTTTCTTCTCCTTTCGATGCCCGGGTGGCTTGCCTAGATATCGGACCCACAACTAGGGGAGAAATATCACCAAATATGATTATTAGACCTCTCTGGCCTCACACTACTTCAACTTACTTAATTACCCTAATTAGGTTTAATTAATCAAGGAATTAAAACTCGAGATGTTACAAAATCTAACTAAGTGTAAGTTTATATGTAACAGAAGGTATGCTATCTTATTAGTTAAGTATTTGAATTAACTATAATCTTTGTCCTTAAAGCTGTCTTGTTCTAAAGTATTTCTAAGTGTTGTTAGCACTGGTGTTGGAAGCTTTAACACTGGTGCTACTTCAGTTATCTTCAATGTTCTATTAATTCATGTTTCATATAATATCAGTCCTACTCATTCTAACACCGATGTTATCCTTTTAAACAATTGATTCTCTCTTATTCAAACCTTTTTCCTTGGACTGGTACTATCTATCTAACATTAGTCTCATTCTTTCCATATCCTTATTTAAATTAAGACAACACCTGTGTTACTTCGTTAGCATCTGTACTAAGTTTAATACAAGTTTTTGTAACACCTGTGCTAATACTTCAACACCGGCACTATCTCTTCTTTTCTCCTACGAAGAAGTTCTATTGATCATGTTACTTCGGTGTTATTTCCTTCTAAAACCGATGTTGTGTGATCTTCTTAAAAATATACTTATTCACTCAAAATTGTCAAAAATATTTATCTTTTATGTATTGGACTACACTGATACTATTAGAATAACACCTATGCTATATGACCTTCTTTCAGAGTCTGCGTATCACTATGACACCGGTACTAGGACATTGTAACACCGGTACTAGGACATTGTAACACCGGTACTACTATGAATTTTTATACTATATTTTTCGTATCAATTTTGAAGGTCACCAGAACTCATCTTTCAATCCTTCTTTTCATCTAAAATCAATTGTGTTCACTCTATATTTTTACTAAATGATATTTAGACATAATTATTTCCTTGAAGTTATTCAGTCTGCTTAATTTCTTTTACTTGTAATACTTGTAACCTGCTATATCTTTAACATTATTACTAGTACATATGTGTATATTATAAAATGTATTATAGGTGAAGTATTGTAATTTGCAAGTGGTATTATGGAATTAACATGACATATATGATAGATTACTATTCCTATATTAGCCTGCATTATTAGTAAATTAACAAATGGAGTTTGGAAAATAACAAGTAGTGAAGTTTGCAAGTGGTATTGGAGAATTAATGAGTGGTATTAGGCAACTAACAAGTGGTGTTCTATCATCTGTGATGTACAAGACTTGTAAGATTAGACCAAGTCATGAACCTGCTTGATTATTTTTCTAAAATTGACAACTGTCATTAGTAAAGTTACAATTAAAGTCACGCAATTAACAAGTGGTGATTATGTCCATACTTGTATGACTCAGACATGAAGTTTGCAAGTGATATTGGAAAGTTAACAAGTGGTATCAGGCAACTAACAAGTGGTGTTTCGCCGTCTACCATGTACAAGACCTATAAGATTAGGCCAAGTTATGATCGTGCTTGATTATTTTCCTAAAATTGACAACTGTCATTAGTAAATTTACAATTAGAGTCATGCAATTAACAAGTGGTGATTATGTCCACACTTGTACAATTTAGACTAAGTTTGCAAGTGGTAATGGAGAATTAATAAGTGGTACTGAGCAATTAACAAGTGGTGTTCTGCCATCTACCATGTACAAGACTTGTAAGATTAGGCAAAGTCATGAACATGTTTGATTATTTTCCTAAAATTGACAATTGTCATTAGTAAATTTATAATTAGAATCACGCAATTAACAAGTGATGATTTTGTCCACACTTGTATGATTCAAACTAAGTTTGCAAGTGGTATTGAAGAGTGGCATTGGGCAACTAATAAGTAGTGTTTTTCCATCTACTATGTACAAGACCTATAAGATTAGGCTAAGTCATGAACACGCTTGAATATTTTCCTAAAATTGACAACTGTCATTGGTATATTTATAATTGGAGTCACGCAATTAACAAGTGGTGATTATGTCCACACTTGTATGATTCAGACTAAGTTTGCAAATGGTTTTGGCAAAGTTAGAGAGAACTATTTACAACCAACATTAAGAAAATAACAAGTGATGTAACTGTTGGAAATTGTACCCTGAGACCAATCATTGTACTATGCACATTGTTATTTAATGAATTTCTCTTTTATTATCATAACAATTACATGTTCAATATGATAACTATACCCTTGGACAAGCTATAGTGATTATTCTAAATATCCTTGGTTGGTCATCTATAAGGGATCATAGATAAAACAAGACTAGTATGACTTTAATTAATTATAAAGATATAAATTAAAGTCATAGGCACTTAAAGAGTACAAGGTGCTAGACTAACCCACTATGAGAAAGCTGCATGGTACAAGTCATAAGCTTATCTCATATGTAACTATATCACTAAGCCCTTTAACCTGAGATCATCATGGATTCCTATATGATGACCATTAAACTTTGACCTAGTCAAAAGCCACCTTTGATCAGGTGATCATAAAGGCTATGATTGAGTTTAGTGATATTCATGAAGAGGAATATGAGTGCTCAAGATGAAATTTAACCCTCACATTAAGTGAGAGATATTACTGAGCCCCTCGATGAGTAAGATTGAGAAAATGTATGACCATACTATAATGAAAAGGGTTTTTTCATTGCTACTATTAGTCTACTTAGAGATTAAGAAAGTAATGGTCAGGTAAATAAGAATAATAATTTCATGTCTCATACTTGACTAAAATATCACGTGATAAAAGAGATGTGATACGGTTGTATGATAGGTTACATCAGATCATCGATCCCCATGTAAATTAGGTAGTTGCAATGTCTTGTTAGAGGCCACTTGTAACTTGTGGGCTAATACCATAATTAGCCTATTGCCAATTTCATATGGGCCTATAGGGTTGCACATAAGAACAGCCCAACTCGAGCTATAATGTCCAAGTTCATTGAATCTAGAATATGTCTAGATTCAATGAATGTAATATAGGGTGAATGAATTATATATATATTTAAATATTTATTTGATAAATATTTATATATACATATATATATATTTATATGAAATATAAAATTCAAAGTATAATATTATATATATATATATATTCATATATGTGTGTGTGTATCATATATATATATATGATATATGTATATGATATACAAAATTAAATATATATATAATATATTTTTGAAATATATATGTATATATATAATATAATATGTATATGTGATATATATTATATTATATTATATTATGTTAGTTTTAAATTTAATTTTATATGATAGATTAAATTTATAAGATAAATTTAATTATATTTTCGTGGGCTTTTTAAGTGAAAGACGAAAACCCTTGTCTATATACTATATATAGATAGGGACGTCCTTTATGAAGGAACAGAGAGTTAAAAAAGTTTTGATGGTAAAGATACTTTAAAAGTCACGAAACACCCTATAAAAAGGAAAAAATAACGTTTAAAGAAGAATAGACGCTGAGAGCGCTAGCACGCTGTTCAAGTTAAAGAGCTGTTTTTGTGAATATCGGTTGAGGGAGCAGATCTACATTGTCAGCTCCTGAGATCTAAACTCTTGAAGAAAACGTGCACCAAGTTTAAAGAATTAAAAGGTAACTCTTCTATCCATCTTGACTTAAACGAGTTCCTTCGGTCCATATTAAGATAGGGACTTTAAAATTTTAATCTTCCACTGCGCATCCCTATCCAACAGTGATACCAGAGCTAGGTCAAATTTTTATTTAAGTTGGGTTTTGGTTGATTCTTAAATCTTGATGTGATGAATTTCTTTAGATGAATGTTGCTTTAAGGTTTTCAAAATTTATATGTGATATTTTCAAAATCTATATATGTTTTTCATGTGATGTTTTCGATATATATATATATAAACTCATTTTATATATATTTGAATTTATATGGATTTAAATAAATTAATATGATTAATATTTAGTGATATGATGTGCATTCTCAAGATGACTAATGTTCGTCCATATGATGTGCATTCTCAATCTCATTATTGTTCATTTACGTCCTGATATGGTTTAGGCTGGATTGTCAATATGATTGATGAATCCAAAGGGTTTGAGATAATAACTCATTCAATGAGAATAAGTTTTTCGAAAGCTCTAGGGGCACTATCCCATGCACCCCTACAAGGGGCGTTGTTCCTTGACCTCGTGGCTAACTTTGCATAGCACAACCTAATTCATAATTTATAGCCTTTCATTATATATGAATTGTTTATTTTTTATGTTTTCTTTGCCTTGAAGTTATTTGGGTATGGTGGCACATGTGGCTCTAGTTTTACAAAGGTTGTAAATTTTAAATACGGCCTGTATGTCGTGCCCTTCTCTATAAACTCTGAATGTACATTCTCTTCTCATATCAATCCCCTCGTATGTATAAATGAGGTTTCTTAATGTAATTCATTTTCTTAGAGAGCTCCTCTCATTGGCTTAGGAAGACATAGGTTAGGTAAGCTATATTGTGTCACGTTTACTTATGCTTTTGATTAGATCATAATATGCACGGTTTTGTATGAGATACAATTGCTTTAACTTTAAACAATTATTAAATTAATAAATCAAACCCTCTAATTAAAATCTTAAGTCATAATGCCATCAATTAATGAATACTTGTTAAAATTTAGATCACTCAAATGTAGGATCCACCAAAGTGGATACATTTGGGTTATCTTGATAAGATAAGCATGAGTAATAGTGCTACTCACAAAGATTCATTATTGTCTGACTTAATTGATATTATCAAAACGGTTTTAGATATCAAGGAATTAGATGAGATTGACTATGCTGGATCACATGATGATTGAATTCCATAAAGATCTAAGAGTTACATGTGATGTAATTAGTAAATGAATTGCCTACCTAAATAACTTAATTTTAAGCGTCCTGCCAAAGTAGACTTAAATTTAAGTGAAATATGTGTCTTATCCCACTAATCAAATTTGAGGGTTGTTAGGTTTAGTGGAAGATATAAAATTAACTTTGTGTATTTTATTGTAGAATCATGTCAACTAGTAACACTATTACACTATCGTTGCGATCAGTCCTTGAGAAGGACAAACTCAATAGGATGAACTTTTTTGACTGGTTCAAGAACTTGAGAATTGTTCTCAAGCAGGAAAGAAAGGCTTATATCTTGGATGAACCTATTCCTGAAGAGCCTGCGACTAACACTCTAAGAGCTTAAAGGATGCTTACACAAAGCACACCAATAACTCAGTGGATGTAGGATGCCTAATGCTAGCTACTATAGTTCCAAAACTTTAAAGAGATTTAGAACATAGGGAGGCTTATGAAATGATTGAACATATCAAGGAAATGTTCTAGCAACAGGCAAGGCAAGAGAGGTATGAGACCACAAAGGCCTTACACTCCTGTAAAATGGCTGAGGGTGCATTAGTTAGCACTCATGTTTTAAAGATGAATAGCTATATTGATCACTTTGAGAGGCTCGAATTTCCCTTAAGCCAGGAGTTAGCTACATATTTGATCTTGAACTCACTCCTGAAAAGTTATGACCAGTTTATTATGAACTATAACATGAATAACATGGAGAAATCCATTTCTAAACTGCATGGGATGCTTAAAACTTCTGAGCAAAACATTAAGAAAAAGCTTAGCACTATTTTGATGGTTCAAAAAGGAAAGGGTATGAAAAAGAAAGGTAAGGGCAAGGGTAAGGGAAAGGGTAAAGGCTTAAATGGTAAGACCAAAGAGTCAAACAAGCCCAGAATTAAGGCTCCATCTAAGAAGGCAAAGCCTATAAAGGAAGAAATTTGCTTCTTTTGCAATGAATCGGGTCATTAGAAAAGGAATTGCAAGCTCTACCTGGAAGATCTAAAAAAGAAGAAGGATAGTGGGGCTACTCCTTTAGGTATTTATGTTATAAACATTTACCTTTCTACTTCTTCTGCATAAGTATTAGATACTTCATGTGATTCTCACATTTGTACAAATATGTAGGGTCTCAGAAACAGTAGAAAGTTGATGAAGGGTGAAGTGAACCTACGAGTTGGAAACAAAGCAAGAGTTGCTGCTTTAACTATGGGCACTTATAAATTACTTTTACCCAATAGGCTTTTATTAGTTTTGAACAATTGCTATTATGTTCCTGCTTTGAGTAGCAACATTGTATATCATATACATATATCATATATATATATAATTGAAATATATATGTATATATATATTCGCATATATATATATATATATAATATGTATATGTGATATGTATTATATTATATTATATTATGTTAGTTTTAAATTTAATTTTATGTAATAGATTAAATTTAATAACTAACATGATATGAGAGAATATTATATCAGTTTTATAATTTAAATTTATAAGATAAATTTGAATTAGATATGATATCATAGATTAAATTTATGAGATAAATTTAATTATATTTTCGTGGACTTTTTAAGTGAAAGATGAAAACCCTTATCTATATACTATATATAGATAGGTACGTCCTTTATGAAAGAATAGATAGTTAGAAAAGTTCTTACAATAAAAAAACTTTGAGAGCCATGAAACACTCTATAAAAAGGAAAAAATAACGTTAAAAAAAGAATGGATGTTGGGAACGCTAGCATGCTATTCGAGTTAGAGAGCTATTTGTGTGGATATCGGTAGAGGGAGCAGATCTATGTTGTTTGCTCATGAAATCCAAACTCTTGAAGAGAACGTGCATCAAGTTTAAAGAATTAAAAGGTAACTCTTCTATCCACCTTGATTTAAATGAGTTCGTTCGGTCCATATCGGGATAGGGACTTAAAATTTCAATCTTTCACTACACATTCCTATCCAACAGTAACTTCATTAACATGTCTATATACAGAGATAACAAAAAAAAATTCATGCCAATACTTGTGACAGCATGCCATAAAGTGCCATCATTAAATTACATATAAAAGAGATATTTAGAAGATAGCAACCCGTTACATCAAAAAATCATATGGGTTGTATAAATATACATAATAGCTACTTTTGCTAGTAAGAACAAAAAATCTAACTTTAGTTCATATGTAAAATAACAATAGCTATGTATACAAGTAAAAAATTAATTATTAATTAACAATTCAACAAGGATTGAGATTTTTGCAAGTCTTCCTTATATAACCAACCTCACCATACCTAGAGCAATTATATACCTTCTTGTCCTGGAATTGTAACTCTATCCTTTGCTTCTTGGCCTTCCTGGAGGCCTACTAGTCGTAGGTGGTTGCAGCAATATAGTAGATGTCTAATCCTGAAATCTTAGACTGTTAGGCCTAGGAATGTCATGAGTTTCAACTGAAATCACATTATGATAGTATATTTTTTGTTGACAACTAAGTAGATAGCATTCCTCAACATAAGAATATACATTCCCATGTATATGTTTTATTGCTGCATATGTATGTGGACATGACAACCCACACATTTGCCAAGCTTTGTATGAGCATTCACGTAGGGTAAGATTCACATGGACATCTCCTCATAGAGTCATGACTTTGAAAGTGTTCAATCCATAATCTTGTGCAGGCATTCTTTCAGCTCCTATGACATTTGCTATTAGTTTTGACTTCACATTTGAACCTACGTAATGTCTCCAATTTCCCATGGCCAACTTACTTTTATATAACTTTAGAGGTAACATTTCCTTGTTTCATAAATCAAGACAAGAATGTTATGCTTCCTTTCATTCACCAACCATGCATTAAATGATTCTATAAGGTTAGTAGTAATGTTATCCCATCTCCTATGAAAAAACCTACTAAGTTCCCAGCGATCAATATCCCCATGACTTTCCAACTATTATCCCAACTATGGACAAAATGACATTAGATTTCTCATAGCCTCATTGAAATTTGCATCCAATCTTGTAGAGGCTATTACATCTAGCAATTTTAGTGTAGCCTCCTTAGTTTCACTGCTGGTCTTTCTCTTTCCCTGGGTGATTTTCAAGAACTCAGAACTATAGTTCTCCTTTACATGTTGATAACAAAAAGCATGTCTTTCGCCCCCCCCCCCAAATAGCTTAGACAATAGCTATAATTGCATTATGTCTATGGAACACAATCATTAAATAAAGATCTCTTGTTATCTCCTTAATCTTAGATAAGAACCATGCCCAATCATCAAAAGTTTCCCCACCAATAATGGCATAAGCTAGAGACTCATTGTTTGCATCATATGCTTGTGCTTCCAATAAAGTCCATTTATAAGGACCACTCAAATGGCAACCATCTATATAGATTATAGGTCAAGCACCTTTCAAGAACCCTTTTACATGAAATTCATAAGCTACAAATGGTCACTCAAATTTATTCGTTAGTGATGCAACCCATTTTGCAACAGTGGCAGGATCACTTTCTTACAACCTTTCATATAGCCACAGGATTAGCATGTAAGATTCCTCTGAAAGACCATGAATGTCTACCATTTCTCTATCTTTAGCCTTATAGGCTTGTTGGCATGTAAGGCTAACACCATACTCTCTTTCTAGATCTCACCTTATGCCATTTACAAACTTGTTTATGCGAGACCTCAAGTTATCAATTATGATGCAAGATGTTAGTTTGCATCTCTTCTTATGGGGTACCACTAGGTTGTCTTGAGCAGTGTGCACATATTCTTTCTCAAACTTTCTAATAGGAAGGAATGAACTTTTATTAACTTCATATACTCCAATTTTCCAAGGAAAACCTTCAACCACACAACATGCAATAACATTCTTATCATCATTTTTACAAACTCATACACAAACTTATATGCCACACTATATTTGTATAAAGCCTGTCTAAATGCCACAACATGAGGAAATGTTTGCCTAACACCTATTAACACATCCTTCTACTTTGAAGCATTCATCTAATGCAAAGGAGTAGAGAGACTTTCTATAGCCAAACTTTGTGCAATTGATAGTGGACTCATGCTTTGAATAGGAGAAGGTACATTGAAGCTTTCTGTATCAAATTCCCATATTGGTGGAGAAAGTGAGCTTCTATCTGAAGGTGATACCATATGATCTAACTTGAAATTTACAAGTTATATTAGACATTTATCAACTTGTATTAAGCTCACAATCAAGGGTAAACATACGTGAACTTACACTTGTTGGCAATTCAAATATGATAGTTGTTTGGAGTCTTTTATACCCTTACCAACATAGATATGGCCACTTTTATTGTTCAACTCAATTAACTATGCTACTCCTTTGTCATCTATGAGATATAATAGTATGTTTGTATCATAACTTACTGTGTACTTTATGATACTGCCACTACTTCAAGCCATATATCTATTAAGATCATACTTTTAAGTTCTTCATAGGTCATCCCTTATTTTATTAGTCTTCCACTTATAAGCTCACCCTCATATCTTGTACTTTCCTCTAAATTCTTAACAAATTCACCCTATGCATGGAAGATGCAAAATAATTACTTCACAGAACTCGAAGCCATAAGTAATCCCAACTTATATGTCATTAAAATGTTAACTTCAATTACTTTATCAATACTGGATGAACTCAAATTTAAAATAAGAATTGTAAAATTAACAACATAACATAAAGCTTTTAACAACATATCATACAATGATAGAAATTCCAATAGCTAATAGCTTTGTATTTGTAAATTTTAACATTGAGACTTTTCATCAACTAAAAGCAGCAACTCTTTCATGTCAATTGATTAATTCATCCTATGCTCATTCCCCTCACTAAACCCATACCCATACCATATGTATTTAACAAAAGGTGCCCCTGATTAATATAAATGACAGTATTTTACCTCCATATGATTTATTGCTGCTAAGCCATCCTCTAAAACGATCCCTGATTGACGCTCATCCCATTTCGTTTCCAATCATATTACATGGAGAAGGAAGAATCACATTATGTAGAGAATGCATAATCAAATAGGAGGTAGGGAATGAATCTCAAGGGCTTATGGGTGATGAACATTAGCAACTGCTACTCCTTAAGGTGAAGATTGAGAAATAGAGAATTGCATGTTGAGGTTTTCCATTTCGTGCTCATTTCTTTCTTTTATCATCAGCAGCCTATTCTTTAGTATTTGCACTGAAGGCAGTTTTGTCTTTTTCTTATTCCACTTATTTTCAATTTAGTCTTAGAAGACTAAACTAAAATTTGGATTCTTTTAGGAGCCACCAAAAAATGTTTCTTCCTAGGTCCTTCAATGAAATTCTCCCAAGAAATTATGCAACAAATAATTTTCTCTCTTTAATTGTACCAACATCTTTTAGAGAACCACATTTAATTTTTAGTAGTTATTTGTGTCTATCTTCAACTCAAAAGCCAAGCACGCCTGGTGTTGACATCATAGTTATCAAACTCTTGAATTGACGTTTTGAGTTTAACATTTTTAGCTTATAAAATCATGTCAACTCACTCATAAACTTGGACTAGCTATAAAATCAATTATACTCGCAAGTTTACTATTTTTATGTTTTTAACTACAAAATTATGTCAACTAATTCTTAAACACCAACTAGATGCAAGTTGGGTTAAACTTGTTAAGTCCGTTACTTTTTTTTTTGAGTTAAGCGAGTTAAGTATATACTATAAAAAATCAATTCACAAAAGTGATAGGACCTAGTTTAAAGAAAAAACTTGAAATGCAAAAACTAAGATTAGTAAAAAAGAAAACAAAAATATCAAAAATAAATTCCCATATTTTAAAATTCCTACATCTTGTGTATGATAATTTATCAATGTAGATGAATTTAACTTCAGTAATTTATATTTTTAATATATTTAAATTAAATTACGTCATATTTTAATGGCTATTTATTAATAGAGATAAACTCTTATGAGTTTATAATTTGAGTTTGCGATACGAGTTTACATTACTATCACAAGTTTAACAACCTTAATTGACACTTTCAATGATTTTGAAAGCAAAGAATTTTCACTTCCATTTTATTTAGGCAATTGATTCAGTGGATGGATGAGCCCTTCACGTTCCCTTCGGCACATAAGTCTACATCAATTCTAATCAAGAGTAAAGCCTAGAATGGTAAACACTCAGCATTTGAAGACTTAGGTTATTTTTTAAAATGCAATAAAATGTCAAAAATAAATATCATATCTTTATAATTAATAGTTCAGTTAAACTTTGAGCTTGTTAAAAAGATATTATGACATCTAAATACATAAAAAGCATATCTAAAAATATAAATTAATGATTATTAAATCTCAGAAATAATTTTTGTAATTTTTTATCTCGAGAAAAATGAACACACACACCCCATAATAAATTGTTTTTATATTCCTTATTTACTCGTAGAGATATGTTGAATATGAGATAGATATCTCAATAATTTCATAAGATAATTTGTAAAATTTTCTTAATTATCATATTAATAATAAACATCTAATTATGTCAATTTCAATCATGAAATCTCTTGATTATCCCTTTCAAAATATTAATATTACATTCTTAACTCCACGCTCCTGGTTTATGATCCTTGGAGCTTAGTTTTGCTTGAGATATCACTTTGATACTTAGTTTTTTTGTTTTCAGCCTAATGAAGTTGGTATTTCCCTTAATTTGTTGAGTTTAAAAGGGATTAATGTTCTTGTAGTCATAGGTTCATGGGTTTTATTTCATGTTATTAAGTAGATTACATGGCTATGAATGAAGACTTATGATTGTAATTTTATCGTGAAGTCTCGAGCTCAAAAGTGGCCGTCATGGTCACATTTCTTTATTGGAAAGAACTTGAGTTTTTATTGCATAAATATATAGTGGTTTGTTTGAAAGCTAATCATTAGCCTCGTGCTTTTGTGGGAAAATTTTCTTAAGATAGTTGTTAGCCATAAGCTTTAAAAGATTTCAATTTATTTGTATGATTAGAATGTGATTCTAGGCTTAATGGGAATGATTCCTATCGATTCTTATACAAGCTGATTTGGTCACTTTAAATTAAATATCATGAAGTGTTATCCAATAACAAAACAAGACAAATAAAAAAAATTATGATTGTGACTAAGATTAAAAATAATCATATGATAATGACTTATCATAGATTATTCTTTGGCCTCAAATATGTATTGTTATTTAAGATTGAGAAAATTAATTACAAGTATGTATTTCACTGTTTTTGAAATCTGAATGCGTCGAAGAAATTGTTCAACTTGTTATGTAAAATAATAATAATAATAATAATAATAATAATAATAGGCATGCAAAATTTTGTTATAGGAGAAATTTGCATGTTAAGTTATTATACATGTTTGTAACTTGTTCTGGTAGAAAGGATTGCTTGTTTAATATTTTATGCAAATTAAAGAGCCTTGTATTTTAAATGTTACAAAGAGAACTAGTTTTATTCGGGTTTCTTTTGGCCTCGTTTTCACTTGAAGGTATATGCAAAATTTTGGGCTTGATTTTTAACTGAAGTGGGTGTGCAATTCTCCAAAGCATGTTACACATAGCTCAACACTTAAAATAATCTATTTGATTTAGAGAAAATATTAAATTTAAGATAATGGATATTATGTAGAAGTGGTGAGTATCGTTTTGATAGATTCAGGATTGAGATAACTATATAAATCTTAACTTGCCACTCTTGTGTTATTGTAAAACTTGCAGCGCGGATAGTGATCATTGTCATGACATTGGAACCTGTCATTTGCACATATAAATTTGAAGGACCAAATTTTTTTTAAGGGAGAAAGAATGTAATAATCTAAAAAAAACTAAAAATTACAAAAAAAAATTACGTAAAATTTTTTAAATAAATTAATCAATACCAAGTGTTGATGTTATTTTATAAATTGTGGAATAAATGTAACAGGAAACATTAGTGGCCTGGTCCAGTGGAAAGAAAGATTGCTATTTAGCTATTCTCTAAGTTTTGCGTTCAAATCCTCCTAGTCCAATCGGAGAAATTTTATTTTTTTACATAATGAAATGGCCAAAATACCCCTCTTAAAAAATATAACACCAAATTTTTTCTCACTTTCTTTTTATTCGTGTCTGGCGTTTAAAGTGAGGGAATAAAGTTAAATCTCCCAAAAAAAAATACAAGTAAAATTAAGGTTAGTGAGAAAATATATTGGTTATATAATTATATAAGGTAAAGAGGCAAAAATACCCATAAAAGTGGTTAGCGAAGAGTATTCAGTATCTTAAAGTGAGGAAAAGGCAAAAATAACCATAACATTACATGAGTGGGTATAAAAGTGACTAAATCGTTAACTTTAACTTAACCTCATTAATTTTGACCATTAAATATTAATGTGCATGTCATGTGTCAATCTTTACTAACGTGAACTAATAAAGAGGTAAAAATACCCACGAAGTCATCCACCAGGAGTAAAAATACCCATAATGTTATTAGAGTTTATGCAAAAGTGACCAATCCATCAAATCTCTTAAATTTTGAACGTTTAGCTGATATCTAAGAAGAAGTTGTCCATTTTTTATTGACATTGACAAGAAAAATTCCTAGATGAAATTCTCTAGAGATTAATCGGTCATTATATAAATATCATGTGAGAAAATGTCATTTTGAATTGAATATTAAATTAAATCTCTTGTTTCTTTGCAGTAATGGTAAAAACCATTTGAAAATTTGAACGTATTATGAATGAAATTATTTAAGTTTGTGACAATGTTCTTAAGGCGTAAGAGGTATGCTCAGTCTAGATCTTCAATTGTATGTAATCTATCTCACTAAGTTAAATCTTAAGTTTTGCAAACAAGAAAAATGAGTGGAGAGGATGGAAGGAAAGTAGCGAGATACATGGCGATGGAAAAAATCATGCGGCATGAATTTGGATGGATTGATCACCATTACACCTACTAAAGTAACATTATGAGTATTCATATGAAGATCGATCAACATTCATAAAAATTCATTTGAGAATATTTTTATTTATATCAATGAAAAGATAGTCGACTTCTATTTAGATGTTAGTTAAATGGTCAATATTTAAAGAATTTGATAGATTAATTACTTTTGCACAAACTTTGATAACGTTATGAATTTTTTTGTTTTTGACCAATGACTTTATGAGTATTTTTTTCATTTTATTAGTCAATGTCAGTAAAAATTAATATATAATATATACAATCAACATTTAATACTTAAAACTTGTGTTAGGTAAAAGTTAATGGTTTAATTATTTTTACATCATTCGCCTAATATTATAAATATTTTTATTATTTTTTTTCATTTTAAAATAGTGAGTGCCTTTGATAGATTACTTTACAAGTATCTTTGCCTTTTTATCCCACTACATATATTGGCGAAAAGTTAACATGGTGAGTTGGTGGTTTAGTAGATATTGCGTTGGTTATGATTCTGTAGGTACTTGAGTTCGGATCTGACTAGTGCAGCAGGGGCAAAGAATTTCGAAGACCCTTATCCTTTTGCCCTTCGATCTCTGTCATTCCTCCGTCGTCCTCCACCACTGCAATATCGCCGGCCACCACGGAGCGTCTGTGTTCTTTCCCTTCCTCTCTCGTTCGTGCGTTGCTGTGGAGGTGCCACAACCACTCTTCCTTCTTTGTGCTTGCGACGCACCCTCCTCTTCTCCTCCTCCCTCCTTGTTGCAGTGCTGTTTGTTGGAAAACAGCAGATGCAAAGGCGAACAGCGAGCTACTGGTTGCTCGAGTCGTGTCCGAAGAACACTGTCCTTAAGAACTATTCCGGTACACCTGGACGGTGGACCGACAGTCCCCAGGATTAAACGAGCACTTCCTGCAGTGGAGCGAGGGAATAGAACAGTGGAGACTATAAATGAGAACAAACGAACAGAAGATCAGACGGAGGAGAGGACGAGAACGCTTGCTATCTGTTCTGTCCGCACCCATGTCTATTTATAAGCTGAGGAATGAGACACAAACGTTGGGTTATAATTACTGGTTAATGCTTCATTATACGCACATTAAACAACGAACGTTCATGGATTAATGCTTCAGTTACACGCCTCAAACAGCAGAAACGTGCACGTCCATTAATCCAAAAATGTTCAGCGTTCAATCTGGAGACGTTAAGCAGACAAAACATTAACGCACAGAATTAGGTTTCCAAAAAACTGCCAACGCCTTAAGTTCAACTTGAAAACAGCTAAATCAAGAGGTTTTTCGGGTAAGCAAAAATAATTATTTATTTAACCATTTTTTGTAAAAATAACCCGGTAAAAGAAACCCAGTGCCTCTTGAACTCGCGCGCAGGGGGGCGAATTGGCTGATTTCAACTGCGATTGCCCTGAGTTGGCCTGTCTCATGTGTGCGAGGCCACTTCTCCTCCAAGCCCATTTTACTAGCCCACTTCATTCCTTAGTATATATACACTAGGAGATTCCTTCCTTTAGTCAATGTGGGACTTTGACACACACACACTTTTGACACACATACAACAATCCCCCACATGTGTCAAAAGGATCTATATTCGTCTGTGTTATTCACACGGAGGATAATCACTTTGAATTTGGTGTCTGTCGACTTGAACCAAACCTAGACTAATAAAACTTAGCACACAGAAAAGTTGTGTGTAACTTCGTTATTGAACCAACAGATCTTGAGCGTGTGCTAGAGGTCTTATTAATTGGATTATTTCCCCACAATCTCTGCTATTAACAATGGTTTTGCAGGTTATCGACCATGCTCTCGCCTGGTTTTAACAAATGCTCTAGAGATTTTGCCACGATCTCATAGGAACGGCCCCACTCCACATTTATATAGGTGTTTTCATCAAGTGTATCTGCAATGAATACACCATCCGTAAGGACTATGAAAACATTAAGAGCTTTCGCTCAGCCTCCGTTCAATGCATTCTAGCACTTTCTCAAGTCATAGGAAGGGACAAGTTCAGTGCTAGCAGAACTAACAAGTGACTTGTTCTTACCCATTGAACCTTCTTCATGGGATCTCCAATCACAAAGGTTGGGTTGCCATCACCGTTAATTTCAAACAGGCTTAAGTCCCATTCCCCTCGACGTTTCAATAATAAATTTCTTCCCTAGGGGTTTAGTTAACGGATCCGCCAGATTTAACTCTGATTCACATAATCAATTGAGATGACCCCGTCTTTGAGCAGCTGCCTTATAATATTATGTCTCAATCGAATATGTCTACTTTTGCCATTGAAGGTCTTATTTTTAGCCGTTGCTATTGCAGACTGGCTATCACAATGTAAAGACACTGATGGTGTGGGCTTTTCACCTATTGGAATACTTGCTAAGAAGTTTTTCAACCACTCAGCCTCAGTCCCAGCCAACTCCATGGCAATGAACTCAGAATCCCTTGAGGATTTTGTGTTGATTGTTTGTTTTGCTGACTTCCAGGTTATTGCACCACCACCAAGTGTGAATATATAACCACTAGTGGATTTTGTCTCTTTTGAATCTGAAATCCAATTAGCATCACTGTATCCTTCCAATACAGCGGGAAATCCACCATACAATATACCATAATTCATGGTACCTCTCAAATATCTCAAGACTCTCACCAGAGCCTCCCAGTGTTTGCTGCCTGGACAGTGAGTATATCTACTCAATCTGCCTACAGCATAAGCTATATCAGGCCTAGTAAAGTTCATCAAATGCAACAGACTCCCAATAATTTGTGCATACTCAGATTGAGCAACTGGGTCACCCTTGTGCTTTTTTAATTGCACACTCGAATCATAAGGAGTACTCAAAGGAGCAACTTCAAGATGTCCAAACTTTCTGAGAATTTTCTCAACATAATGTTCTCGGGAAAGCAAGATTCCATTTTCATTCCTTATGATTTTTACACCCAAGATTACCTTGGCTTCACCCATATCTTTCATATCAAAATTTGAAGAAAGAAAATTTTTTGTTTCATTAACAACACACATACTAGAGCCAAAAATCAGCATATCATCCACATACAAGCATATAATCACACATTCATTATTCACAAACTTTGTATAAACACATCTTTCTACTTCAACAGTAGAAAATCCACCAGTTGTTAAAACTTGATCAGGTTTCTCATGCCATTGCTTAGGCGCTTGTTTTAAGCCATACAAAGACTTTACAAGTTTACAAACTTTATTTTCTTGCCCAGGAATCACACATGCCTCAGGCTGTACCATGTAAATTTCTTCTTCTAAATCACCATTTAAAAAAGCTATTTTAACATCCATTTAGTGAACAAAAAGTTTGTAAATTGAAGCCAAAGCAATAAGAATTCTTATAGAAGAGATTCTAGTCACAGGAGAAAAAGTGTCAAAATAATCTATATTTTCTTTTTGAGTAAAACCTTTGGCCACAAGCCTTGCTTTATACTTATCAATTGAACCGTCTGGAAAATATTTTTTCTTAAAAATCCATTTACACCCAATAGCCTTAGCTCCTTGGGGCAAATCTGATAAAACCCAAGTTTTATTTTTCCTTAAAGAATCAATTTCAATTTCAATTGCTTCTTTCCAAAATTTGGCATTAGGAGAAGAAATAGCTTCATAAAAATTTAACGGTTCATCTTGTACTAGATAAGTGTAAAAGTCATCTCCAAAACTTGTTTCTTTCCTTTGCCTTTTACTTCTCCTTAAAACCAAATCCTCATTAAAATTTTGTTCAAACTCTAAATTCTCAACAGGTTTAGAAACATGCTTAATTTTCAAAGGAAAAATATGTTCAAAGAATTCAACATCCTTAGTCTCTATAATTGTATTTTGGTCTAAAACATCACTTTTTAAAACTAAAAAACGATATGCTGCACTTTGTTCAGCATACCCAATAAACATACAATCAGAAGTTTTAGAGCCAATTTTCCTCTTTTTAGGATCAGGCAATAAAACTTTTGCAAGACACCCCCACACTTTCAAATATTTTAAGTTTGGGGTAAACCCTTTCATAACTCATAAGGTGTTTTCTTTGATTTCTTATGAGGTATCCTATTTTGTAAAAAACATGCAGACAAAATAGCTTCACCCCACAAGTTATCAGGGGCAGAAAAACTCACAAGCAAAGCATTCATCATTTCTTTTAATGTTCTATTTTTTCTTTCTGCAACACCATTAGACTCGGGAGAATAAGAGGTGTTACCTCATGTATAATTCCTTCTTTTTCACAAAAATCATTTAAAAAAACATATTCTCCTCCTCTATCTGATCTAACCCTTTTAATTCTTTTATTTAACTGATTCTCAACCTCTGCTTTATATAACAGAAATTTTTCAAAAGCCTCATCTTTGTTTCTTAACAAGTATACTTTAGTATATCTTGAAAAATTATCAATAAAAGTGATATAATATTTTTTACCACCTGTAGTCATGATTTGTTTTAAGTCACCTAAATCTGTGTGAATTAAAGATAGTAATTCAGATTCTCTTTGACTAGAAAAATGAGGTTTTTTACTTTGTTTAGTTTCTGCACATACTTCACATTTTCCAAAATCATTGTTTTTAATTTCAGAAAGTAGTCCAAGTTGTCGCATCCTATTTATATAACCTTTACTAGCGTGACCTAGTCTAGCATGCCACAGATCAAAGGAATCAACCATATAAACAGGCATATACTCAGAAGATTCAGTCTTATTCATTTCATCAACATTTAGAACAAACAGTCCCTGATTACAATACCCTTTGCCTACAAACACATTATTTTTTGTCATTACAATCTTGTCAAATTCAAATGACACTTTAACCCCAGCTTTCCCTAAAAGAGCAACTGACACTAAGTTAGCTCTAACTTCAGGCACATGCAGAACATCATTCAGAGCCAGAGTCTTTCCTGATGTGAGCTTTAAGACCACCTTCCCTTTTCCTTGAACTTTAGCAGTTCGGGAATCAGCAAGGTAAACATGGTCTTTCCCTTCCTTTACAGGATTATAGGTGGTAAACATCTCTTGGCTTGCACATATGTGCCTGGTAGCCCCGGAGTCTACCACCCATTTCTTCACATCAAAAATCAAGAGAGCTTGTGACACCACTGCAGCAATGATGTCATCATCACTGTCACCATCTCGTTGTACCAAATTTACATTTGGCTTCTGAGGCTTATCACGGTTTGCTCTCTTCCTACACTGTGCTGCATAGTGTCCTGGTTTACCACAGACAAAACAGTCTCCTTTCTTTTTGAAAGAGGGGTTAGAAGCATTGGGTTTGTAATCAGTTTTTCTATTCTTCTTGTCTTTAGTTTTAGAATCATACCTCTTGTTGTGAGGCTTTGTCTCCACCAGGTTGGCTTTGGATGTCATTTCTCTGGTTCGAGCTGCACGTATTGCCTTGCGGTTGGTATCTTCGATGATGATGTGAGTGATCAAGTCAGTCAAGGACAGCTGCTTCTGTTTGTGTTTCAACTGCTGTTTGTAGTCAGACCATGATTCTGGCAGCTTCTCAATCAGTATCCCAGCAACAAACTCATCTGGAAGGTTGATGTTTTCAGCACGAAGCTCCTCCAGCAGCTTATGATATTCGTTGATTTGCTCCTTGACATCCTTGTTCTCGGTCATCTCCCATTTGTAGTAGTTGCCCACAACGAATTTTTGTTTGCCGGCATCCTCAGTAGTGTACTTTGTCACCAGGGACTCCCATATCTTACAAGCTTCCTTGTAGACACAGTAGACATCGAACAAATCATTAGATAAAGTGCTAATGATAGTGTGTCGACATACCTTGTTTGCATGAGTCCATGCAACTCTTTGGGCTTGATCAGTATCAGCAGGAGGCTCGGATTGAGCAAGAGCAGTGGCCACACCATGCATGTCAAGAATAATGAAGACACGTTCCTGCCAGCGTTTGAAGTTCCGGCCATCAAAGACTTCTATCTTTGATATGTCAAGGAACGGCCTTGGTAGGGGAACGGCAACAGCAGCAGGGACGAATTGACCTCCAGTCGAACCATTGGGCATACCTTTGGGAGTGACATTCTCAGCACCGTCGGTCGCCATTGGGTTGAATAGTTCTTAAGATTGTTGGAAAACAGCAATGCAGAGGCGAACAGCGAGCTACTGGTTGCTCGAGTCGTGTCCGGAAGAACACTGTCCTTAAGAACTATTTCGATACACCTAGACGATGGACCGACAGTCCCCCAGGATTAAACGAGCACTTCCTGCGGTGGAGCAAGGGAACAGAACAGCGGAGACTATAAATGAGAACAGACAACAGAAGATCAGATGGAGGAGAGGACGAGAACGCTTGCTATCTGTTCTGTCCGCACCCATGTCTATTTATAGGCTAGGAATGAGACACAAATGTTGGGTTATAATTATCGGTTAATGCTTCAGTTATACACACATTAAACAACGAACGTTCATGGATTAATGCTTCAGTTACACGCCTTAAACAGCAGAAACGTGCACGTCCATTAATCCAAAAACGTTCTGCGTTCAATCTAGAGACGTTAGGCAGACAAAACATTAACGCACAGAATTCAGTTTCTAGAAAACTGCCAATGCCTCAAGTTCAACTTGAAAACAGCTAAATCAGAGGTTTTTTCGGGTAAGCAAAAATAATTATTTATTTAACCATTTTTTGTAAAAATAACCCGGTAAAAGGAACCCAGTGCCTCTTGAACTCACGCGCAAGGGGGTGAATCAGCTGATTTCAATTACGATTGCCCTGAGTTGGCCTGTCTCATGTGCACGAGGCCACTTCTCCTCCAAACCCATTTTACTAGCCCACTTCATTCCTTAGTATATATACACTAGGAGATTCCTTCCTTTAGTCAATGTGGGACTTTGACACACACACACTTTTGACACACATACAACACTGTTCGCCTTTCCTTGGTCTTGCTATCTGCCGTAGTCAGTCGCCGATACTGGTATAGGTTTGTAGAAGTGTTATTCTTTCTCTTCTTTCACATATGCGGGATGTTTTGGTGACTGAAAGTGGACGTTTCATTTTAATTACAGCTTTGTTAGATCAGTTTTGCTTGAGGTTTTATTTTCTGAAACTTCGTTTAATGGAAGCATGACAGATTGGGGGGATTTAGTTGTATGTTTAAGCCTTATCTTCTCTTCCTTGCGTCAGTTTTGAGTGAGATTTGTGAATCTGGGTTGCTGCTGGAATTTCTGTTTATTTTCTTCTGAATCTGTTGTGCATGTGAAGGAGGGATTACTTCTCAAACAAACTTAAATTGAAAGCTTGGAAATTCACTCTAGTTAAGTAACAATGTCTTAAGCTATTTGGTTACCAAAGGAAGGAAATTGATTTAGATGTTTTTCTTTTAGGATTTAATGCTTTTTATAAAGAAGTAAATTTGGAAAGCGTATCAAATTTTAACGTTAATGATTGGTAAATTTTTGGGAATGATATTTAAAGAGTAGGATGGTCATTGTATTGTTGCTCTTCAAATTGATTATTTTTGTTCTATCTATATATATATATATATATATATACATATCTCTATTTGATCTAGTAATTTACACATTTGAACATGGAATTGCAAATTATGTTTTGAAATTTGACTGCTTTTTGCTGTTGCCCTTGTCCATTGTTAGTTTAGCTTTAAGTAGGATCTAATCAAGCTTTTGGTACTTGAATCTGTGATGTGGTTTGTTCTATGTGATAAATGGGTTTAATGCCTAATATTTAGTAAAGCCTCTGCCTAACGTTTTATTATTATTATTTAGGTTAATTTCTTTTCATTCCTTTTTCCACTAGTTAGGTTTTTTATTCTAACTATAAGTAAAAGAGACACTATTGTTTTATGGGGAGGACTTTTTCATTTTTGGCTAAATGAAAACTGGATCATATATTCCACTCAAAAAGTATCTCTATGATTTGCTGAAGGAACGAACAAAGTAACTCCTTCAAGGTTCAAACCCTGCCCCATTCTTCTTCTAATTTCACTTCTTTCAATATAAACAAGACATCACGCAACGGAGAAGACCAATTCAAGTATCAGATAATTATTTGCACATCACACAGAAATTAAGGAAGATGGAGGGAATACAACCCTTAATTGTGGAAGCGAATGGCATTAAAATGCACGTTGCTGAGAAAGGAGAAGGTCCCGTCGTGTTGTTCCTCCATGGCTTCCCCGGGCTGCGGTACTCTTGGCGCCACCAGATACTCTCCCTCAGCTCCCGAGGCTATCGCGCCGTCGCCCCTGACCTCCGTGGCTACGGCGACACCGGCGCCCCTGTTTCAATCTCCGCCTACACCAGCTTTCACGTGGTGGGTGACCTTATTGCCCTTCTCGACTCTATGGCTGTGGACAATGTCTTTCTTGTGGCCCATGATTGGGGAGCTCTCATCGGCTGGAATCTCTGCTTGCTTCGTCCCGACCGAGTCAAGGCTTATGTCTGCCTCAGTGTCCCCTTTATTCGTAGAGATCCTCGAGTGAAGACCCTAGACGGCTTACGTGCCTTATATGGAGACGACTACTACATCTGCCGATTCCAGGTTCTTTTTTGTTTCTTTCATCCATCCGTGTAATATTTTTACTAGATCCATCTGGGAGTATATTTTCCTTCACCAGAGCGACTGCAAACTGGCTAGAATCCAGATCACTGAAAATAATAAGATTTACCTGTTGATTAAATGGATTGTGAGTGCGTATATTCTATGTTTGAAATTGCCACTAATTGATGATTCTGAGGTGCAATGAGTGTTTGATATATGATTATTGACGCTACTGGTTTGAAATAGAGAGATATGTCTGTGATGTTTGATAGGAGCCGGGCAAGATGGAAGCAGAGATGGCTGAAGTTGGAACTGAGCATGTGTTGAAGAACATCCTCACCACTCGCAAACCGGGACCCCCAATCTTCCCAAAAGGAGAGTATGGAGTCGGATTCAATCCTAATACTCCGCAGAACTTGCCGTCCTGGCTCTCTCAACAAGATCTTGCTTATTATGTTTCTAAATTCGAAAAGACTGGCTTCACAGGAGGCTTGAACTACTACAGAAATATCAACCTGTGTGTTTCTCCTTTTCAATTCCTCATGGACTAATTTAATTTCTCAACTTCTGAATTAACGGGTAATTTCTTGTGAAAACAAAAGAATGATGGCTTGTTATTTTGGTTTGCCTTGCAGAAATTGGGAGCTGACAGCACCCTGGAGCGACGTGCGAGTAAAAGTACCAGTGAAGTTCATAACGGGTGAGTTAGACATGGTATACACTTCAATGGGGCTTCAGGATTACATTCATGGTGGTGGCTTTAAGGAACTTGTGCCAAATTTGGAGCAAGTGATTGTGCAAAAAAATGTTGGTCACTTCAACAACCAAGAAGCTGCAGAGGAAGTTAGCAGCCACATTTATGACTTCATTAACAAGTTCTGATCTTCTTCACAGCTTTGTTGAGCTGCTTCGATGATATATAGAATTATAGATCACTTATGTCCCAAATTTTCACTTCAACATGCATCTCGTTCAATTGAATAATGATTTGAATGGAGCGAAGCTATAAAATTGTCAGTTCTTTTAATTTCGCTGTTAAATACCATATAGGTATATTCATATGAAAATCTTTATTTGTGCTCTGATGACACCAAACTAAGTTTTGTTGCCGACTCCCTATTGTTATAAATAAAACTTTGGATAATGGAAGTTAAATTGTCACGGAGACTGTCAGTGTCAAATTTAGAAAAGGCAGTTGTGGAGCTGGCATTACTTGGGTTTTTCGTTGGAAGTCTTATAACTCAAGGAATTTTGGTCATTTATTAAAATTTCAAATGCTTTTTTATCTCAAACAAAAATTTAATTAATCCTCCCCTCAAAATGCGATGTATTTTTCTTATTGCTTGTGCGTGCATATATATTTAGAAATAATTTTATTTAAAATATAGTCAAGCATTAAATATAAATATATCTCCTGTTAAGGATTCATATATTATGTTGTGAGGAAATAACTTATTCATTTGTCATGTTTGACATTTTTTATTTGTTGTTAAATAATAAACTGTATATTTTTTCATTGGATTAATAAGCATTATACATCTAAAATTATTTTGCAAATAACATTTTGGATCATGAATTCTTAAAATATGCAAAAAAATTTCATGACTTTTAACTTCCGAGCGCCTGAAACCCTCCATTAAGTTAGAATAAATAGCCATTATTTTTAAAAATCAAGATAAATGTTACATTAGATTATGATTAAACTTTACAACTATAAAAATAATAGTCATTTTCTTCAACTTAATGGTGAGACTTCAGATGCTTGAAATTTAGAGGTTGATGGAAATTTTTGTTCATTTTAGAAGTTCATAAACCAGAATGTTATTCACGCTCATTAATACTTTCTCATTTTCTATACAATTTTTCATAGATTTGTTTTTTTTTAATATTTATATTTTAAAATTTTAATAAATTATGTTAGTATAATTTCTCCTTAATAATTATAAGGTTAAGTGATATTTTAATTAAATAATGATAACACAATAAAAATAGGGAAAATATCAATCAAGGACTGCTGGAGAAAATTTATATCAATCAATGATTACTTGTTACCAAAACTTGATGGATACTTGTCAAATCATGTTAGTCTTTTATCAAAAAGTATTCATTCAAGTTTTAATAATAATTTATTTTAAATTAACAGCAGGTCATTCAACCTTTTTGCCATTCAAATCTTGACAACAATTAGTCTTTAACTGATATAAATTTCCTCCAACAATCATTCATTACTATTTTCCCACAAAAATATATCAAATTTTAAGCTAAAATATACTTTTAGCCCTCAAACTTTATATAAGATTTTAATTTAATTCTTTAATTTTGTAAAGTATTTGTTTAATCCTTTAACCCTAACATTATTAGTTTTAAATGATTATTTTTTGTATCAATCATTATTATTTTTAAAAAATTAAACTTATTATGCTAACATTTTAGAATGTTTTGTCAATATTTAAAAATTCAATATAAAAATTTGTTGGGATAAAACTAACAATGTTAGGGTGAAAAGAATAAAAAAATACTTTATAAAGTTAAGGAACTAAAGTGAGACATTTTATAAAGTTAAAAGACTAAATGTATACTTTAATCTAAATTTTATTATAATTTAGGTTTAATAGGCTTTTAAAGTTATGTTCACAATATTAATTTTAAATAGCAAATATTTTGAAATAGAACCTATTATAAAAATGGACTTATTACATTTACATGGAGAAGTAAATGAATCCATCTCTCCAATTATGTGGTCCATTGAGTGTTCGTTCATTTAATATCATACCATACATAATTGGAGATAATTTGTTAGGAAAAATCAATGCATTACATGGAGGGTGTTTTCACCCAGTTCAATTTGTTAGGAAAAATCAATGCATTACACGTGTGTAAGTTGACTATCACGAGGATTAATTAAGACTCACCAAAGTTAATTTAAAAGTGCTATATAATACTCATTTCATTCAACTAATAAGACATGTTCATTCACTCCGTTTAAAAATATAAGATAGTTTTACTTTAATCTTATCTTAATAAGTAATTACTTATATTCAAATTAACTATATCTTTTTAAATTCATCCTCTTTAATAGAGTGTTTCACTCTAAAATAAATATAAAATAATTTATTTAATAAAGGTATTTTTGAGAAAAAAGGCAATAATTATACTTTAAAAAGCTACAAATGTCTTATATTTTTTAATATCCAACCCTTTAAAAAATACCTTTTATTTTTTTTAAGGAATGGAGTATCAATTAATTTAATTTAAAATATAGGATATTTAATACTTTTTAAAATCATTTTTTAATTTATCCTTATATTGATTAATGAAGGTATGAGAAATATAAAGGAGCTAAGAACAATATGCATTTTTTTATTAAAGTACGAAAAACAATTATTTTTATTAGTATGTTAAATATAATTGAAACTTAGAAGTCTTACAATTTGGATTTTGGACGGGAAGTATAGTAGTTAGCTATAATTATTTCTTTTGGAATTTTCACTTGTAGATATTGTTTTTGAAGTTTTTCTTAGGACTTTTTATTGTTTCCATTATTCCAAAATAATTTGCACCTGGGACAAGCTCCTCCTGTCACACATGATATTACCGGGATTTTTTAAGATTTCGAATTCTGTCGGTGGTTTGTTGTCCCCCCTCCCTCTTTTTGTGGTTTTGCTGACAGCCACATCAAAGGACCAACATGGATATTCGAAAAAAATGACAATTAAGAATCTATAAAGAACATTAGTTACAATTAAAGACTTAAATTGTTAAAATTTTAATAATAAACTATAGCTTCTCTTAGGATTAAAAATATATGTAAGTATATAAAATTGTCCTTGAGTAAATGTGGAAAATAGCTAATTGAGTCTCAGTTGAAAAATAAAGAAAAAAAAACAATACTAAAACTATGATTGTGGATTTGAATAATTGTAATTTTAGTTGGGAAAACCAATATTTAAATTTGAAATTAAGATTAACAATAATCTCAACCCATAATACACGGGATCCTAGTTTTTTCAACTAAGATTAACAACAGTTTCAATGTAATGTCCCCTTTGACATTATTAATATTCACCACACAATCATAACAAATAATAATAATTAGGAGCAATAATTACTATTGAGCTCATAGTAAATATAGAAGGGTTAAAGCTAATAAATATTTTAAAAAATAATTTGAAATACTTGGAATCCTAAGAAAACCCTTCAAATAGGTGGTTTGAGCTCAAATTTAATAATTTATAAAGATATGGGATGCATAAAAAAGTTTGGGAAGCAAGACACTTAAAAACAGGGCTAAATTTTTTTTTTTTTTGCATTTTGGCACATGAGCCACGACTCATGGTCCATGCACTACGACATGTGACACAGAAAGGTCAATTCAGCCTTTATGCCACACATTGCAACTTGTGCGCAGCATGCCACAATACACATGTCCCTGTCATGATAGTAAAATGTATCCTGATAGCTTTTTAGGATGAATTTTAAATACGTACTATTTTCACATTTGATGTTCGATTTAAGTGATTTAAGTGTCAACACGAAGCTTATTCAATAAGCTAACTAATAGTAGAAGTTTCATTATGATCTGACATAGTATAAGAATTTTAGACGCTCAGATGCAAAAGTCAATTTTTTAAAATGATTTTCAAGCATCCAAGTACCCAAAATTCAAAACTTATGCTATTACCTCATTTGAAGCTTGAACCAAGTCTAATGGATCAATATACACTTGATTGAGTGTTTAAACACACAAAATCATATCAAACACAAAATTTGGCCATTTAATGTTGGTTTCACCCAATATGGGTAAAAACACAAAATCATTATTACAGACACTGTTCAGCCTCTATTGCCATATAATATACCATATATACATTATCACTATATGTATACAACATTTCTTATACTTATACTAATATTTTAACCCTTCACCACAAAAATCACCACATATTCACATCATATAAAACATTAGGCTAAAATGCAAAATAATATAGTATAATATAAGTACAACTAATCAAAATGATATGCATTCTTAGTTGGCAACATATAATATTATATCACTAAATTTATGTACACCACTCAAATAAAATTTGGCATTACTGTTTGTAATATAGCAAATCTACTAATCCTTGCCCAATTTCTTCCCTTACTCTAACTCAGCGGTAGAACCTGTAAAATAATAATAATAGGATAAGATAAAAATCTCAATAACTAAGATAATCTATAATATTGATTGACATGTCAAGTTATAAACAAGCTTTAAGATTTGCATAACAATCATACCATATACGATTCACTGTAACAAAAATGCATGATCGCTAATCATTCGATCCTCCAATATTCCCAACCAAATTGGTAGGCTATTTCATGGAATCAAATCACATGTATGGTCCCCAAGCTTACCATTCATGGTAGGATTACTTGACCAATGTGTCCTAAACCGCCTTTGGACTATAGGTTTCCCCTATTACAAGTATTTGGGATGTCGTTACTCCAACACTGCATTCTATCGATGCTAAAGAGTATAGTCTCTAACTCCACACCCTTCTAGGTACAGAGAAGAGTAAGTCTTCAACACTATATCCTTTTTCTGGCATTAAGAGAAATATGAGCTGCACTTGGCATCCCAAGGTGCCAGTAGTGTCATATAAACTTAATCTCCACTAATTCCATTAGGGTAACGTCCCACTCTCTAACATGCCACATTTCACTGTATTTCTCTACTTGACCTTGCATAACCACTTTCCAAACAAACATAATGAATATTACCACTTTTAAAAGACATAACATTTCACAAATCAATACTCTACTCATTATATACATAACAAATCATATAAGAACAACTTGAAAATAACTTATATAAGGTAATAAATAATATAAATTATTTAATTATCTCAGCTCTTTTGTTACTAAAAGGATTACCATGGTATTAAATCTTCTCTTGCGTCAAAACAAGTTTTCCCTCACCACAATTTACAATAATAAGTACTATATGTTAATTTTTAATTAACACAATCACTATTTGCTACCAATATCATTTCAATTTTTCCACTTTTTACTCATATTCTCAATAAAGATGTAACGACCCCAAATCTTAAATTAAAGAAATTTCTCTCCCAATTAATATTTTATTTAATTATTAAAATTTTATAGTAAGTGAAGAGTGATAGTTTATTAAAATTTATATTAATACTTTTTTCAAAGATCCAGAATTTGAATTCTATTAGACAAAAAGTTTGATTTTATTTTTTAAAATTATAGAAAAAAAAGTTTTGTGTCCTTTCTTATATTTTTTCTTGTGAGCTTTTTGTAATTTTTAAATTTTTTTATGATCAGAATTTTTATCTTCCTGCAACAGAGCATCACATTTCTCTTTCTTGTTCACCAACATACTTCTCCTTCACCTTCGAACACTCCAGATTCAGCAAGAGAGCAGCTCTAATCAATCTTCACTCCATGCTCGCCTTCTCCATCTAAATTGATTGTCGACGTCGCCGTGAATTACTGCCACAAAGAGTCCGATCAAAGCTGATTTGTTCCTCCTTGCTTCTGCTTCTGTCAACGTCTTCACCTTCCTGCATAGTTGAATCTTCCAAACTTCCTGCTTCCTCCCTCATTTCGTTTGGCTGTGAGTATTGAAGCACGGTGGAGATTGATTGTGGTAGGAGCTTCGAGCTGTTGATCATTTATTTTCCCCTGTACCGTAACTCTTCCTCCGCTTTTGTCATTGCTTCAAGGTCGTCTAACTCTTCTCCCTTCCCCTTATTTGTTTCGTGTGGTTGTCATTAAATAATAGAGATTGTGATATGTTACTATTTTTTTTTTCCTGTCAAGGTTCAGCTGTGACAATAGATTAGGTCGCTGGAAGTCTTCCCATGTTACCGTTCTCTGCTTCTTCCTTGCTCTGGGTTACAGGTGCATGGATTTCATCTTCCTTTCCTCCTCATCTGCTAGCCGTCTAGTGTGGTGGTAAGCTCAGCTTATTTTTCTTGGCCGACAATCACTGTTCCTTTCTCTTGCTGTCAAAATTTCTGGAAATTGGTATATTAATTTGTGATTAATGATAGATGTTATCCTATTATGATGATGAATTGAAGTTTTGGATGGAATTAAATGTTGGAAGTTTTAGATATTAGTTGAATGCTTGTTTCATGAGTTGGTTATTGATAAATTCTTCCAAGATATTTGAGAAAATGTTTGAAAGAAAATTGTTAAATTGTCATATAATAGCTTGAAGAAATGTGTGTAAATATTGGCTTGAGCCATTGATTGAAATCTTAAGATACCAATACAGGAGAAATGTTTAATTAGGATTATTATTATTGTATTTTATTGAGTTTAAAGAAAGCATAAAAATAGTTGATATGGTTTATTATGATTTATGATTGATGATGGGTTATAAGGAGGTATAAGGATGAATTAAGATATGTCAAATAATTTATTTGGCTCGAGTATACTTGGAACACAAATGAAGATAGTGCTATCTTGGTTATTGTTTGAAAATTTCTTTGTTGATAGAGGTCTAAGAAAATATTTATTTGAGGATCAATTAGGGTCCTACAAGGTATTTGTTAAAATGTCTAAAAGAGTAATTTAGTTGAATTAAAATAATTAATTTCTAAATAGAAGTTTAGTGAAGTACATGTGTAATTGTTTGCATCTATAGACAATTGGTGCTAAGCTTGAGATGTATAAGAGGGGAACTTGGCAGAATATAAGTTATTCAATTTTTATATTATTAGTTTCAAAGAACCATGTGTACGTAATGATTTGAGTCATTAAATTGGAATCCTAAAGTACCTAAGATAGATTATGTTAAATTAAATAATGGTTGTGACATTTCATTAAGCTTTAAGAAGGTACAAAAAAGATCAAAATGTCTTCTCTTGCTTTAGTTAGGTTGTTGATAATTATTGAATTGATAATGAATTTATTATTGTATATGTTAGATTGTGATGTTGCTTTGGATTGAATTTAAATGTCACAAAGTGCTTAGAATTTTCTTAATAAGTGATTTTAGAATTATGATTTATTGTTATGGAATCATTTGAGATGTAAGTGGAAAGTTGAAGAGGAGTAAGATTTAGAATTATTGAAAAACTATCAAGTGAGTGGGTAATGTCCCAAATAATTTCTTGCAAAATATTTATAAAATTTTCTTATTTAAATTTTTATATTATTCCTTTTTAAGTTGTATAATTATTCTTGTTTATCATATTTTTTATGACTTATAAAATTCTTCTTACTTACCTCACTTTTATAATAATTAGTTTATCACAAAATTTTCTTTATTTTCATTAGGAGTTATGCTATTGTTAAAGAATATTTAGATCTAGTATATTATTAACTGATTATTTATTCTAAGCAGTTATGTTATTTAAATTTTATAATTTATATAACAGTAGTTAACACGATGATTCGTGCAAGGAGAAAATTTGAAAAGAAAATTTGATAGCTGAATATTATATTTTAAAATAAATGATTTTAAATGAATGTTTCAACTTCATGCATGTTTGATTTTAATAAGAGGGACTAAGTTCAGAATGCTGAATGCTAACGGTAGTTCCATTAACCCTTGGCATGTCATAATACATCTAGCTAGCAAGATGCCTATAAGAAGTGCTAGCCTTATGCAAAGGCAACGCACATGAAATGGAAGGATGGATATTCATGGGCATCATACTCACACTTGTTTTGTGGGCTTCATGCCTGCGCTTGTTTCATAGCTTCTCGTCACACATGATTATTCCATGGCTTTAAGCCATGTTTGTTAGTGATTTACCCTTATAGACTGTGCGTCCACCCTTGTTGGTTACTTACTATACATCTACGCTTGTTAATCGTTCTGATTAAGTCTTGCTAAAGAAGAAATTTTGAAATTATTTTCTTCAAATTTGATTTCAGGAAGCAAACTGCTATTTTTATCATATATGGATTTTATATTGAGTGATATATATCCCAAGATGTTTAAGGAAAGGAAATTTGAACTTCTAATAATTTTTATTTAGATTTATATATTTGTGGTTTATATATTTACTTAGTTATTTATGTTGATATTTATGAAGTGTGTGTTTATATTATTTTTAATTGATTATTTTAGTAGATTTATAATTGACTCATCAATTTATTTTCCATTATTCCCTTCAACTATAAATTGAGACGCTACTCATTGAAGACTTTCTTTAGTCTCAAATATTAAAGTTGACCCTGCACCTTTTACTGATAATTGAGGGGCACAATTGTTTTATAAAAGGTAAAAGTATACATTGACAATTTATTTTGATATAATTATGTATTATATTATACAATTATAATTTAGTACTTCACATCTACCATAGTTAAGTCCTAGTCATATTTTATTGTTGTGAAATTTGCTGGTATGGAACTAAGCTCCTTTCTAGTTTGGTTGACAGGTTTTGTTATTGTAGAAATTTTGGTAGGTTTTAATACAGGGAAGACTCTGCCAAAATTTCTACAAAATGGTTGAAACTCTACAAATCTCACATTTAGACATAAGTTATATATCATTATCCTAAATTAATTTTCTGATTAATTAAAACTTATGGAGTGTGATTTATCTCATATTTCATGCCGGTCACACCCTCAGTATTGGGGTATGACAAAAGAGGCTTGTCAAAATTACAATTTATTCACACAATCCTAACAAGCCTCCTTTTAAGTCTATCACAACATAATATTTAATGTCTCAACTTGTCACATATTTTAAAACCCCATAATCAAACTAGGGCTTGATCCAACTTACACCAAACAACAACTAAGCTTCATATTATCACTTATCCAAGGTTAAAAAAGTTAAGTCAAACCTTTAGAGTCATTTGAAGTCTTTAATGTAACATCCCAATTTAAATTTTAATAGTTAATTTTGATTAATAGAAATTTTGAAAAATATTTAGAGGTAAGCAAATTAGTAGAAAATGATTATTAAATTTAATTTAAGATATAATTCTAAATTAAAATAAAAAAATTAAAAAAATTATTAATTAATTAAAAATAAATAAATAAAATATTATTAAATTATTATTATTATTATAAAAAGAAAGAAAGAGAAAAGGTATGAGAAAGAGGAAGGAAAGAAAGAAGAAAACGCAATCGGTGACTTTCGGCGCATGATTACGTATAAAATAAAAAAAAAGGAGAAGAAGAGAGAGGAAAGAAGAAATAAAAAAAATGTAGAACCTACTAAATTTTTATAAAAACTCACCTGTTTCCTTCGTTTCTTCATTCATTCCTTTGTGCGTCAGCTGAGGCAAAGTGAGCGTGAGTCACCGGTGCGAGAGATCTGAGTTTTTAAGGTAAGAGTTTTTAATAGGATATTTAGGGTGTGATTTTAAGCTTTTCAAGACTAAGTAAGTGTTCTAAAAATTTTTCTTAGTCATCTTTTTCTTTGGTTTCTGATTTTATGGTGGTAGAAAATTTAGAATTTGAAAGAGGGATGAATTTATGTTGAATAAATATGGTTTTCGAGGTTGTTAGTAGTATAATAAATGTTCTAGAGTATAAATTTGTTGATGATCTTTGAATTTGTGGCTTATAGATCAAATTCTAAACTAAATCTGAAAATATATGTTGATTTATTGATGTTTAGATGATTATTTGGGATGCGAAATGAATTATTATGGCTATAGGATTATGATTCTAAGCTAGAGACTCAATTTTTAATTTTTGAGTATTTTAGGTACGAATTTATGAAATAAAAAGAAAATTTTGATAATAGAAATTAATTTAGAAGCTGATTTTTAGATTATTAATGTTTATTGATAATTAAAAGAGGAGTTAAAAATTTTACCTAATAGTGTTGACTCTAGATTTGTATTAAGATTGAGATTAGGAATTATGTTATATTTTTTATTCTATTATTAGAATTATTTTATTAGTTTCAAAAATTGAAACTAATATTTATAAATAATATGTTATTTGTAGATTGTATTATTGGTGAAGATTGTGGTGGGAGAGAAATTATAAGGAATAATTTATTAAAAAAGCCACAAGGTAACCATGCTTTTAATTTATGATTAGTTTACTTCATGTTAATTGGGTGATTATTGAGAAAATTATGAATTTTTTTTAATATTGTATGTTGTGCAATATTATTATGAATTTGTTTGATTATTGTGGAAGGTGTTGGGAGACTTGCTATTGTTGTTGTATTTATATACCACGTGGCACGCCCCTATTGGAGCTCAATAAATGGCTTGTAAGGGCTGGCTAATCTACCTTTGGCCGGGTAATTTAGCACCGAGTGAGGGCTACGGCTCAAGGTTAATGGAGGGATATAAGGATGGTTATTTGTATGTATTGTAATATTTCTTATATTTGTTGGAGTTATATTATTTTTAATTCTCACTTAATAAGCACACACTTAACTGTTTGTATATACTATCATAAATTGGCTATGGTTACTGGGACTTTTGAGTCTCATTATGTGGTTAACAATTTTAAGAGAAAAGTCACGAGTGACACGTGGAGGAGTCCCAGAGGCTTAGTGGCATAGATCCACTATCTCTTTTAGGTATTTGATTTATGATTTATAATGTTTTATATTGTCAATATTAGGGCTTTTTGTTTATTGTCAATTATATGAATATATAAATGTAATCATGCCTTTCAAACTATTTCTATTTTTGGTACAATTTGGATGACTGTAATTTTAATATTTGGTTTACTTTGGATTGGTTAAAATGGCATGATTATAAGACCAAATTACTGGCTTGTGTTGAAAATTGACTAAATTACTTATTTTACTTGTTGAGAGTATAAGGATGGACAAATGTGATTTAGTTTACTTGTTGGGAGTATAAGGATGGACAAATGTGATTTAGCCTAATGGTATGTGGGAAGTAAAAATTTATCTAAAATGTTATATTGTGTGAGTTGAAGTCAATTATAAAATATTTTATATTAAAATTATTGATATAAAAATGTGTTGGGTGGCTGTAACCTAACTATGGTTGAGTTAAGTTATTTTTTTAAAAAAATTGGTGTGTTACATTTAAAATATAAACTTATAGCTCAATTCATTCAGAGCAAATTTACTCACTTCACAAATCTAATGAAAAATGAGATGTAGAGGTAAAAAAGAAAGATGAAAAATTTACTCAAAAGTTTGAAGACTTAATTTAACTTCAAAATCCTCTTAAATTGAAGCTCTAGTAGTGCCCAAATCTTTCTCTTTTGAGTTCTAGGCTTTCCCTTACCAAAACTGACTTTTTCTGCTGATTTTTGAAATTTAAACTTGTTTGGTTGTGCTGTGCACCACAGCGCATGCTACACAAGCCATGACTCACGACATAATAAGCAAAAAGTCACTTTTGTTCCCCTTGATGCCACCCAGTTCAATCTAATTTCCATTCTAACTCAATTTAGAGCCAAATATAACTCCAGAAGTCAATTAGTAACCCAAAAATATAATTAAATTAATTAATTATTTCTTAACTAATTTATCCCTTAGTTAAAAATTTATTCTAGATTTAAAGTTTTGGATGTTACACCCAACCCTTTCAGCAGTGTTTTTTTTCTTGATTTTGCAAATGGTTTGCACAAGTGATTGTGTTCATCTTTAAAAGTGATTTCAGTAAATTTTTAAGTGATTATTGTATATTCATAAGTGCGTTTTGAAAGTTTCACAAGTAAATTTTAATTTCTTATTGTGAAACAACCCATTTTCAAGTGTGGATTTTGGTTTTTCCAACTATGATGAACAATAGTTCCTATTCATAATAATAATTTTAAAGTGTCTTTTCTTGATTTTTTAAGTGAGACTCAACGATAATTTTATAAACTCATATATGTTTTTAATTTCAAATAATAATCATGGTTCATTATTGGCATTTTAATAATTTGGAATCCCTAGTTATAATTAATGTCTTCTAAGATTATTAGTTGTCATCTCTCATGGATATTGTCTCTTTCAAGACTTTGTTGATGCTACTGAAAGACTCTAGTGTAGGAACTGTTAGGTGTCTTTTAATTTTGTATGTACAAAAAAAAAATAGGATATTAATTTTCAATATTTATTTACATCTTTTGCCCATGTCACTTGACCTTTATTTATTTATATCTAAACTCATTCTTGGCACTTTATTTTGCCCAAATGATTTAGCTTCTAATTTTTTTAAACTAAAAAATGAACACAAGGTAGCATTTGATTAAGTCAATCTCAACCATGACTTTCAAGATTTTTAAATTGGGTTTTAGAGATTTCCTCAGAGTCTCCTAGGATTTTCACAAGCTTTTATCATTATGCCTTTTTAAATACTAATAAAGAATCAAAATCTTCTTTCACTTCATAGTCCCAAAGTTTTATTTTCATGGGTAAAGATACAAATTTGACTCTCAACTATTTTTTCAAAAATATTGAGTAATTTATATTATAAAGTGGTATAAAATAAATTCTCAACTTTCAAAAATGAAACACTCAGCAGCCTTCGTTAATTTTGTTTGACGAACTTTAACTTCTAATGTGTGGCACACACAATTTTGATTGAAAATGACATGTGACATTTCACCTCAGTAAATAAAAGTGCAAATCTAGTTGTGATGTAATGATCCTAAAAAAATTAAAAATTACAAAACAAATTACATAACAAATTTAAATTAATTAACCAATAGCAAGTTTTGATGTTATTTTATAAATTGTGGAATAAATGTAAGAAGAAAAATTAGTGGTCCAGTGGTAGAGTTGGGAGGGCCTGAGCCCTAAAGCCTAATTCTCTATTTTGAACCCCATTTCTCAAGTTTGACCCTTATGTGAAGGGCTCAGGGCCAGGCTCGCAAGCCCTTTTCAAAAAAAATAAAAAAAATAAAAATAAAATTAAATATTATAATTAATTAAAATATTCTGAAATTAAAAAAATAAAATTCTCATAATTTTTTAAAAATTAAACAACACACATTTAGAAGTGTAGTAATAAAATTTAAATCTTAGTTAAAAAACAATTCATTTTGTATAAATATACAAACATAATAATTATAGAAAAATAAAAAAATATCAGGAATTTTATAAATACACTGATATTTATTAAATTAATTTTAAAATAAATTAAAATTAATAATAATATAATGCGTGTAGGATCAAATGAGCAGATTATTGGCTTCAAACATATGTTCCACCAAAAAATAATAATAATAATAGTATGGCAGGGCTTGAAGGGCTACCCGAGCCCGAGCTCTTTTTTATAGGGCTTATCAGGGCCAAGCTCTCAAGCCCGATTATTTAAAAAAAATCTATTGTTAAAGTTCAAACCCTTATTTAAACAGAGCTTCCAGACCCGGCCTTTATTCCCGACTCTATCTAGTGGAAAGAAAGATTGCTTTCTAGTTATTCCCTACGTTCCGCATTCAAATCCTCCTAGTCTGATTGGAGAATTTTTTTTAGTAATGAAATTACCAAAATACCTCTCTTAAAAATATAACACTAGATTTTCTCCCACTTTCTTTTCATTCGTATGTGGCGTTTAAAGTGGAGGGACAGAGCGTAATATGCCCCCCCGGGGGGGGGGGGGGGGGGGGGGGGAGCAAGTTTTGATGTTATTTTATAAGTTGTGGAATAAGTGTACCAAGAAACAACAGTGGTCCGCTGGAATGAAAGATTTGCTATCTACTACCTTGTTATTCTCTAGGTTCTGCGCTCAAATCCTCCTAATTGGAGAAGTTTTATTTTTTTCACACCATAAAATTACCAAAATACCCCTCTTAAAACACACTTCCTCCTTCCCAAATTATTAGACACTTTTATGAGAGATTTACTGTTTTAAAATATAAAACATTTTGAAAAAATTAAAGTTTTATTAAATAAGCTTATTCCAATATTATTTTTTCTTTCTCTATATTTAATACTAATTAAGTGTAAATTTAAGGGTATTAAATGAATAATATTTTAAAAATTTTATATTTTTATTTTAAAAAATAAAATTATTAAGTATATTTAATAAATTTATTGATACGTGAGATTTTATTTAAAAGTATTTTATAATTTAAGATAAAAGATGTATAATACTAGATTTTCTCCCACTTTCTTTTCATTCGTATTTGGCATTTAAAATGGAGAAACAGAATGTAATATCCCCCAAAAAAGTTAAACTACAGTTGGTGAGAAGATATATTAATTTTATGAGTGTACAGAGTGGAGCGAAATAAACACGGTCAAGAGGTAGCTTAGTGGATATCCGTAGGTTATGAATCTGGAAATCCTGAGTTCGAATCCATCTGCAACAGGAAATGAGTTTTATTTTTCATTTAACCTTTTTAAAATTACCATTATGCCCTCATCATCAATCAGAGTTTTTTTATTCCCTCCCCTCTCTCTATTTGAGGGCAGCGATCTATACGGCAGGGGGAAAGAATTCTGAAAACCCTTATCCTTTGCCCTTCGATCTCTGTCAGTCCACCGTTGTCCTCCACCACTGCAATATCGCCGGCCACCGCGGGAGCGTCTGAGTTCTTTCCCTTCCTCCCTTGTTCATGCGTTGCTGTGGACGTGCCGCAATCAGGCCTCTTCTTCATCACCCCTGCTTCAAGTGCCGCAACCACTCTTCCTTCTTTGTGCTTGCGACGCACCCTCTCCTCCTCCTCCTCCCTCCTTGTTGCAGCGCTGTTCACCTTTCCTTGGTCTTGCTATCTGCCATTGTCAGTTGTCGATGCTGGTATGGGTTTATAGAAGTGTTATTCTTTCTCTTCTTTCATATGTGCGGGTTGTTTTGGTGACTGAAAGAGGAATTTTCATTTTAATTACAGCTTTGTTAGATCAGTTTTGCATGAAGTTTTCTTTTTCTTTTTTTTTTCTGAAACTTCGTGTGATGGAAGCATGACAGATTGGGGGGATTTAGTTGCCTTATCTTCTCTTCCTTGCGTCAGTTTTGAGTGAGTTTTGTGAATCTGGGTTGCTGCTGGAATTTCTGTTTATTTTCTTCTGAATCTGTTGTGCATATGAAGGAGGGATTGCTTCTCAAACAAACTTAAATTGAAAGCTTGGAAATTCACTCTAGTTAAGTAACGATGTCTTAAGCAATTTGGTTACCAAAGGAAGGAAATTGATTTAGATTTTTTTTTAAGGATTTAATTGCTTTTTATAAAGAAGTGAATTGTAAAGCATATCAAATTTAAAGGTTGATGATTGGAAAATTTTTGGGAGTGATATTTAAAGAGTAGGATGGTTATTGTATGGTTGCTCTTGAAATTGATTATTTCTGTTCTGTCTATATATCTATTTGATCTAGTAAGTAATTTACACATTTGAACATGGAATTGCAAATTATGATTTGAAATTTGACTGCTTTTTGCTGTTGCCCTTGTCCATTGTTGGTTTAGCTTTAAGTGGGATCTAATCAAGCTTTTGGTACTGGAATTTGTGATGTGGTTTGTTCTATGTGATAAATGGGTTTAATGCTTAATATTTAGTAAAGCCTCTGCCCAACGTTTTTTTTTTATTATTATTATTTTGTTGGCTTTCTTAGTTGGTGATTTGTGAATGGGAATGGAGGAGTTTTATATTGGTTTGGCTTTGTGGAATGTTGATAAGTAAAGGTTAGGCTACATTGAGACATGAATTTTGGAACACATCAAAGGTTCTTTTTCTTAAGATATGTATTTGGGAATATCTCAAGTAAATGAATGGCATCTCAATTAAATTGTACGCAAATTCCTTTTTATCAAATATTGTTTAGGCATATTCATATGTATAATGGTATAATTTTATTTTTAATATAGGTTATTGTGATTGGAACGAGTTTGAATATATATACTAATTAGTTTTTAGAGGAAGAGCTGGAATTATCCTATGATTGAACATTCTTGTCTATTTAATACGCTGCTGATGATTGATTTTATGACTTAACGGATGATTAAACATTATGATTCATGCATGGAAAAGGTGGAAGAAGTTCTTGAATGTAAAATATGATTAGTTTTGTTGGGAAAAGAAAATTTGTTCATTCTTTTAAAATGATTTTTAGTTGATGAAATCATGCATGGATTTTTTTTAAGGAAATTATGAAAGGTGATTTTGAAAAGGATTGATATTTTAAAAGGATCATGGGAGTTTGATATTGACAATAGAAAATTTTATCTCAGCAATAATTATTTTCTTACATGTTTGAAAATGAATTAAAAAGGTAATTTATACAGAACACTGGTTCCTTCTTTTTTAATTAATATCATACTTATCCAGAAAAAAGCTGTTACTATGTACACAGGGTTTCGTTCAGCTCTCGCCCCTCGCTCTTTCAGCTCAAAATCCCTCACTTTTGATTGCAGAAAATCAAGATGGAAGGAATTGTGCACAGAACAGTGGAAGTGAATGGCATCAAAATGCACGTTGCAGAGAAAGGAGAAGGCCCTGTGGTGCTGTTCCTCCATGGCTTCCCTGACCTCTGGTACTCCTGGCACCACCAGATTCTGGCTCTCAGCTCCCTTGGCTACCGAGCCATTGCTCCAGATCTCCGTGGCTACGGTGACACCGAAGCCCCAACTTCAATCAACAGCTACACTTGCTTTCATCTCGTTGGTGACATCGTCGCCCTCATAGACTCTTTGGGCGTTGATCAAGTCTTCCTCGTGGCTCATGATTGGGGAGCCATCATTGGTTGGTACCTCTGTATGTTTCGTCCTGATAGAGTCAAGGCCTATGTCTGCCTTAGTGTGCCATTCATGCCTAGAAATCCTCGAGTCAAGCCGATTGATGGCTTCCGAGCTGTCTATGGGGAGGATTACTATATCTGCAGATTCCAGGTTCTTCTACTTTTCACCTGATCTACAAAATGCTTCCCTAATTCCTAATTTATGTTACTTGCTATGGCAGCAAAAATTCCATATCTCCAACCAAATCAATCCTTTTCCTTTTTAAGATTCTTGTGAATTCTGAATTTACTTTTTGGGGGATTTTAGAGAACACGATTGAGTTTCTTTTTGCTCTGTTTTTGTTTTTGTTTTTTTATTCTTGTGGTTTGTTGTATGCTTGTTATTATGGTTGATCACCATATATTTCCGTGGTTGTTTTTTAAAAAAACAAAAAACAAAGAAGAAGAAAGAAAGAAAGAAAGAAAGAAAGAAATCATTCTAACCGGGCCAGCATTGATGGAATTGGAGTGAGCCTGTTCAGTGCTGGTTTCATTCTTTCATGTTAACTTGGTTTGAGAGCGCATGTTATCTGAAGTCTGATGGCAGATGATCCAGTTTATCATCGTGTCCACACATCTCTGGACATTTTTGAGGGGTTTTGGTTAGGTCAGAAGAAACCGGAGAACTAAATATAAAGAGTATTTTGAAATTTTTTAGCCGGCATAGACTCTGAATGATGTGTTCTCCCTTTTAAATCACATCACAATAATGAGCATAAACGGAAATGTCGATGGCTCTGCTATGGTGCATGTGGTTACACTCCATAATTATCAGTACCATAATTTCTTTATTTGTGGCGATTATATTTATAATCCATCAATTTGCATAGATTGCGTAGACTTTCCCCATGTTTCAATTATATAAATAATATGTTCGATAAAAGATGACATCACGAGTTCCTGGCAATGCAATGGTAGGTTGTGGATGACGTGTGCTATACTGTGGTTTGATTGTGACAGGAGCCAGGGAAGGCAGAAGCTGATATGGCCAAAATAGGTTGCGAACAAGTACTGAAGCATGTTCTCACAACACGAAGTGTCGGTCCTCCAATCATTCCAAAAGAAGGGTTTGGACACAATGCAAATACCACACGGGCCTTACCCTCCTGGCTCTCGGAAGAAGACCTGCGTTTTTGTGCTTCGAAGTTTGAGAAATCTGGTTTCACTGGAGGGCTGAACTACTACAGAAATCTCGATCTGTATGTTCTATTCTTTATTTACCCCCTGCCTTCCAATTGTGCTGAGGTTATGTTTTAACAACACTCTACAAAAACACTGAAAATTATGGAAAAGATGTTTCCTGATCATCATGAGCAATGTTTTGGTATTGCAGAAATTGGGAATTGGCAGCAGCATGGACTGGGGTGCAGGTGAAAGTTCCCGTGAAGTTCATAACAGGTGAGCAAGACATGGTGTACACCTCGCCAGGAATACGTGAGTACATAGAGAGTGGTCGTTTCAAGAAAGATGTGCCAAATTTGGAGGAAGTGGAGGTGCAGAAAGGAGTAGGCCACTTCAACAACCAGGAAGCAGCAGGGGACATTAGCACTCACATTTACAACTTCATCAAGAAGTTCTGATGCAACAAAATCCACCTGCCGAACATGTCGAGTTTAGTTGAACAATTTGACTTCCATTCATGTCTGAGTTGTTATTTGCAGACCCCTTTCTTTGTTCTTCGTTTGTAATCTGGCTGTCGGTTCAATCGTCCCTGCTGTGTTTCCCTGAACTGAGGAGGTTGGCTTTATGCACATGAAGTAAAGGGGCTTATGCGAAGAGATTGGCCAGCGAGGGAAATCCTCAAATCTCACGCGGGATGGGACAGGGGAGGTTTGACTGTTCTCACAAGCCCTCCGAGAGAATACAGAATAGAAGTGGACATGGCATGGCAAATAAAATTCCAGTTTGGGACGTGATTCGGTTTCTTGCACTCCACTCAACCAATATTTTTGGAGTCAATATTTTGTATGACATTTAAATCCTATAAAATATTGGTCTAATGAGAACTAGGTTCCAACATGCTAAAATAATAATAATAATAAGGTGCTGAATCTTAAATCTGCAATTATCTTAATTAATAAGGAAAACATCAATTAAGACTGTCAGAAGAAATTTATATTAATTAAAAATTATTTTTTATTAAAATTTAAATGAATATTTATTAATTTAGGTTTTTTTTTGTAAATAAATAATCATTTAAATTTTAAGAACAATGTATTATGAATTAGGAATAGTTCATTTGGATTTTTGTTCGAATTTTGATAATTAATTTTTTATTAATATAAATTTTTTTTAATGGTTCTTTATTGCTATTTTTTTAATTAATATTTACAACTTATTTTTTTTTTAAATTGTTTAATAGAAGCGAAACATAGAAGACTAGAGGGCAAAAATAAGTGGAGAAAAGCCGCAAAACTCTAATCTGCGTTCAGCTTTCAAGAGAACTAGGCTTATATTAAAATGTGCCAGGAATAATAGGGTTTTTAGAGATTTTATATTATAGGTAAATTATATATAGATATATAGATTTTTTGGCATTTTTCAAGTCAATAATAGTTGGATCATTAATTACTTTTTTCTAAATTGTAGTTTTATATATTGAAATATTTCATAAATTAAAAAATATTAAAAATTTAATAACATGATATGTACATTTAAATTTTTTAATTTAATAATGAACAATGATTGTTACAAATTGAGTTTCAAAATACTCTATCTGATCTTATTTATAAGACGTCGAATGACACCTTGTAATAATTAAATCATTGTTTTCAATTTTACCTCTTCTTGATTAACGTAAAGGTATTTAATGTAATTGTATTATTATTTAAAATTAAGAGTATAAATGAAAGCACATATTGCTTTTTTATGGTATCTAGAAAAAAAAATTAACTTTTCTTAAAATGCTTGAAATAGTTAAAAATATCCTATAATAAAAATCAAAGAGAGCAGATAACTAATAATCATTCAAAAAATTAGATAATTAATAAATTTATGAATTTCATCCTTTAAAATTAAAAATTAATGAATTTAATGAAGTTTTCCTTCTTTTTTTTTAAATAAAAAAGTGAGGATTTAATGTTTCTTTCTTTCTTTTTTTAGCCAAAAAGATAACCAATTTTATTAATCACTAAAAATATTACAATCACTAATAGCCAAAGTGAAAAAAGGACTAAAAAAACCTTCAAATACAACGTAACACAACTCATAAAAGAAAAGAAAAAACAATACAAATCTAGCAAAGCACAAAGAAAGCAAATTAAGGCAACTTAACCGATGTTTTTTTTCCCCCACTTTATGCCACAATTAATAGAAGCAAAAATATTATCAATCATCAAATTAGTAAGCAATAAACGAGATAAAGAAGATGAAGCTTTAACAAGCCATCTAATAGGATATATCTTTCTATAGCTCATCGCTACTAAAAAGTTAGTAGCTTCATTATCTTGGCGAGCTATCAAAGAGAACCGAACATCGTTGCTTGATTCTTTAATGGATAACATATCTTGTAGTAACTCATAATAATGCCAGTCATAATTGAAATTTAACAAACATGTGAGCATTTTAAACATCACTTCACAATCTAACTCTATAACAACTTTTCTGCCTGCAAATTTATAAGCTGCCTTTAGACCTTCCAAAATAGTTATATACTCAGCTATAAGAGGAGAATTAACAGCCATCTCCTTGCCAAGACCAGCTAAAAAAAGTCCAAAATTATCCTACAAACAATTCCAACACCAGCACAATTTAAAATAACCATCAACATTTATTTTTACTTCACCAGTAAAAAGTTTTTGCCAGCACCTTATTTTATTAATTCGTACATTCTCCCTGCGCTGTTTCTTTTGCTTTCCATGAACCTTTAAGCTTCTACACTCATCTACTAATCGAGTAACATTATTTACAATCCTTCTAAGATCTACTTTATCATTTTTGAAAACCTAGGCACATATGCATTTCCAAATTTCCCAACATATACTAGCAATCAAAGCTTTCTCCCTAGCACCAATATTATTATTTTCACAAAATAATTCCATAAACTAGGCTGTCACATTATTAACACTATTAACAGACATTATAAACCCCAAACTATAGTTAAACTAGCATGCTCTAGCCTAAGAACAGCCAAAGAAAGATGCTATAAAGATTCATCTTCATTAAAGCAAACAGGACAAGTAGAATCACTTATACATTTTTTCGTAGAGAAGAGCTTTTTTAGTGGCTGAAGTACTATTTAACACTCTCCAAATAAAATATTTAATCTTTGGAGAAACTTGAAGATTCCACAATTGGCGAAAAGAATCATTATGATTCCTTTTTTTAAAAAATATTTTTCTCCAAAATAAGATTTTTATTTTTTCATCATTTCATTCATATTGTTGATTCATGATATTTAATTTGCAACATGGAAAAATGAAACTTTTAAATCTTATTAGCTCCTAGTGTGCCTAATCATTCATACACAATTTAACTACATTTTATCTCTCTTATTAACTTTAACTTATAGGTTTTCTGTTTTCCTGCTTTCCTTTTAGCATAGAATATGGCTTGCTTTTCGGGGAAAAAAGAAAGAAAGAAAGAATATGGCTTGTTTGGTTTCTTCTTTTCATAATAATTTTTATTTAGAAAAACAAAATAAAATTTATACATGTTCTGAAAAGTAAAAAATGTAAAGGCTCTTGTGAAAAAAAATAAAATCTTGATAAAATTTTTGGTTACTTGTTTGATAATGTGTATTTTGTCTGCAAAACTTGTTCTAAAAAATTATTCTACATAAATGTTTCAATATGATTAGTTCATTAACTGTTTAACTTTTTCTTCAATTTTTATTTTTTATTTAACAATTCTAAAAATTAAACAATACATTCAAATTCAATAATTTCTACCTGAAAAAATCTTATTTTTTTAAAAATAAATCTTATATCCTTGTCGGTGTGGTCTTTTTTTTTTTTTCCAACTTGTCCGTGTGGTCGCACCTCAAAGGAATTTTTTTTAATTTAATTAAAAGTTTATATTTTACGAAGACTAAAAAAAAAAGTTCATTTTAAGTTTATATATTTTTACCTAAACTTTATAACGGACACGAGATTTTGGTTCTTCTAGGACAAATGAAGAATTCTCGACAATTTTCTCTTACCTTTTTCTTCTTTTAATTTCACCCAAATCATAATTTTTTTGCGTAAGACTTATACTTATTTCCAAAAATGCTAGAGTTGATAATATTCTATAATTTTTTTTAAAAAAGTGACCTTCCTTTTATTTTACCCAAATTACACAGTCATATTCTCTATTTTCAAATTCTACATTTTAATCCAGTTTTTGATGTCATTGAGAATATTTGGTTAAAGATTTAGAATACTTCCTTTTTTTTTATTAGTAATCATGTTGAAAATTTTAAATTATCAATTTACCTTTGTAATCTAATTTTTATATTTAAATAATAATTTAAAAATATTGTGTTAAAATTAATGAAATTAAGAGAAAGGTAAATATTAATTATATTGACTAATTTATCTTTTATTATATTAAATTCCTATTTTATTAAGTTTTCTCCATACATTTATGTTTGAAATATTATTTTAGCCAAATTATGTATTTAATTTTTTAAAAATAAATAAATAAATTTACATAACTAAAGAAATTAAAATATGAATAAACAAGTAAGAAAAAGTATATGCATTATTTTTTTGAGTAACTTGAATTATTTTTGGATAACATTTATGTTTAAATCGGGATATTTTGATCTAACATAAATGATTTAATCCTAAACTAGTGATTGAATGAATAAAAATAAATCTTAAATGTAAAAGGAAGGCTTGTGTTTTGTAACTTGTAATTTTAGAAGAGATTTCATATAAGTTTTACAAGTAGAAGGAAGATATATGATTAATGTAAATTAGGGGAAAGGTCAAAATATGTTACTCTTAATAATTTCTTATTGTTAGAGTTTGGTAAATGCAAGTTTAGAGCTACGTTTTTTTTTTTTTAAATTATTTCTCATATTTTTTTCAACACATGTATATTATTTCTTTTTTGGTAGAACACATCTGTATTATTTCAAAAATTAAAATTAAATTAGAATTAGATTATATGTTTAGGCAATGGGATTTAGGGTTAAAGAATATTTTTTCACCTCAACTATTATTTATGAGCACTTGACATCCTAAACTTAACTCAAAAATGGCCATTAAAAAGTTAACTTTAACTAATAATTTACCAAAAAATTACAAAAAAGAACACAAAAAATTACAGAAAATGGCCCATTAAATTGCAAATAAATACACTGGGAAAATGTTAACATAAATTAAGTTTTCTAAGTTACATATAAATACATATATAAATGTTATTTCTTACCCATATAAAAAAGCTAACATTTATTTTAGTGACTTAATTGATATTAATTTTCTTATACATGACACTTATTTGCAAATTTATGAATCTTTTTCTATAATTTTTTAGGTTCTTTTTGTAATTTTGGTCAACTATTAATCAGAGTTAATTTTTCAACGGTAGGGTGTCAAGTACACCATTTTCAAATGTTAAAATAAATTTATGATATCAAATGCTTTTAGGCAAACAGTTGAGAGACAAAAATGCCTTCTAACCTAAGCACACATATATAGAGCTAGTGATTGCAATCACAAAATAATATAAAAATAACATGATTAGCTGATGAGACCAAGTGATATATGATATAATGAAAAAAATTATTCATATTCTACTTAAGAAAAAGACACCAAATCATTTATAATGGCCTACAAGTTTTATACCAGTACTTTTTTCCAGATTTAATTTATCTCGCTCCCGTTAACATTAAATTTATATTTTATTATCTCCCCTTATTAAAAAGTATATTTTTACCTGTTTAATTCTTCAATTTTTTCAATTTTTATTTTACAAATTTATTAATTTCAAATTAAAAAATTATTCAATAATTACTAAAAACTTTAATGTTGGAATGATACTCGTCTATAGGATGGAATGAGTAGTTCTTGAAACTTTTACTTTTCCCTTTTTCCTCCTTGTCTTAAATTCAGCTAATAAGAAGTTTATAATGTAAGTTTTACAGTTTTATTCTATTTTCTGGACATGCCAGAGTTGATGATATTTAATAATTTTTGTATTATAGAGTTTAATATAGATTAATTCATATTTTGTTTCTTATCATTTATTTTAACTATTATATTTTATTATCTAAAAGTTAAAGTATATTTAATTTTTATTTTTACAATATAAAATATGAGTTAAAAATTATCATAAATTATTTAAATAAATATAAAAAATATATTACAAATTATAATACAGGTATTAACTAAAAAAATTTAAATACAACTAAAAAAATGCTAGTTCATCCATATTTTGAGATCAAATTAGATGTGAACGAGATGTTTTCTATACTCTACAAATAAATTACGTCATTTTAAATAGGAACCGCGCTACTCATTCAATTCCAATATTATGCTTTGTAAAATTAAATCAAGGTCTTCAAGTTAAAGTTGTTCATATGATAATGACTAATTAGATATTTAATTTGAAATTACAAAAATTAAATAAATTAGAACAAAGTAAAAATGAAAAATAAGCTAAATAAGTAAAGAATGATGAGGAAATTAGTGAAAGTATCAAAATGTAACACATGTGGACTCAATCCGATTATAGTGTGTTAATCCTTTTCTATTGAAGAGAGGATGATTGTCTCACTCCATCTTGCCTCCAACAGTACCAAAAACGTTTTCCCTGAGATAGATTGCTGAAAAATTACGTTAATGATGTATTCCACACATTATTAATTGAATGCAAAAAAGAAATTTATTTTAGTAATTAGAAGGTTAGAAGAAATTTGTTTTCTCCCTTTCTAATACACACGCATGGATTCATTAGCGTAACATAAATATTAATGTTTTTGAAATTAATAAGAAACATGTGTACTTTTTTTACGTCACATGTATACTATATTAAAAATATTATGTTTTCTCTAGTTCAATCAGTTATAAAAATGTTATTGACTATCAATTTTTGTGTTTCCAGGTTTTATACACAAGGAAATGGGAAATCTTGTTAAACTTGAAGTCTTAGTTTTGGCAGCAAATCATTTGAGTGGATTCATTCCTTTCAATATATTCAACATTTCATCAGTGAGACGCATTTACCTTAATGAGAACTTCCTCTCTGGCCTTCTCCCATCACAGTTAGGAATGGACCTTCCCAACTTGAAAGAATTAGTGGTGTCATATAAATGAACTTTTTTTGGACACATTTCAAATAGTATCTCAAATGCTTCAAACCTCACTATACTAGATTTGGCTCTCAATAAATTTAGTGGAGCTATACCCAATGTACTTGAGAATTTAACCAACTTGGTGGCAATATATCTCGATGGGAATGATTTGAATCTGTTGATTCCTGCTACATTTCACAAATTACAATGCCTTTAACATTTAAGCCTTAGCAACAACGAATTGAAAGGGTCCATAGTAAATGAACCCTTGCAAATCAAAGGTTTGAGTGAGTTGCATCTTTCCAATAACATGCTTTCAGGAATGGTTCCGAAGTGCCTTGGGAATACCTCGTTGAGGAAGTTATATTTGAACTCTAACAAATTTGCGTCTCACGTGCCCTCATCTTTGGGGAATCTCATTGATAGCTTGGATTTGGACTTATCAAAACCACACAAATACATTGTTATCAAAACCAAACAAATACTTGTTAATGAATGACTAACACGTCCAACTAAACCCTTTTTATTAATTTTTCTAACTTGTTAAAACTATAATAAATTCTTGTTAATTTAGAATGAATTGTTATTATTTTACAAATATTACTTGTTAATCTGATATGGATAATTATAAATTAGAAGCTTTAAAACTTCATACATTTTATTTGTTAAACGCCCCAATGTATTGTGGTGAATCACAAATAGATAGTTGTCAAAACCAAACGGATACTTGTAAATGAATGACTAACACATACAACTAAACCCTTCCTATTAATTTTTCTAACTTGTTAAAACCATAATAGATTCTTGTTAATTCCAAATGAATTGTTATTATTTTACAAATGTTACTTGTTAATCTAACATGGACAATTACAAATTGGAGGCTTTAAAACTTCATGCATTTTATTTGTTAAACATCCCAATGTATTGTTGTCAATCACAAATAAATTGTTGTCAAAACCAAATGGATACTTGTTAATAAATGACTAATACATAAAACTAAACCCTTCCTCTTAATTTTTCTAACTTGTTAAAACCATAATAGATTCTTATTAATTTCAAATGAATTATTACTATTTTACAAATGTTACTTATTAATCTAACATGAACAATTACAAATTGGAGGCTTTAAAACATCACACATTTTTCTTGTTAAATATTTCAATGTATTATTGTCAATCACAAATAGATTGTTGTCAAAACTAAATGGATACCTCTTAATAAATAACTAACATATATAACTAAACCCTTTCTGTTAATTTTTCTAACTTGTTAAAACCATAATAGATTCTTGTTAATTTCGAATGACTTGTTGTTATTTTACAAATATTACTTGTTAATCTAACATGAACAATTACAAATTGAAACTTTAAAACATCACATATTTTATTTTTTAAACGTCCCAATGTATTATTGTCAACTACAAATAGATTGTTGTCAAAACCAAATGTATACTTGTTAATGAATGACTAACACATACAACTAAATCCTTCCTCTTAATTTTTCTAACTTGTTAAAACCATAATAGATTCTTATTAATTTCAAATGAATTATTACTATTTTACAAATGTTACTTATTAATCTAACATGAACAATTACAAATTGGAGGCTTTAAAACATCACACATTTTTCTTGTTAAATATTTCAATGTATTATTGTCAATCGCAAATAGATTGTTGTCAAAACTAAATGGATACCTCTTAATAAATGACTAACATATATAACTAAACCCTTTCTGTTAATTTTTCTAACTTGTTAAAATCATAATAGATTCTTGTTAATTTCGAATGACTTGTTGTTATTTTACAAATATTACTTGTTAATCTAACATGAACAATTACAAATTGAAAACTTTAAAACTTCATGCATTTTATTTGTTAAACATCCCAATGTATTGTTGTCAATCACAAATAAATTGTTGTCAAAACCAAATGGATACTTGTTAATGAATGACTAACACATACAACTAAACCCTTCCTCTTAATTTTTCTAACTTGTTAAAACCATAATAGATTCTTATTAATTTCAAATGAATTATTACTATTTTATAAATGTTACTTATTAATCTAACATGAACAATCACAAATTGGAGGCTTTAAAACATCACACATTTTTCTTGTTAAATATTCCAATGTATTATTGTCAATCACAAATAGATTGTTGTCAAAACTAAATGGATACCTCTTAATAAATGACTAACATATATAACTAAACCCTTTCTGTTAATTTTTCTAACTTGTTAAAACCATAATAGATTCTTGTTAATTTCGAATGACTTGTTATTTTAAAAATATTACTTGTTAATCTAACATGAACAATTACAAATTGAAAACTTTAAAACTTCATGCATTTTATTTGTTAAACATCCTAATGTATTGTTGTCAATCACAAATAAATTGTTGTCAAAACCAAATGGATACTTGTTAATGAATGACTAACACATACAACTAAACCCTTCCTATTAATTTTTCTAACTTGTTAAATCCATAATAGATCGTTATTAATTCCTAATGAATTATTATTATTTTACAAATTTTACTTATTAATCTAACATGAACAATTACAAATTGGAGGCTTTAAAACATCACACATTTTTCTTGTTAAATATTCCAATGTATTATTGTCAATCACAAATAGATTGTTGTCAAAACTAAATGGATACCTCTTAATAAATGACTAACATATATAACTAAACCCTTTCTGTTAATTTTCCTAACTTATTAAAACCATAATAAATTCTTGTTAATTTTGAATGACTTTTTATTTTACAAATATTACTTGTTAATCTAAGATGAACAATTACAAATTAAAAACTTTAAAACTTCACATATTTTATTTGTTAAACGTCCCAATGTATTATTGTCAACCACAAATAGATTGTTGTCAAAACCAAATGTATACTTGTTAATGAATGACTAACATGTACAACTAAACCCTTCCTATTAATTTTTCTAACTTGTTAAATCCATAATAGATTCTTATTAATTCCTAATGAATTGTTATTATTTTACAAATGTTACTTGTTAATCTGAAATGGACAACTACAAATTAGGAGCTTTAAAACTTTATACATTTTACTTGTTAAACGTCCCAATGTATTGTTGTCAATCACACACAGGTTGTTGTCAAAACCAAACGAACACTTATTAATGAATGACTAACAGGTACAACTAAACCCTTCCTATCAATTTTTCTAACTTGTTAAAATCATAATAAATTTTTGTTAATTTTGAATGAATTATTGTTATTTTACAAATGTTATCTAACATGGCCAATTACAAAATGGGGGCTTTAAAACTTCACACATTTTACTTGTTAAACATCCCAATGTATTAATGTCAATTACAAATAGATTGTTATCAAAACCAAAGGGATACTTGTTAATGAATGACTACCACGTACAACTAAACTCTTCCTATCAATTTTTTGAACTTGTTAAGACCAAGTTAGAAACACTAGGATATTTAAAAATAATCTATTATGATTTTAATAAGTTAGAAAAATTGATAAGAAGAGTTTAATTGTACATATTATTCATTTATTAATAAGTATTCATTTAGGTTTTGACAATAATCTATTTATGATTGATAATACATTGAGATGTTTAACAAGTAAAATGCGTGAAGTTTTAAAGTCCTCAATTTGTAATTGTTCATATAAAATTAATCATTAACATTTGTAAAATAACAAGTTTCGTTCAAAAATTAACAACACACTATTATGTTATTATATAGAAGTGGTTAGAAGCTTGGTTTACTACTTATAATTTTTTCTTTTATCTATATATTATTAAAAGGCTTGGTGGCCTAGTGGCCACCATACTTTTTAGGTGGCCAAAGTTCATGGGATCAAACCCTCCCTTGGCCACCTAAACCAATTATCTGTAAAATAAAATGTTGCAAGCATTAGAGCTCCGGTGACCGACCTCCGGTGATCCGCCAGTAGCAGTCGCTATAGCAACCTCACCGCCAACGGCTAGCGATCGTGGTGGCTTCTTTTTTTTTTAAGTTTTTAAATTTGAGGGGCAATTCCATCATTTCTCTTATGAAATTAATGTGAAAGAAGGACTAGAGAACTGTAAAGCAAATATTAAATTATTTGGTCCTCATATAATATAAATTTTATACAGTGATCCTTGGATACTATTTTTTCTTTTAATTTCAATATCCAAAGGGGCATAATCTCTTAAGAATATACAAGATTTGAACCAAGGAGCTGATAAATTAGTTGTCAGCACACTTTCCACTAGACCAAGATTTTCTGTTGTTATATTTATCCCAAAAGTTAATAAAAATACAATCAAAATACTTAAATCATAAATTTTAATCCTAATTTAAACTCCTAGATTATTACATATATCATCAATTTTTGAGCTAGCATTGAATTATTGCAATGACTTGCCTCAAGCACAACTTTCAATGGAGTGATTGGAGCTAGTATTTCATAAACCTTTTTTTTAAAAAAGTTTGTTTAGGAACATGTACTCTTGTAAAATGGATTGATTTGTGTTGTAGTTTATGATTTGACATTTGAAATTTTCTTGATTATATGTGGATTTTGGATATATTCAAGCTGTTTCTTTTCTTTTCTGTTTTAGCATTTTGTTTTCCATTAATAAAAATCCAAATTCCATTCTTTTTTTTTTCTTTACTTATTTGATTTAGAAAGAAATGGTTTTCTAAATAAATTGAAGTGAGCACTACATTTTTCTTTTTTTCTCTCCTCTATCCTCTAAATGGTTTTCTAAATAAATCAAATTATCACTGTAGCAAGAAACATTTATTCCTTTTTGGCTTTTGCATGTAATATAATTATTTATGTCTCGCGCGTTTCTACGGAATATACGAACTGATGTTGAGGTTTGATTGCATCTCCCTTCATTTATTGTTCTTGGCGAAAAAAGCTCATGTATACAAATAAATGAAAAGATCACTCATCGTAACTAATCATCACTACGAAAACCAACAGTCCTATGTCAATTTTAATATTTTGAGAAAGTATGACATAATGCGATAAGAAGATATATCACTACAATATTGGGGGAACAATGGAGACACTTATAATGCAAATGAAAGAAGAAGATAATCAAAACACGTAATAAATTATAATGGAGGAAGAGTACGGTGAGACATACCAAAATATTTTTTTCCTATATTTGTATGCAAAATATTTTGGCCACTTATTGAGCAAAAAAAGTTATCAAAATTTTCACATTAGTGACAAAAAATTGTCATCACTAAAAGAATTTTTCTTTAAAAGTAAACATCTAAACATAATTATAAATTTTGGTCAAAAAAACATAATTATAAATTATACTAAGTAATTTTATAAAATTATTTTTGAATGGTTAAAAAATTAAAATTAAAAAGTATAAAATAAAAATAAAGTATATAAATTAAAAATATTTAAAAATAAATATAATTTAATTTAAAGTCATGTTAAATTAAATAATATAATCAAATTATCAATTAAATTATTAAAAATCATATGTTATTAATTATTTTTTAAGCTGAAAATAAATTAAAATCATTAAAAAAATCTATACAAGTTAATTTTCTAAAATAAAATAATATAAAATTTATAAAATTTTATAGTTTAATAATATATACATTTAATTTCCTAATTGAAGACATCAAATTCATTGTAGCATATCAATTGGCAACAAGGTAGAATCATGGTCATATATATGATTTTTTTTATATTTTTTTCTCAAAATAATTTTGAGAGAGGGGATGTGAGAAAATAAAATTTAATAAATTATTTCTTTCAAAACATTTCAAGGGAAAACATTTTTTCCTACAAATTTTCACTCATTTAACTTTTTTGAAAAAAAAATTGAAAAAAAATCTCCTTTCTTTCAAAATTTTTAATATTTTTTTCTAGAATAATTTTGAGGAAAAATGTGTTAGTTGTGTTGCAGTGACACCTTAATGTCTTGTCAGATTTATATATTATGATGGACATGCTCTACGGTTTTTGATGGACGGTCAAGTCATGTCAAATTTTATGAGAGATTTACATTTTAAGGGTGGATAATTATAAATAATAAAATTAAAATTATTTTAAAAGACTTGATGAGTGAGTATATTCACACATCTATTTACTTTTTTAAATATGTGTTCGAAGATAATAATTTAATTTTTTGTGACCAATGTTCTGACTTTATTAATAATTTCAGAGAGAGGATGATTATCAAAAAAATTATATTAAATAAGAGGAGTGACACAAATTTAAAAGTCCCAACCAACCACCAACTGCCTCATGTGATATGATTAATATAAATATTTATACACCTATGCGCTTGATTAATTCGCACATGTATGTCGGTACTTAGTAGTAATAATACGAGACTTGGGGCGAATATATACCATTGGCATTTTTGCTTTGTTTGAAAGAAAAATATTTTCAAATGCATGAAAATATTAATGAACCCTAAAGCTTACTGCTCTTCCTAGATATATATCTACATTAAGTTGGCCTCAGACGGAAAAATTGACCACTGAAAAAGAAGATCCCTCATTAATTTTCTATGATCAGCCACTGCAAATTAAAATACCAAAAGTAGAATCAAGGAAAGCTGAAGAATCATACTAGATTTTGGCATGTGACAGGGAAGAGTGAAGGTTGTGAGCTTTAGTAGAAAATTAAACGTTGGATTTGGAGGTGAATGGAGATGATTTCCTAAAAGGTGAAACACAAAAAGTATTCATCCTAAAAGGATGAATTGATAATCACGTTCATGAAGGTGATATGGTAGTTGCAACCCAAGAGAGCAAACAATAACTTGGTGTTGTCCCACCATGTTTTGTAAGTTTTTGAGGAGGAATACATACCTGTTATGTGTTGTCGAGTGATATATCGAATGTGTGAACAAAGTTACGGACCAAACTTGATTCTTGGACTCACAACAAATGCATATAGAAAGGATGAAAATAGAGGAAATTGAGAGCGAGTTTCAAACTTCCATTTGTAACCCAAAACTAAGAGATCTACCACATATAAGCAATCTCTACAGGAACACAAATATGAGAACATGTAGATATGGTTATCTCAATCATTTCCTCTCTAATTCAAAACTTAAAAAGAAACAAAAAGGCAGAAAATTATATTTGAAGACTTAAATAAATTGCATATTGAATTCAAGCATTTTTTACAATTGTGACAAAAACTTTATTTTTTAATTTAAGTTTTTATATGGACTTGATTTATTAAGGTGGATAACATAACATGTTTATATTGGCTTCTTAAGTGAGCCATCCACACTGTTACTTTTGGTTGAGCATTTATTACTTACCAACAAACTAAATTAAATTATATTCTCATCTCTGAATCATTACTTCCTGCTCTCCCATCTTATTTCTCTTCCTTACCTAGGAGTCTGTTATTATTGTAGTGCTACATTCACAACTATTTCATGGAGCTGGAGCATGTGCAGAAAAAAGTTGTTTGTTTATTAAAAAAACTCTTCTTTGCTGTCACTGCAATTTCCATTTCAAAACTTTTTTCATCCTTGTCTCTCTCTTATTTCCTGTTGGATAAGTTTTTTAATAGTTGCATAATTAATATTATACTAATATGAATATGGATGGTAGTACTAAACATGATTTGAATGAAAATGTAGAGCAGGATGTTCAGCTGAGAATTCACATGCTACACAAGATCTTGAAGTTCTATCATGTGTAATACAAAGTATCCCCAACACCAGTGCCTGAACTAAATGTAACAAAGTGGAAGGATTTGCTAGTGGGACCTGGGTAGATTTTTGCGAGTGCTGAATATTGTAGACAAGCAATCTACAAGTATAATATTGTACTATGCATGTTATCTTCGTAGTTCATAGGAGAAAATATACAATGGCACTATGTATCATGTTGAGACCTATGAGATGTCAAAGCCAAATGCATTGACAGTATCTAAGCTCATAAGCAAACCTTTTTGCCGCCTCCTAGAACATCTCGATCAGCTGGCAGATCTTGTCATGTGAGGATTGAGTCTCAATATCAGCAGAAGAAGGTTTATCATTGTTTCATTGTTATAAAGCAGGTCGTACATGGAAGAGGTGCAGAAATCTAAAACCAAGTTGATGTTATTGTAAATGGGTTACCTCATGAACTTGGATTTAAAATACCAAAAGTAGAATCAAGGAAAGCTGAAGAATCATACTAGATTTTTGGCATGTGACAGGGAAGAGTGAAGGTTGTGAGCTTTAGTAGAAAATTAAACGTTGGATTTGGAGGTGAATGGAGATGATTTCCTAAAAGGTGAAACACAAAAAGTATTCATCCTAAAAGGATGAATTGATAATCACGTTCATGAAGGTGATGTGGTAGTTGCAACCCAAGAGAGCAAACAATAACTTGGTGTTGTCCCACCATGTTTTGTAAGTTTTTGAGGAGGAATACATACCTGTTATGTGTTGTCGAGTGATATATCGAATGTGTGAACAAAGTTACGGACCAAACTTGATTCTTGGACTCACAACAAATGCATATAGAAAGGATGAAAATAGAGGAAATTGAGAGCGAGTTTCAAACTTCCATTTGTAACCCAAAACTAAGAGATCTACCACATATAAGCAATCTCTACAGGAACACAAATATGAGAACATGTAGATATGGTTATCTCAATCATTTCCTCTCTAATTCAAAACTTAAAAAGAAACAAAAAGGCAGAAAATTATATTTGAAGACTTAAATAAATTGCATATTGAATTCAAGCATTTTTTACAATTGTGACAAAAACTTTATTTTTTAATTTAAGTTTTTATATGGACTTGATTTATTAAGGTGGATAACATAACATGTTTATATTGGCTTCTTAAGTGAGCCATCCACACTGTTACTTTTGGTTGAGCATTTATTACTTACCAACAAACTAAATTAAATTATATTCTCATCTCTGAATCATTACTTCCTGCTCTCCCATCTTATTTCTCTTCCTTACCTAGGAGTCTGTTATTATTGTAGTGCTACATTCACAACTATTTCATGGAGCTGGAGCATGTGCAGAAAAAAGTTGTTTGTTTATTAAAAAAACTCTTCTTTGCTGTCACTGCAATTTCCATTTCAAAACTTTTTTCATCCTTGTCTCTCTCTTATTTCCTGTTGGATAAGTTTTTTAATAGTTGCATAATTAATATTATACTGATATGAATATGGATGGTAGTACTAAACATGATTTGAATGAAAATGTAGAGCAGGATGTTCAGCTGAGAATTCACATGCTATACAATCTTGAAGTTCTATCATGTGTAATACAAAGTATCCCGATACCAATGCCTGAACTAAATGTAAATACAAAGTATCCCAATACCAATGCCTGAACTAAATGTAACAAAGTGGAAGGATTTGCTAGTGGGACCTGGGTAGATTTTTGCGAGTGCTGAAGATTGTAGACAAGCAATCTACAAGTATAATATTGTACTATGCATGTTATCTTCATAGTTCATAGGAGAAAATATACAATGACACTATGTATCATGTTGAGACCTATGAGATGTCAAAGCCAAATGCATTGACAGTATCTAAGCTCATAAGCCAAACCTTTTTGCCGCCTCCTAGAACATCTCGATCAGCTGGCAGATCTTGTCATGTGAGGATTGAGTCTCAATATCAGCAGAAGAAGGTTTATCATTGTTTTCATTGTTATAAAGCAGGTCGTACATGGAAGAGGTGCAGAAATCTAAAACCAAGTTGATGTTATTGTAAATGGGTTACCTCATGAACTTGGATTTGGGTGATATACATATATGGGTAGTTTTAGATCAAGTTAGATTTGGTTAACATATATAGGTTTTTATACATATATATTGGTAGTATTCAGAGATTTTTTTGGTACATAGCAACCCCTCTTTATAAATCCAAGTTCATGCTTTTGTGTATGTGGACAACTGATATGTGCAGATGCATTAGATGAATTAATACATGCAACTTATATGTGTAGTTCATATCTTCTGTAATCACTAAAAGTGTGTTGTCTTAAAATTTCAAACAGAGGTTGTAAATTATTTGTAAGGTAGTTGCAAAATTTGGTATGTCAATTGCAAATTACTGAAGCCATGTCCTAAAATAATTTGATAGCTTTGCAAGTTCAAGAATTTAAAAGTTATTCCACCCAAAATTTTGAGAATGAGTTGCAAGTTATTCGTAAGGAAGTCGCAAAATTTAATATGTTAGTTGCAAATTACTGGAGCCATGTCCAAAAATAATTTGGTAGCATTACAAGTTAAGAATTCAAAGTTATTCCACTCAAAATTTCAAGAAAGAGTTGCAAATTATTCGTAATAAAGTTGCAAATTTGGTATGTCAGTTGCAAATTACTGGAGCGTTATCTTGAAATAATTGGATAGCTTTTTAAGTTCAAGAATTTAAAAGTTATTCCACCTAAAATTTTGAGAAGGAGTTGCAATTTATTTGTAATGAAGTTGCAAAATCTGGTATGTCAGTTTGTAAATTACTGAAGCCATGTCTTAAAATAATTTGGTAGCCTTGCAAGTTTAAAAATTCAATAGTTCTTCCACCCTAAAAAATTTGAGAAGGAGGTGCAAATTATTTGTAAGAAAGTTGTAAAATCTGGTGTCTCAATTGCAAATTATTGGAGCATTATCCTATGATAATAACTTTAAGAATTCAATAGTTCTTCCACCCAAAATTTTGAAAAGAAGTTGTAAATTTTCATAAGACAGTTGCAAAATCTGGTGTCTGAATTACAAATTACTAGAGCGTTGTCCTAGAATAATAACTTTTTTTAAAAATTCAATGGTTATTCCATCCAAAATTTTGACAATCAGTGACAAATTTGTCTCGAGCTAGTTGCAAAACTGGGTATCTAAGTTGCTTGACAACTTGATTGATTGGGTATAATGTATAACTTGAACATTATAATACGTTTCAATATTAAAAGTTGGGAATAAAATTGTGAAAACAAATTACAGAATTACAAAGTTACAAACTTGATTAATTGGGTACAATGTATAACTTCAAACTTAAAATCCATTTGAGCATGTTATCACTTGTATAAACTATATGTCCCCCTCAGCTAAGACACTCAGGGAAAAAATTGAAGAAGAAGCAATTTCTGCATAATCAAAATGGTAATGTTGATGAGGATCAGACTCTTTAGCTAGGCAAATGCATCACACCTATCAAAGATTAATGACCAAAATGGATTACAGATTAATGACCTAAGCAACCGATCACTTAGGGCAGAGAAGAGACGTCAAACAGGACTAAAGGAGAGATGATAGATAGCTTTATTGGACAGCTCAGGGAAGAGACGACAGAGAGCTTTACTCGCTTGCAATGAGATAGGGAAGAGACGATGAACAGGGCAAGGAAGGAAGAGATAATGAACAGGGCAGGGAAGGAAGGGACGACGAACAGGCAGGGAAGAGTAGAGAAGGAGAAACCTCAAATTTTCAGCAGCCAAATAAGGGTATTTCGGTCATTTTTCATTATATTAAAATGCTACTCAAGGACCTAGAGACTTAATTGGCTTTTCAGAATCTCTTGGAACTTACTTTAAATAAAATTGATCCTTTGAAACCTAATTGTCATTTTTCCTAAATTAATTGGTGTTCAAAACCCATTGTCATTCTCCAGAAAGAAAAAGATTAACCGATATTGAAGTTCCGAACAGTTTTTTTTTTAAACAAAGGGTCTTCGATGATGAGAGAGCATCCTTTCACTTGTGATCTGCGCTGAAAGGGCAGGCCAAAAACACCCCCCCCCGGGGGGGGGGGGGAGCTGAAAGGGGAATTTCCTTTTGCAGATGATGTGTACCCAGTGGCCAAGCTGGGGGAGATTTCGTTCGTCAGAGCCGAAAGCAACTACCCATAAAATTGCATATCGTAAACATGCATTACTGAAAAATGGGTAAGCTGCATATCTCTTCTTTTCCCATTGCTCAACTTGTAAAATGTTTCGATAAAGCATTAGCGCTATGCATTGCAGCAAGTAAAGTGTCAGAGTTTTGCTTTATGAACACCAGAATGTCCAATCCAGATGAAGAAGATTCAGATCCCTAATCATATATGGGAGTTTGCTGAGTACCAGACGGTGCTATATAGTATATTATAATTTTTTATCCCAGGATTCCGGGTACAAATTTTCTGTATATAAAAGGTCGAATCACCAATGGTCAAATTCCTGAATAATTTGTTCTGGGGAGAATTTTGGACGTCACTTTATGAATAATCTCATTTCTTTTAGCCCAAATAAAAGCTAATAACATGTTACTCTGCTTTAAAAGTCTATCTTGCCAGAAGAAATTAACCCAGTGAAAAACTTTACAAGATCAGTAAACTGCATTCTTGACACAATGAGATCAATTTTGATAGAAAGTGCCCCAAACCATATTACAATGACTATGGTATAAAATATTTATTAATATCCTTTCAAAGAGAAAATTACTTCTCTCGCCCTTTGTGTGCGTGTTCGTGTATTGGGTCATGAGTCCTCTGAAAAGAACACAACAATAAGACTTTTTATAAATGCAATTAAAATTGTCTTATATTTGAAAACGTGAACGATCATACTCCAATGTAATGTCAAGTCGTATAGCATCCAAACTTAACAAGGATCCTGGACAAAATGAGTGTGTCGATATGTGTTGCTTTCAACTGTCAAAAAAGAAAGTAGTTGGCCTGCTTTATTATGATGTGAAAGTATTCATGTGATTCAGCATTTCACCTTTTGACGACTTGTAATCAGTTGATCCTATGGCAATGAAGCGAGCACTTAATATTTCATTCAACGTGTAGTGTTGAACATGATAACGTTGAGTCCATAAATACAAACCACGGATCAAAGAATTCATTCCATGCCAAACTAAAATAGTCATCTCATCCATTTTACTAGAGCTATGGGATTAAGTCTCATCTTGAGGGATCTTTTGCTTGTGCTGTCCAGTTTAGCTTTGGGTTTGAGCTCTGTAATGGACACCATCACATCAGGTCAATTCATAAGAGACCATGAAACAATAAGCTCAAATAGCAGCAGTGACTTCAAGCTTGGATTCTTCATCCCTCGAAATTCCACAAACCGGTATGTAGGAATCTGGTATCTTTTGAATCTAAGATCATATGGGTGGCTAACAGAAACCAGCCACTGGTTCATGTTTTTGGGGATTGTCACAATCTCCAAGGATGGGAATCTTGTGATATTGGACCAAAATAATATGAATATTTGGTCCACAAATGTCTCATATATTGTGACTAATTCAACAGTGAAATTTTCCACAGTGGGAATCTACTCCTCTGTGATGACAGCACAGGAGAAACTGTGTGGGAGAGTTTCCAAGATCCTTCTAATCTTCTAGTGCCAGAGATGAAGCTCAGTATCAATAAAATAAATGGGAAGAAGGTGAAACTTACATCATGGAAAACCGAATCTGATCCTTTTATTGGACACTACTACTCGCTTCTCTTGAAAGGCCAAATGCTCTTGAGGTCTTTTTCTGGTTTAATGAAACTCATCCATGTGCTCGAAGTGGTCCATGGAATGAGAGGACTTTTATAGGGTGGCCTAATATGCCACACGAGTATCTATATGGATGGAGTGTTGGAAATGAAGATGACGGGACTGTTTACATAACCTATGATTTTGCAAATTATACTGCCTTCTTGAATCCACTAGGCCAACTTTGGATGGCAATGTGGAGTAACAAAAGCGAGGTTTTGAGGAGGTGTTGAATGGCACCTATTGTGATCTGTATGGCATATGTGGGGCATTTGGTAGTTGCAATTCACGAGGTTCACCAATTTGTAACTGTTTGTATGGGTATGAACCAAAAAAATTGGGGGAGTGGAATAGGCAAAATTGGACTAGGGGGTGTGTGAGGAAGAAGCCATTGCAATGTGAGGGGTTTGCAAATGGAACTGAAGTAGATGAAAAGGATGGGTTTGTGAAACAATAAAAGATGAAAGTGCCAGACTTTTGGTGAGGTCAACAGCTGCTACAGAAGATAGTTGCAGAACTCAGTGCTTGAATAATTGCTCTTGTGTCGCATATGCATATGACTTGAATGGCATTGGATGCATGCAATGGAGTGGGGACTTGATTGACCTACAAATATTCTCAACTGGAGGAGTTGATCTTTACATTCGTGTGCCTTTATCAGAAATTGGTACCTTTTTTTTTTTTTTTTCTAGCACGCTTGAAATCAAATGCTTCTTCATATTAGAAAGTTTTCAGCTAAGCTCCTTGATATTTTGGTATGAAATGCAGAAAAACATTCACGCAAAAGAATAATCATTGCAATTGCCATGACAGTAGGAATCATTACTTTAATTGCATGCTCATATCTCTTATGGAAATTGACCTAAATATGCAGGTATTGTAATAAATTATAGTTTAGTTCTTATAGCATGTACGGATAATCCATGAATGATGTTATTTGATGAGTAATGTTATCTGTGCTGAAAATAAGACACGTTTTTTGGACCGAATAAAATACTATTTTTCAACATAGGTCGGACTGATTCACATAGTCAATCTCAAAGAACAATTAGTCATCATGAAGAAGTCAAAATGGATGAGCTTCCACATTTTGATTTTGAGGAGCTTGCAACTGCTACAAAAAACTTCCACTCAACAAACATGCTTGGGCGTGGTGTTTTGGTTCAGTATACAATGTAACATGTTTTTTCTTGTGTAATGGATCATTATTCATATACAAATATCTGCAAGATTACAATTTTTACTCTCTTTTTTCTTCTTTTAATGTCGTCCTCTAGGCCAATTGAGACAAGGACAACAAATTGCAATTAAAAGACTTTCAAAAGCATCTAGACAAGGCAAGAAGAATTCATGAATAAGGTGGTTTGTGATTTCCAAGCTTCAACATCGCAATCTGGTAAGAATTTTAGGATGTTGCATTCAGCAAGATGAAAGGATATTAATCTGAGTTCATGCATAACTAGAGTTTGGATACAATTCTATTATTCGGTTAGTTAATCTTGATTTTTTATTCTACTATAATTTAAAAATAAATATGCAATGCTTTACTCTCTCTGATTTTATCAAATTCAATAATTTGCTAGTTTACCTAGATCTATAATATCTTAACAATGTACTTACTCAATGTTGCCTAATCGTTTCTTTGTTTGCAGATCCAAATAGAAAGAAAGAATTAGATTGGCCAAAATGATTTAAAATTATTGATGGAATCTCTCGAGGTTTGCTTATTATCTCCATAGAGATTCTAGAATAAAATAATATATAGAGATCTAAAGGCTAGTAACACCTATGTTAGATGAAGAGCTAAATCCAAAATATCGGACTTTGGTTTAGCTAAAATATTCAAAAGAAACAATGAAGACCAAGCAAACACAAGAAGAGTAGTTGGGACATAGTAAGCATGTCTTCTTTCTCTATACGCGCTAAGCTAAAAATTGATGTGCTAGTGACAATGCAGTTAATATAATAATTAACTTTTCATTTAGTAGGTATATAGCTCCTAAATATGCAATGCAAGGACAATTTTCAGAGAAATTAGATGTTTTCAATTTGGAGTTCTATTACTAGAGATTATTAGTGGAAGGTGCAACAATAAATTTCATAATACTGGAGAATCTCATACCCTTTTAGGACATGTAAGTATCTTGAGTACTTATATCATTGATGTGAACATTAGTAATAGTTTTCATGGGTTTATTTTGTTTATATTTCAGGTATGGAAACTATGGAATGAAGATAACCTTGTGTCCTTTATGGATCCAGAAACATTTGATCAAAGGTTTTTGTGGTGATATTTTGAGGTGTATAGACATAGGACTCCTTTGTGTGCAAGAACTAGCAAAAGAGAGGCCAACTATGGCCAATGTAGTCTTATGCTTACTAGTGAGATTGCAAATCTTCCTCCTTTAAGTCAAAGTTCATATGTACTCAATGAGACAGGGTTTAATGCAGAGTCTGCATTGGGAATCGAAGGTTTGCGTGGTAACTTTGCTAGCACCAGCGTTGAAACTAACGTGACTAGCACATAATATATAATTAGTATATAAATATGGTGGACAGTTGTAAAATTTCACTAGGATTAGGTAAGAAATCATAGAAGGTTATTTTATTATAGTTTTGATGTTTCTTGAAAAGAATATTTCATCTAATACTGTTTATGATATTTTGGTTGAAACAGCAACCTTGAAGTTAAGTTTTTTCAATGATCTCAACCAATTTTGAGGCTAAGCTAGCTAGCGTTGAATGGAGTCCAGTTTGATTTTTCATGATGTAATGGTACTTATTACGAATTGCTGGTTGACAAGTTATGCAATAATTTGTTGTAACCTTTCATGAGTATGTCAAAAGAAAAGTCCCATATTATTCAAGTGAGAGGAAACCAAGTGCATCAATGCTAAAGAGTGAATTGGGCAAGTAAATGGGTTAAGGATGAGTGAGGAAAGGTTTATTTATGCCCCTGAAGTATGCTGATGTTAGTCAACTCAATTGAAATTTGACAATTAGCTGTGCGTGAAATAAATGTGGCGCTATCCATTTTTTGTAGAAATTATTTAGAAAAATAGGCTTATGAAAATGTTGGGATATTTTTATCTTAAATAACATTAAATTACCATTTGAGCTTGTTTAAGGATGCTAATCTGAAACATGCTTTTATTAATCATTTTTTAATACCCAACGTCCAGAAAACCGATTCATATAGTTGTTAAAGGACTATGGCGGGGAAATATGTGTTAGTTTGGGTTAATAAGCTAAGGGACCTGAAATTGTGCAAAAAGTGCTTTGGATCTTGAACTCTTAAAATATGAAAAATAGACCTTAAATTTTTAAATTCATAGCAAATTAAACCTTACCGTTAACTTCTTTTAATGTCATTACTATTCATTTGTTAATTAGAGCTACAAATCCTAAACTATTACGTGAGTAGCGTCCTGGATTCTAAACTTTAAATTTCGAGCAAATTACCATTTATACATAGAACATTAACTATTATGTAGACCAAATTAATTTTAGCATGGTTCGCCATGATGAATGCATTATTGGCCGTTGCGAATGACTCATAATTTTGTGAAATGACATTTTTTGCCCCTTTTTTTGAAATATTTTAGCAAAGGGAAGGGTTGGGAATTAGAAAAGTTTAGCCAAGGGATGAATTGGCTTGATTGGTTTTAGGCTCTTTTACATCAAATTTTAGTTCAAGCGATCGTTGTGACAAATCAAGCATAAAAATTTTCCTTCTAAGCATGAATTGACACTTCTTCTAAATGCAATCTAATACTATATAACAATTCAAGCATTTGTGTATACAATATTCAAGCATAGATTGGAGCACAGAAGCTTCATTAAGACATTTCACATGTGCAGGTGATAAATCACACATGACTCAATTTTGATTCAAGCTTGAAACATCATGTAGTATAATGTCTAACTTCTATGGTCTAGTTCAAGCGTGACTTACTCTACTGTCAAGTTTGAATTGACTATGTTAAGTCTTAATATGCACAAAAATGATCATTTCAAGTGTGGATAATCCTAAATCAAGCTTAAAATGGACAATTAAACACAAGTAAACTTTAAATATATGATATGTAATATCAAAGGACTTAAGAGCCTAAAGTTTATTCTAAAATAATGCATTCTTGTAAAATTAATGTCATGTGATTATATTTGAAAGATGCTAGGCTGCCATCCTTTTTCTTCACAAATAGGATTTACGAACCCTATGGCAACACGTTAAGGCTTATAAAGCCCTTCTCTAACAATTCCTCAAACTACTTCTTAAATTTTACCAATTCTGAAATAGCCATTTGATATAGTGCTTTTGAAATAGGCTTGGCACCAAGTGCCAAATCAATAGAGAACTCTACTTCTCACTCTAGTGGTAAACCTAAAACCTTATTTGTAAATACTTTTGGAAACTCACTCATAACTTAGATTTCATTAATACTACTATTACTACTACCTTCCATTATAAAAAACTATGTAGGCTTGATAGCCTTTAGAAAACAACCTTTTTGCCTATACTACTGACAATAACATCAATTGACCAGTAGTTGTTGTGGAAACCACAGTAAGCAACATATAAATTGGTAGTAATACCATTTTCTTGGCATAATCTATAGTCATATTATTCCCTACCAACCAATCCATACTAATGATCATATCAAATCTATGGTCGTATTATTCCTAGCATAGGCTGTCAATTACTCCTTAAGATTGTGATCCTCTATTAAAAATTCTCCTACTCAAGGATCCAGAACCACTAGCACTAAAACTACTGCTCTTTGATATTCCTCCAGTTAAGCCTAATGGAGTAGAAAATCGCCCATAGTTGTCTCTTCACTTTTTAAAGTCAGCCTCTCAACCTCATCTTGTAGCTATATGAAGTTAGTTACATGTCTCTTCATAAGTAGCCTATCCCAATAAAGCAATCTATCTTCTATATTCGGGTCATATCTTCTCAATCAGTCTCTTTTCTTTCTACTTACTATCGTCACGCTCGTGTATATAAGTCAAAAACTTGGAAAGCTGATTGAATTTCTTCATAAATGTCTCCCCATCCATGTCTCCTTGCTGGAAAGCATAGAATTCTACTTCCTTCTTATCTTGAAATGCTACAGGGAAATGGTAATCAAAGAATCTCTCCTTGAACTACTCCCAACTGAGTTCACTACCACTACCAGAAGGTCTCACAGAATGCCACCAATGTTGGGCATCTTCTATTAGTTATATTGTGGCTAACACTACTCTCTGCTTAGAGGAACTCATTGTGACCTCGAAGATTGTTTCTATCCCCCTCTTTCATACTACTCTTAAAGGTCAGTAGATTCAACCATGAGAAAGTCCTCCAGACTTGATTTATGGGAATCTCCTAATCTTCCCTACTAGTCATTAGCCTACTCTTTGAAGCATGGGAGGTTGTTGGCCTACTCAACTGTATCTCTAGATTACTACTACAAAATGGCAATATTCAACGGTTATTGTAACATCCCGAATTTCTAATCCTGCATTAATGACTGATTAAGAGTGAATTAGTGAAATAATGATGGATTAGGGTTCTGAGTAGTGAAATATTATTTTGACCCATTGGGATGTTATATGAACAAATGCAAGCAAAAAATCAAAATCTTAAAGTAGAGTGTCTGAGTATAGTGAGGATTTCCCTCACTGTGCCATGCGCCGCGGTAGAGGATAGATGCACTATAGTGCATTGTGCAAAACTTAATTTAATAAGACGTGTCTAGCTCGTGAAAATAGAAAGGGAGAGTGTGAGGGAGAGGTTTGGTATGGAGAAGAGCATGGCATGTACTAAGGCAAGTATAATTAGGAGCAAGGACTATGTTTTTGACTTGTTACTTATCAGGTAAGTCACGTAATGCCTTAACCTCCAATTCTACCCTATTTTCTTTTAGTTTTAACTAGTAAGAAATTGAATTCAGGATTTTAAGGAGTTAATTTCTTACCTTATAATAATAGAAAGGTTCTTTAAAACTAAACTACTGCTTTGTGACTGGTTTAAGTTGAAACGATAAAGTTTTGAAGCTATAGGCAAGAATTTCCCTAATCTAGAGAGAGAACAGTAAGAGAAATTGGCTAGAAATGTTATAGTTTGAAATGAGGGATAATTAGTGGTAATATGCGTAATCAAGTGTGAATTGTGGATTTTATAGCGATTAAGTGCTTAAATGTGACAATTGACACTTTTTGTCAATTTTGAAAATTGACTTTGGATTGCCAATTTTGTGTAGATTCTAGTACGTAATACATGAATTACAAGAAAGAAACTTGAATAGGGTTGTTAGAACATGGGTAACCCTTTCTGGTAAATAGATAGGTTGAGGTAATCATATAGTTTATTATGTTTATTAACTATTAAAACTATGTAGAAGTGAATAATTTATGAGTTTTATGCATGATTGTTATTAAAATTGTTTTAGCATGAACATTGGCTTGTGAAATGAAATTTGAAAAGTCATTGATTTCAGTAGATATATACATATATGATATGAAAGTATATATGTTGTGGAAATGTGGATAAGTAGTAGAAATTGTGAAAGAACATAATCATAAGAGATGAGAGTTTACTCAAGATATGTAGGGATGTGTGTGTGTGTGGAGATATGTGAGTGAAAAAAATTCATATGGTTGGGCTAGCACTATGAGACATCTGGTGTATCATTATACGAGTTATTACCATGTTAATCTAGTATAACATATTATAAGACTGTTACCATAGGACATCTAGGTAGTCTAGTAACTCCTTAATGCCCAATAGGGTGCGGTTAGGAGTCAACAAAACCTCTATCATAAGTGTGTGAAGAGGAAACTATAGTTTATAGGTGTGTTAGATTACCTTTGGTTGGGTGTTTCTACCATCAAAAGTATGCTTAGGTCAACAAGTGATTGACCTAAGAGAGCCTATGGTTTCATGTTGGGGAGCATTAGAGGTTCAATGGGTAGATGATCATGCTAGTGTGTATTTGTATGGAAATACTCTTGAAAAGATGATATTTCTTCATACTTTGATATATATATATATATATATATATATGATATTACCTTATTTTTGTTACTTTAGCATGGTTATTTGTAGTAATAGGCATTAAATAAGCTACATTAGTTACTAAGATTTTTATCTCACCCGAGATTATTTACATTTTTCAGGCTCTGGTGTTAGTGGTTCAAAGGGGAAAGACATTGGCTGAGTAGAGATCTCACTAAACCTTTATAAGAACTTGGTGTAATGAATTTGTTATTATTATCTAAGAATGTGTATAAGTTACCTTAAGATTCAAGTACATATGCATAAGGGTTGTGATTGTCGTATGTTTGATGATTTTGAGTTCCCCAGCCCTTGTATATGTGTAAATGATGAAATGATTAAATGGCCTAGTAGAAGAGTGTATGTGTATGTGAATATGAAATGTGTGAAGAGTATGTATGGTGATTTAGCCTTGTACGGGAATAAAGAAGTGAAATTGTGATTTTGGCCCAAAGTGTGAAATGGGTGATTTACAAGCTAAATGTGTGTATGTGTAATATATTGTGCATGTGAGTGGTCAATCAAGTATGTATGGTCTATTTGAATGTGGTCAAGGCTTAAAAAGTGGCTAATGACAATTGATTTCGAATTGAGACACTTAAGTGACAAAATTTTTCCAGAAAATGGTCAAATTGAACTTTAGTGTTCAATTTTTGATAGAAATATCAAATTGAGATGAAACTAGTGTTATTAGTTAAATTTCAAAACAAGCTTCATGTGGGCTCTTGAACTATTCCAATCAGACATCATATGTGAAAATAGTGTGCATCTAAATTTCATATCAGAAATTGCCATTTAGCAAATTTAGGTGTGTGTGCCGCAACGCACAGCACACAGCGAGTAGCTGTGGCCTCTGTGCCACATGCCACGGTGCATGTGGCACGAGCTGCAGTGCACGGTGCCAGATTTTGACTTAATTTTGTTGAAATGCACATGTTTTCTTGGACTTGAATGTATCCTTAAAGATTGCTTTCGCTGTGTGTAATGTTTAATGTTTTTAGGAATTTGTAAAATGATTTCTGAAAATCTTTTTTTGGGATCCCAAGGCTTTCAATATTTTCAACTGAAATGATTTTCAAGTGATTAGAAATTTTATAGTGGAGCGTATGGTAATGTTGGTAAAGGGCATTATAGTTATTTTAGACAATATTTAATGTTTATAAACTATGAGTAATTTGACACTGAATACATTATGAGCCTTTATTCAATGGTTTTTAACCATTGAATATATAACATTTTTTTGACAGTTTTTTATGTGTGCAGGTATTTTTAGCAAAATAGTAGTGAAGTAATATTAAATGGTTTTGTTATAAAAGCCATTGCATATTATTCACATATTCAATAGTTATGGAAAGAACAATTGAATATATTATTAATATTCAACATTTTTTACTAAACCCTTGAGTATATCATGCATGGTATTCAACAATTTTCTGTGATAACCATTGAATATTTTGAGTTCATTTTTTACAATATGTGCTTTACATTTCTGACAACCCCTTGCATTGAACATTTAAAGACACATTCTAGCACACCCAGAATAAAGCTTCAACAACCAACAATATTATCTTATACATGAAATTTCCATTATGCATTATTACACAAGCTATATACAATTTGAACTAGCTTAAATTAAACTAATAAGTGGCTAAAATAAAGTTCTACATCCCAAAAAATTGGCCAAGTAGGTATAACTATATGTATGTCAACTTTAAATATATACCAACATCATCTATTTCTTTACTATTGTTGGTTGTTATAGCTCTTCAAGAACTTCTGCCATTTGAGCCTCAATAAATATGTCACAATATGAGTCCTCTTAGTACTAGTTGCAAAAACAACAAATTAAAGTCATGTTAATTAATAAAAAATATTATATAATGAAGTGAAGGTTGAAAATAGATATACATCGTTTGGAAGAGTCCCAACAGAAGCATGTTGAATTATGTCCATCATGTATTTCATAACAATGTATCCACAATCCTTAGCTTTGTCATGTTGTTTTGGGTAGTACGATCACACATTGATAAAAAATCTGATCAATTAATGACATTATATGACTTATATTTATGTTGTAAACACACAATCAATGATAAATACATATACCTTGACAATTGTCCATGATGTCGCTTCAGCAAGATAACCACTACTGATTATTAGTTATTGGGATTGCTAATTGACCTTAGTGTGGTACATGACAATGGCCCTAACATGCAATAGAAAAGTTAATGTGAGAAATATACATACAAAAAGAATGAATTACATATATATATATATATATATGTTTTTTGTGTGTGTGTGTGTGTAAAACTTAGTAAACTTACTGATTAATCATCTCTGTCGGATTATGTCTTTTGATGGTTATAAAATCAAGAGAAGAGTTATTTGTTATGTGTGCTGATATAAAAAATATGGATGAAGACAAAACCTCAAGAGCATGAAGAATCAAGAGAAGATAAAGATGCTTTGATGAGTTATTTTAAATTATCTTAGATTCAATGTGAAAACTTTAAGAACTTAGTCACTTCTCATAATCATTAAAACAAATGCATTATATATCTCATTTATATGCATTAAGACTCATCTAAGTGTATTAAAGCTTGCAAACAATGTCTTTCTTACGTGTTAAAATTCATAAAAGTTATTTGCAGTGTGAGAAGCAGAACCATGCATGATTCTTCAAGTCACTTATGAGATTTTACAGGTTAGGCACAATGACTACTATATCATGAAAGAGACAGAAATGATTCACGTGTGATTTATCACTTGTGTTATGTGATGCATTTCTACATGTAAGATCATGCATGAGAGCCATTATTGTCCATGCAAGTTTTAGCAACTATGTCTCATTGATTTTATGTCAAAGTGTTGTTTCATGCGTAAGTCTGATTGTAGCCACATGTGATTTGTCACTTCTTGCCCAATCACCTTTTTCTTTGTTGAGTCTTAAGTTATCTCAAGTCAAGTTAGAATTGTTTACTTGTATAATCATTGATTCACAAATCTATATCTCTTGATCATGCAAAATCTTGCTTGAGTCATGTGCAGTTCTATGCATGAAAATGCACCTAGATGAGTTTGTGCATTAGTGCTTGCAATTTCACACATGATAACATTTTGGTTCCATACGAGTTTTGATCACACGGATTAGCTTTGGTATTCTACCAACCATTTCAAGTGTGAGAGGAAAGAGGTTCCATGTGTGATTTGTCATATAGAATTAATGATAGTTGCTTATGTGCAAACCACGTGTGAAAGCTAAAGGTTCACTTGCAGGATTTAAGACTCTAATATGTGAGTATATTCATAAGTGTAAAACCACATGAGAGAGCAAAGAGGTACCATATGAGTTTTAGTACATAAAACTGAATGCATATTTATAAGTGCAAAACCACATGAAAGCAAAGAGGTACCACGTGAGTTTTAGCACACAGAACTAAATGCATATTCACAAGTGCAAACCACACTTGAGTTTTAGCACATAGAATTGAATGCTTATTCAAAAATGTAAAACCATGCGTGAGAAGTTATGGGGTTCATGTGTGATTTATCACATATAAATTTTTAGAACAATCCAAGTGCAATTTCACGCATGATTCTATTGATTACTTATAAAAAAATTACACCAACAGATAAAATCATTGTTGCAATGGTTTATCAACTATCAAAACTATATATGTGATTCATTTTGAGCCAGAACAACAAACTAATGATCTTTGAGTGAAAATAATCATCATTTCAAATTGTGCTTTTATATCTTGCACTCATTCATTATTCTTGAAAAGAATTGTGAAGAGCTCTCATAAGTTTATAAACTTTCAATTATAATTTTATCTACTCCTTAAGAGATTTTTCTGCAAGAGCTTATTTCTTTCTTCAGAAATCTTAAAAAGGTATTTTTTTAAGTGTTTGTATATAACTTGCTGGATTGTAGCAAGGTTTATTGAGTGAATCAAGACAAGTTAAGCAATATCTTAAAAAGGTATTTTTTGATTATTCGATAAAGGCAAGCATGAGCACTGGATATGAAATTTTACTCTGGCAAGTTTCAATGCTTAAAAGTATTCATGTGAGTTTGATTTTGAGAATGAGAATTATATCTTGAAAATGATGATTTTCTGGCATGTTTGAAAATGGTTTTAAAAAAAGAGATTTTATATGGAACACTGGTTGCTAACGACAATTCTGTTAGCCTTTGGCGTGCCATGGTACATCTAGCTAGCAGGGTGTTTATAGGAGGTGCTAGTCCGGTGTGATGGCCAGCATGTGGAATGGAGGGATAGTTACTCGTGAGCATTGTACTCACGTTTGTTTTGTGGCTTCGACTACATTTAGTTACACACCCTCATGGACTATGTGTCCACGTTTATTTTCGTGGCTTCAGCTGTGTTTGGTTACTTACACTCATGGATTGTGTGTCCACGTTTGTTTTCGTGGCATAAGTCGTGTTTGGTTATTTACTCTCATGGACTATCTGTCCATGTTTGTTAATTGGTTTGATAAGTTCCTAAAATTATATATTTGATTATTTGATGATTTTATATCCCTTAGTTTTTATTTAATGATGTATTTATAAATATTTATTTCATTTAAGTGCTTTCTTGGAATCAAGTCATATTAACATTTGTCATGATAGTTCAATGATTTAAGATTTAATTTTAAAATTTTATAGAGCCATTCTATTTTGAATTTTATTAAATATTTATTAAAGCTTTTGTCTCTTTAACTCACACAATTATTTTAAAATTTTCTTTTTATTCATGTTTTATTTTATTGTTGAGACGTTAGTCACTGGAAAATTATTATTGGTCTTAGATACCTTAGTTGACGCTAATTTTCCTACCAACCCCTAAGGATCTTTAGATGTGTTGGGTGGAGAATTGATTGAAATCCCTCTCTTTTATATAATTATAAATGCCCATGTACTTATTTTGGAAAAGATTGGTTATATGCTCCACATAGATTATAGGTAAGATTTTATATTCACACACACACACACACACACACACATATATGCCATCTGTTGACTGGAAGGAGCTAAGCTCCTGATTGATATGATAATTTGTGAACAATCTTGTACTGTTAAATTTTCAAAAGATTCTATTTATAAGGGAGGTTTTGCCAAAATTTTTATAAAAATGCTAAATTTTTTATGTTGATGATTAATAACAAGATTGTTAAAATTTCAATATGAGTGTAATTATATTTTGAAAATGGATTGAACACTCAAATTAAGGCTCACAAGGATATGTGATGTGGTTCACACCCGTGTCGGTCACCCTTTATTTTTAGGGTGTAACAACTAGATGTAGGCCAAGTTTAAGGTTGAACTAGTATAAATCTTGTGTGTCTCATCTTTTTCCTTCACACTTAAGTTCTTCACTCTTTTCAAGTTTTCAAAAGTTTTTAAGTATCAGCTAATTTACCCCTCTCTTAAGTGCCAGCCTATCCTAACAATCTCTACTATATGTGGCCTATTGGTAGGATCACCACCTCTAATAGGGTCGAGGTACCATACTCTCCCTATAGTTGGATTGATCAAAAGTATTATCCAATGCCCCCTATAATAATGATTACAATTAGGAAGTGTCACAATTTAATTTTGAGGAAAGTAAAGTATCATAAAATTATTTACCCTTCACAATATGGTGCCATGAATATTTTGTTCTTATTAGCACCATGTTGCTTGAAGTATTTAGAAAGCTTCTGAGCTATTTCCAATCCTTTCTTAGGACTCATTGTCTTATGGCCATAAGGAGAGACCGAGTGGGGACTAACGAGTATAATCCTCTTTGCTACATCTCTCTCAGTAAGTGGTGATGTCTAGGTTTCTTAAATGTCAACATAAGTTAATCAATAGATGACGAAAACATAGATATTGGTAAATATTTAATGTAAGGTTTTAGAAACATAACTCATATATAAGTTACACAAATTAGTGGTAGCCTATGTGGTTGAATAAGTTAATCAAAACCTCATTGTTGACTTGATCAACAAACTCTGGATCTCCATACATTGCTTTAGGGAAAGGGAGCATTACTCCTTTTTACGTCTCTGCATAGTCTTAAGCAACTTCTGTTGCCTATCAGGTATGCCTAGTTAATATTGAGGTGTTGATTGAGAGGCTTTAGGCATATAGGCTTGAGGGAAAGCCTTTGGTGCATTCTTTGAGAAATGTGATGGACTCCTTGGATTTATCAATGGAGATCTTACCATTTTCCTTCTTTCGCTTATTATTCATCGATGCCTTCATAAGCTAGTTTTTCACATATATGCAGTTAGAGGTCAACTATAAATAAATTTTAATTATGAGTTTAACTATTATACCTTTAGAGATGGCACTGAAATACGTATAAGATGAGTCAACTATGCTACAAAGCTTTCAAACATCTACTACTATCCTTACATCTTTAGTAGGGTGAGGTAGATCATAATTAGGCTTCTCAGCTGTCTTCCAAGAAACATTGACTATCCTTTTAGGGAAAGTCTCATTATGAAGCATGATTTGACAAGCAATATTGTACATTCATCCTAGTGAAACCAAACTACCATCTTCTCCTAAACAATCAATGTCAACCTCACCCTAAAAAAAATAAAATCATTATATAATATGAATAATGTTGACATGAATAAGGCTAGAAAAATAAATAATAGTGCCTCAAGTAGGAGTTGAGATAGGACTGTACAACTGTCATTCACACTAGGGCTAGCATTACCCAGTGGAAGCCCTAACTTATGCCAATTCAGTAGCATATCAATAAGTCTAGACTACTCTTTTCTCTGTTGTGACTATGCTTGTATTTGCTACTTTTGTTCTATTAGCTTTTGCCTCAGTTCTTGAATCTCAGTAAAAGAAGCAATCTTTTTACTACGCTTATACCCCTCTCCAAAGTATTGTTTCTTTGTGACGCCAAAGCTGATGCCTCGAACACGATCAGGACGGTTAGTATTCCCCAATGCCTTCTCTAAGATATCCTCATTAGTAATAAGAATGCCTAGTGATGCTTCTTAAGTCAAGCTCTCCTATAAAGCATCAAAAGGTACATAACTAAAAACAAATAATTAATAACATTATATTATTAACACTTACTATTGTGTCGACAATCGCCTTTGTTTTTAGATTGTCAACATTACCTTGCTTGTTCTTTTGAGCCTCAGCCTAAATCTTGCCACAGGATATAGAACCCTTCAACACCGACTATGTTTCAATTAAGGCCTTTTCAATGCTTGGATACCCCTTACACCCAGCCTTATAAGTGTATTTATTCTTCTTCACTAACTCTTTGTTTTTAATGCTTAATTGCTTTGAAAATACGAAATATGACAAATAAGTTGAAATAAATGCCAAAAAGGTAACAATATTTTGATAGAATAACAAAAATAATACCTTGAACTTTAGACTATGTTGTAAGTCAAGAAAACCTTGCCATTCATTCAGATTTACAATTGGCCTAATAAGGGGAGGAACTGTGTCTTTGATACCCTTTACATCAAGATTCTGCAAGAATTTATGATAAACAAAACTTCTAAAATCTTGAAAGGCTACCTCAGCCTTTTGTAGGACATACTTCTTATGCCTCTCCTTAATCTCAAATCCCGACTGCAAAACAAACAAGTCAACTTGTGAGGAGAACATAAATCACAAACAACTTTAAAATAATAATCAAAGTGATAATATCTTAGCATTATAATATTCCATACTGCATCCCTCATTACAAGAGTTGCATTCCTCTATGATTTTAAATTGATAGGCGTATAGGACTTTGCTGCCACCTCGATATAACTGATAAAATTATTACTATCAACTAGTTGATTTTTATTATTCCACTTAATAATAAGCTTGCCTTCGTTTCTTGCTTTTTTCACCTGCTCTATCACAACTAACCCTTTCTTTAGTTGTTTTTCCTCCTTATTAGTCACATTTTGCCCGCTATCATCATTTTATTTGCTAGGACTACTAGGTTTAGATCCATTATCTAGATGATCACTCTCAGTAGCTATTTACCTATAAAGACATTAATAATAAAGATTAAATAAAACAATAATAATTCAAACAAGAGCATCATAACAAGATTAAATAAAAAATATCAAAATTTACTTATTTATTTCATTCTTTTCCTTTTTCTTATTCTAACTACTCTTAACTAATTCTTTCTTAGCCTTAATAGTTTTCTTCTTTAATGGAAATGATTTTCCATTCTTAAAAATCCAAATGCCCTTGCTATGATCACATCTTATGTTGAAAGCATCATTTTCAATATTGTCTAAGGCATGGTCATTTTCAAATGATGTCCTATGAAATGGATCAACCTCAACTTCATCATTTCTTCTATTTTGCTCATTTTTATCATTTTCTATAGCTTCAACTTCCTTATTACACCATAAAACAATAGATCATTCCTTATCGACAGGATCATGGATATAAAAAACTTATTTGGCTTCTGAAGGATAAACAAAAAGATCCTCTTTATACCCTTCTTTCTTTAGATTCATCTTAATCAATCTAAAGTCATCAAAATCCACCCTGTTCTTATTTTCAACCTATTTTCAACCAAAGATCAAAAATTGAAAGGCAATGTAATCTAACTCCTAAATGTGCTCAATTACCCTAAAGTAATACATTCTTACATAGATGGGTTTTTTATCTTTCGCACTGGGAATGTGCATGTCTTCAGCTATGGTAGATACACCACTATTTTGCATTATGCTTCGATCATCATGCTCCTTCATGTAGAACTTCCACCCATTAATGATATAGCTCATTTAAGAGAGGACTGTTTGTTTGATCCTAGTAATAACCATCTCAAACTATTAGGAACTGAATTAGGATTACTATTATACTTCCCTTCGATATTTTCTTTCAACCTATATATAAAATATTTATTGTGTAGTTTAGTGATCCAACTATCTAATCAATAAGGGTTCTGTCTCTTAAGCTCTGCCTGGTGAATCTTAGCATTCTCATTAACCTATGGAGAGTTGTATAGCAAAAAGGTGTACCTTGTCCCATTGGTCACTTAAGATAGTGATAACTTTTCTTCCTGTTGTACTTTTTGTACCTTTTTCACCAACAACCCTTGAATTCTTTAAGTGTTGACTGTAATAGTGAATAGCCTCTTCACTAATATATCATTTAACAATGCAACCTTCTAGTCGACTTTAATTTTTAACATAACCTTTCAATACTTTTATGTGACACTCAAATGGATACATCCACCTCAAATAAGTAGGATCACATAATTATACCTCTCTAACCAAATGAACTGTTAGGTGGACTATTATATCAAAGAATACAGGAGGGAAAAACATCTCCATCTCATACTTACATAATTTGAATTTGCAACCTTGGCAACTTATTCAAATTAATTACTTTGCTATAAAAACACTTGAAAAAGTAGCATAACTTTATGATTGTAGCTCAAACATTATTAGGTAAAATACTGTGTAGAGCCACTAGAATAAAATTTTTCATTAAAGTAAGACAATCATAGGTCTTTAAACCCTTTAGCTTTAGATCCTTCATTGAAACAAGATTGCTAACATTTGAAAAGTACCTATCTAGAACCTTAATTGCAGCAAGAAACTCAGAGAAATTTTTCTTTTCTTTTCTAGACAGTATGTGAGTTGTAGGGTGAAAAATGTACGAGTTTCCTTCTCTTATGGTGCCAATTATTCTCTTATCTCCATCACAACCATTTTGGAATATTAAGCAATGCAATAAGGCTATCATAGACATTTTTCTCAATATGCATTAAATCAAGGAAGTATCTCACATTTAAGGTTTTCCAATATGGCAACTTAAAAAATAGACATTTTCTTTTACACCCGCTTGTTCCAACATGCTTCGTAAATGGTTTACCAAATCCAATATCAATGTCTTTTACCTTCTCAAATAGTTCCTCACCAGTCAACTGCTTTGGTGGCCTCCTTTCTTTTAATTTTCCATTAAAGGACCTTTTTCCAATGACAGTATTGATGTTTGTCACCTAACCATCTGCAATGTCCAAGGTGCACGTTCTTCATACCATATCGCAACCTCACCGAATGTGTACTTTCTTCATAAATAGGGCATCCAAGTTGTCTTTTAATGCTGTATGATAATAAATTACCATAAGCCAAAAAATCATTAATTGTATCAAAAAGCATAGCTCTCAAATTGAATATCTCTTCTTTATAGGCATCATATACCTCCACACCTGTCTTTCATTATAGCTTTATGTCTTCAATTAGTGGTTCCAAATAAACATCTATGTCATTACTAGGTTACTTAGATCCTAAGATTAACAAGGATAACGTAATATACTTTTGCTTCATGCCAAGCCAAAGAAGATTGTTATAAATGACCATCATCACATGCTATGTACTTTAGGTACTGCTTTGCATCCCATGTGGATTCATCCTATCGATAGGTAATGCAAGGCATAGATTCTTATCTTTTTTTCCAAACTTAGGGTACTTTTGATCAAACCTTATCCATTCGGAGAATTAGCTAGATGCCAAACCTTATCATCTTTAATTCTCCTATGTGCATGCCATGTTAGATTCTTTACCTCTTGATGTATGCTATACAAGCACCTAAATCTTGAAATAATAGGAAAATACCTTCTCTAGACTCACACTTAAGATAGTGGGTTAGCTCTTCATATTTATTTTTGAACAAGATGCAATCATTGAGGCAAGCATGTATCTTCTTATATCTCAGGTCAAATGTGCATAGCACCTTTTTTATATCATATAGCCAACCAGGAGCTTGTTATTCTTTGGTAGCATTAGTCTTATTAGAAAGAGCAAGGTTAAGAAGCTTGTATTGCTCTACCCACTTGTAGCTTTCAAATTGTATAGTTCCAACACAATGGATAATATAGTGAATTTAACACAACGTTTATATAAAAGTGTCTTTGCATCAATTTTCAACTTCTCTAGAAAATTCTCAAGTTCTTCTTCCATTGTATTAGCTAATTCTTCTAGACAATAGTCAACCTCATATGTACTTGTGTCAGAAGCTGCTGATGATGAACAACTTTCCATATGCCCCTAACTACTATTATTCACATCTTCAAGTATCTCTTCATGCTTTACCCAATTCTTATAACTTTGCTTAATTACATACTTAAACAAGTGGAATTCACATGTTTCAGAAGAAACTGACTTCACATTGCCATAAGTTAAATAAGGGCAAACAATTTGCCCATAGTCTTTCACATTATTTACTGTAAATTTAACGAAGTTTGCCACCCCATCTCAATATTCTTTAGATAAACGGTTAGCAAACATCCACTTCTTATCTATAAAAAATAATAAAGCATTTAGTGAGTCACAAGTTGATTGTTTAAAAAATTAGACATAATGGCTTAATATTGGTGTTTCTTAAGCCTTATTCTCTATTTATAATAATTTAATAAAATAAAATCTTAAACTACTTCAAAGAAAGCTCAAGCTTGTTCTACATAATTGCAAAATAAAATTTTGAAAAAATTTCAACAACATAATGGCATGAAATTGAGCACTTCCTGGGCTTAAGGCCTTCTATTCACAAATCCAATATTCACAAAGGCCACAAGTACTCATAATTCAACCACAAAGTAAGTTATTTTAGTTACATATTAACATAATTTATACAATGCAAAATGTGTTGACAAGATAATAAACAATGCATATTCACAAAGGTCTCAATAGCTTGTACAAAAAAAATCCAACAATAGAGTATCTAAAGTCCCAAAATAGTTAAACTAAAAGATGCACCATAGACAATCATAAGGATGAAACATTCATAATGTATATCAATGTAAATCATTAATGATAAGAGCAGCCTCAATGTCAATAAAACTCAACAGCACAAAGGATATTCTCAATTCATTCAGCAATTCAACAATTCAAGCTATATGCAAACCACTCCAAGTCTAGTCCTAATAGCCTATTCAAAATTCTAAATTATCACCTTATACTCCTCTATTCAACAACCTCAAGCCCAATTTAGTATATATGTTATATTTAATTCCTATACTCAAACAATTAAGAATAAAAGAATACCTTAAAATCATATGAATGAAGAGCAAAAAGAAAGAGGAGAGATGAGACATATTAATGCAAAGTTATGCTAGTGAGAGTGGTCACTTGGATATGGAGGAAGCCAAAGCTAGGAGACTATAGACCAACCCAATTAACTTCAAAGAGGTACTGACTACCATGAGAGAGATAGAGAGCAAGAACAGGGGATGAGTAAACCAGTTAGAAGTACTACAAAATAAGGGACTTGAGCACCTGAGAACCATGAGCAAGATAAAGAGCAAGATCTACTTGAGAACTATAAGTATTTAGTGCAGCTTCTACTTTGATGGGTGCGATAGCGAGGGCTTCCTTACATATTTTAAGTACTTCAAGGGAGGCTAACAGCATGTGTGTGTATGATGGACTTAAGGGAAAGGAGGTTGAGTAAGGGAAAGAAGGTCGAGTATAGGAATAGAACAAGCTTACAACGTAAAAATTTTGAGAAGAGAATGAAGGAGAAGAGGGATTAGGGATTTTTAGCTGGAATCAATCTTTTTAAAATGCCAGCTCATGTCTGTGTATGAAAGAGAGAAGAGAAAGAAGGAGAAAAGGGATTAAGTTGCTCTCTCTCCTCTTACTTCATTTAGCTTGCACGTGTGTGTGTTTTAAGGAAGCAGATAAAGAAATCTATGCTCATTCTTATGCTCTCCACAATAGTGTGTGTGTTTTGGGGAGGAAGGCTTGCCAATACTTAATGGTTATATCTTAAAAACCATTAAGTATTCTTTAAAATACTCAACGGTTAAAAATCATTGAGTATATTTTTGAAAAACTAAAAAATAAAGTTTAAAAAAAAATTATATACTCAATGGTTTTAACAATATAACCATTGCTTATTTAAAAACAATACTCAACGGTTTTTATATAATAACTGTTGAGTAGTTTTTGAGAGGGAAAAACTTAATTTACTTATATATGCTATGATTATTTTTAGAAAATGTTGAGTATTATTTTCAAATATTAAATGGTTTATTTAATAAACATTGAATATGTAAATTTCAATTTCCTACCTCCTTATATACAATGTTTTTAATTATAACCATTGAATAAATGCCATTATATATCTCTATTTTATAGTAGTAGATGTTGCTCTAGTTCTATCCTTACTTCAGCATCAGGCCTCATTTCTTGCTCTAGCCTTAGCTCCTCATGATTTATTACGGTTTAGGGTATCACGGCCTATTAGACTTCACTGAATGTGTAGCATCACTTCCATCATCTGTGCCATTATAAGGTAATCCTCTCAAGGTTGTTCCAGTGGCACCTCTAGATCCTGCTCATCTTAAGCATTTTGACCCTGAGTATGTCATGGATATCTACTATGTTCCCTCATAGTTATAACAGGTTAGCTATAGCTTTACACACCTTTCTCCCCTCCTAAGGATTTAGTCAAATAAAATTAGTAAACAGGTGGTTAGAGGTCAAAATGAGTAATGAATGTATAAAAGTCACCAACTAATAGGATGCAATGCACAAAGAGATCAAAACCAAAACAAACTGATACTAAACTAGAAAGTAAGTTAGACTTTACCTTTACATTCACACGCATTACAATACAATCACAATTCAATATCAGAGTAATAGCCCTCCATTTATTTTCAAAATGCAAGATCCCAACTTCATCAAACATATGTTCAAATAAGAGGGTTTTGCGAAAGCATAAATACAATTCAACAACTCAATAAAACACAATATTTTCCCCCTGAAAAAGTGCCATGCGTTATAGCTTACACCACCATATACCATACTATATGGTACAAAGCTACGAGCTTTATTCTTCTTTGTGCCATATGCCACGGTATAGCATACAATGCACTATGGCGCATATAATAGCAAAATCTGTTGTCATATAATAGCTCAGATGATAAACTTCTACCTCATGCCATTTTTACATTCAACGTCCTATTGGAGTAGTTCAAGTGCCCATATAAAGCTTACAACACATTCTAACTAGTGAGATAAGTTTAAACTCAATTCGATAATCCAATCTAAATTTAGACACCCAAGTGAAAAAAGCTACTTTTCTTTTAAAACTTGTACCCTAAGTATTCAATTCTCATTCCTTATCTCATTAGACCATTTTGGACCTTGAACTAAGTCTAAAAGGACTACATACACCTAATTAACACATTTAATCACATATATCACATCAATTACCCATTTAGATCTCTCAATGCCACATTACACAATTATAGGCTTATATGAGGAATACATAAACAATCACATATACACATTAGACTTGTTTCACTTTCAACCATCTGACTCTCACATATGGGGCTCTGCCTTACCATATTAGTTAGGTGACTTACTTGTAAATGCCTCAAGAGGGGGTGAATTGGGGTAATTGAAATTTTAAATAAAATGCAGTAATAATAAGTGAGATGAAGGAATGAAATCACTAATCATGAGAATTAGATGAGTAGAGCTTGACATAGGTGATTTATCCTTATTCAACTCCTACCACTTGAGTCTATATCCAGTCCTCAAAAACCTCTTGAGGTTTCCAACTATATTATCATGATTAATCCAGGCTCTTGGTTGCTTCAGTACATAAATATACTTCTCAATAAGCTTAAAACTCTCCCTCTTACAAAGGTAATGATAAATCTCCTTAAGCTCCCTAAGCTTAAGTTTCTCTATTTTGAAGATGTAAAACAGGGACATATAGAGTAAGTTTAAGAATGACCTATTATTATTTTTAAACTCTCTTTTAGAGTAGATATATAATAAATGAAGTTCTCTATCAATAAATGATTTATAGAAGGTAGGTAAGCTTTGATGCTCAAATAAATGCAGAGTGTTGTTGTTGTTCTCATTGTTCCTCTTCTTCTTCAAGTTTCATAAATGAGACCATTTATAGCTAAGAATCATAAATGACCTGTTAGACTCATAAATTTTTTTGTTGGAGGTAGCTTGTGATTTGTTTTCTTCTTGGTTTGAGTTTCCCTGGATATCCAAGCTTCTCTGAGGTTCTCTAATAGATAAGCTGATAGAACAGTGCTTTATAGCAGAGACTTCCTCTTTTATACAGTAATAACTAAAAATATTAAATGCTTTTAACAAAATTGGTTAAAGCTTATACATTTTAATATAACAGAAATCAAGCTCAGTGACTAAATTAAATATAACCAACCAAAATAATTTTAAGGAAATAATTGTGTTTAAATATTATTTGGTAAGATATAAAGTGAACACAATTAATTTTGGATGAAAAGAAGGATTAAAAGATGAGTTCTGATGATCTTCGAAAGAGATACAAAAAATAGAGCATAAAGATTCAAAGTAGTACTAGTGTTACTATGTTTTAGCACCAGTGTTGCAGTGATGATCAGACATAAAGGGAAGGTCATAGTGTAGGTGTTATCCTTGTAGTACCAATGTAATCCAATACGTAAAATATAAAGATTTTTGATATTTTTAGAAGAATTAGAATATTTTTAAAAAGATTATTTAGCATTGATGTTACGTAAATAACAACATAGTAACATAACAATCAAATCTCTTCATAGGATACAAGAGAGGACAATACCAATATTGAGGTGTTAGCATAGGTGTTACACAAATTTGAACAAAAACTTAGTACAGGTGCTAACCAAGTAACACAGTTGTTGAAAAGATAGTACCACTGTACGAAAAAAGGTTCGAATAAGAGAGACTCAATTACATAGATTTAAAAGGGTAACACCGATGTTAGAATGAGTAGGACTGATATTATATAAAACACGAATCAATAGAATAGTGAAGATAATAAAAGTAACATTGGTGTTAAGGCTTCCAGTACCGGTGTTATCGATACTTATAAATATTTTTGAACAAGACATATAGTTAAGTTAAATACTTAGCTAACAAGATAGCATACCTTCTATTCGTATAAGCTCTCACTTAGTCAGATTTAACGTTAAGCCAATTATCTTGGTTTTAGTTAAGAAAACCTAAAATGCACAAAACTTCTCTTTATGTTGTAATCATTAAAACCAGGGTTCAACATTTCTCCCCCTTTTTGATGATGACAAAACTCAAATGCAAAGTATTAGTTCTCGAAAAGACTTTGGTATCTACTTTTTAAAAGAGATAAAACAAATTAAAATAGAAGAAATGCACATGATATATATATATATATTCAAAAGATGTTACAAATTATTAAATAAACAAATAAACATTCAAATAGCCACTCAGTTCAGTTTTTAAAGATAGTACTAAAAAAATCTATTAACTTATGAAATTTCTTGGTAGTGGGAGATGAAGGTTTAGATGTTTCAGAGGGTTGAGAGGATTAAGGTTCAGGGTTTGGATAAAGATTGAGGCTTAGAAGTCTCAAAGACTTTACCCTAAATTTGCTGAGTCTAAGGAAGGAACTTCTTGTTCTTCTTACTACAGGTTGACCCTTATGCTTGCCACTTCTTGAATCTTCAACCACATGCTTGCCTAACCCACTATCTTGAATCTTACTGTGAACCTTATTGTCTTCCTTGCTTTTAGACTTTGCATCACTCTTCTCCCCTTTTTTTATCATCAGCAGAAGGCTTGGATAGATCAACAGGAACAAAAAGGTTGGAGTAAGGCATATAAGACAAAGAAGTACCACTTTCAGTCTAAACTAGTTTATTCTTGAACCTTGGTGAGGTTTGAAAATTGCACTAGATTCTAAAATGGTAGTGAATAATAGGAGACAATACAAAATTAGGATTTCTTCTAGTATGTCTTGAAAGATTGCTGGATAGTTGATCCCGAAGAAGAATAGAGTAGAAGGTGGAGATGACTATGTAAACTCTAATTCTTCCTCATCATCAGATATCTAAATATACTCTAGTAATCTTGGCCATAACTAATGCAAGCTTGTTGCTATCTGAAGCATGCGACTCAGCTCCTTCTGAACTATCTTAAAACAGAGCTCTTAGTTCAAAATTAGTATAAGAAATTGATCTAACCCTTAGATTTCCAATCTTGGAGGGTATTTATAGGTCATTGTCAATGTCTTCCTCAGTCTTCTTTAAAGTAGAGGTGCTGGACATGTGTACTGACATAAAATCCTTAACAAACTCTATTCCAGCATTCTCATGTAAAGAGACACCATTAGGAGTACCTATCCTAAAGGGAGAATAATGCTTGGATGAGTCCCTTATCTAGCTGGTATACCTCCTAAACTCAGAACTTAAGCTCTCAACAAGCTAATTTCTTCCTTGAATTCTTCTCTAATTTCTCCAAAGGCTTTCTTTAGTCTCTAATTGAAGTCCTCAACTTGTCTCTCAAGACACAAAGTAAAAAGCTCAACTTGAATCTTGAATCTCCTACCCAACCACTTAACAGTAGTGGGATAGATGAGTCATTTTGAGTTATTTGAGAATCTTGTCTGCCTTGAGCACTATGAGCTGCTACTGAGTGAGCTTCAGTTTAAGCACTACCTCCTCCTTCTTTAATAATTTCTATCTTTTTTATAGTCACAAAATTGATCTCCTCATGTCCCAGCATTGCCTTCCAAATACATAATCTTTTGGTCTTCCAGTATTTTGAAAATTACATTTCCATATATGAGATGTTTCCCATCTCTTTTTCTGCTCAGTTGACTAAGTTCTTGATCTTTCCAAAGATGATAGAGGAAACATCTAATTTATATCCTTTAATTAAGGCAGTCAAAAGCCCAAGTCTTTAGAGATAAACTTGTTTACCTTAAATCTTTTGCAAGTAATCAACCTTGATAGAATGTGGTAGATTACTCTAAAAAGTGTTGGCATGGACTTTGCTTTTCTACTGGACCAAAACTTTCTTCCCAGGTTGGCACCAGTATTGTGAACATGACTGGCTTTTCATAGGATAAGTCTAACAGCCTTATTAACCTTTCATTAGTTGGAAAATTCAGAAGAGAGTTGAGATAGTCTGATGTAATGTCAAAAGACTTTACTCTCAATGTTGCTCTTAGTACTTCACCATTGTGCAGAACTTGTAGAGAATTGTAAAATGCTCTTCCAACTTCTAGACTTACTGCCATGTTGAGCTTTAACAGTTTCATGTAAGGCTTCATCATTTCAGTAACATTATATCCCTTATCTTTGAGCTTTGTTAAGTTGACAATCTAAGATTTACTGACTTTTTTGGCCATTTTCATGGGCAGGCTTAGAATTTACCTAATGTGGAGTAGCTGAAGTAGAAACCAGTAAATCATTACTCTCATCTAATGCTTTAGTGATAGGAGCTTTCCTTTTCCTTTTTCTCTATTCTTTAGATTTCCAGAGTGAGGTTGACTAGGAAATGTACCCTCAGGTGTCTTCTCAGAGGAGGCAGATTCATGGTCAGAGGGTTGAGAAGTTTCACTTTCTTTGATGCTCTTTGTCCTTTTTGAGCAGTCCTAAGCTTCTTAAGAGTAGGCTGAGATGGAGCAGTACCAATAGTTTCTACTTATTCTTCATCAGGAGTTTTTATCTTCATTCTTTCCTTTCTCTTTCTGACCTTTGTAACTTATTTTGCTTTATTCATAACTTTATTGTAGCTCCTAAGACTTGAACTTTCTCATCTAGACCTAGCTCGCTTAACCACAATGTCTCTAGATTAGAAGAAATCAGACATAGAGTCCTTAAGCTTTCAGAGCCTCTTTAATTGTTTTTGTTCATGCAGGCTTCATTACATATTTGATCAGTGTGTATCAAAGATTTGGATGAAGAAAATGGAGTAAATTTGATAGAGGAATGGTCAGGTTTAAAGGAAAATGGTTATGAGAGAGTATAATAAAGAGGAGTTTATGTGAGAGAGAAAAGTAACACCGGTAGTTTTAAGGCAAAAGAGTAAACTAAGCAAGAATGCACATTCACACACATATATATAGATAGAAATAGCACCAATGTTGCTTACCATAGCACTAGTGTTCAACTCAAAAAAATTAAAGTTTAATGGTTTCCTCATTTAAAGTTGTATATTAATTTGATCTTATCCATGCTAAATCATTTTGAGGTATCAAACTCATCGCTTAACAATGTTAATGACTTTGCAATAGTTTTCACAGCATCAGTGTTAAACAATATAGCACCAGTGTTATTGTCAAGTTAGCTATCTGTAATATCTCAGATAACTATTAATACCGGTATTGAATGTTTAATACTAGTGTTATATATTTTTATAACACTAATAGAAAATTTCTTTAGATAGAGACCTACACTTTCAAATAGCCACTCTAATGCCTAAGTTAGAATACATAATTAAATAGATTAAAAGAAAGAGTAAAAAAAGAACTGCTTATAGCTTGTTGGGATTTAACAGACCTAATTCTCTTCTTATGAATATGAATTGCTCTACTCCCAGAAGTTTTGTGAAGATATCATCAAGTCGTGGTTTAGTAGGGATTAATTCTACTGTGACATCTTTCTGTTGAACACAATCTCTAATGAAGTGATGATGAATATCAATATGCTTAGTTTGAGAATGATGAACTGGATTTTTAGTCAAGCATATTGTACTAGTATTATCATACTTGATTGAAATATTCTTGAGCTTGATTCTAAAATCTTCAAGTTGCTATTTCATCCATAAGATTTGAGAATAACATAATCCAACAGCTATATATTCTAATTCAATTGATGATAAAGAGATAGTATTTTATTTCTTGCTTGCCCAAGACACCAGTGAACAATCAAAAAAGTGGCATGTTCTACTCATGCTTTTTCTCTCTATCTTGCATCCACCAAAATCAACATCAGAATATCTAATTAAGAACTCACTTTCTCCTTTAGAATACTAAAGACCAAGTGAATCAATATCTTTTAGATATTTAAAAATTCTTTTCACTACTGTCATATGGATTCTTTCAGTGTTAATTGAAACCTTGCATAGAGACCAACACTGAAGGATATATCTAGATGACTTGCTATTAGATATAGAAGAGATCCAATCATCCCTTTATATGATTTGCAATCATATTTTGTTCTAGCAGCATCTTCATCCATTTGAATGGTTGAGCTCATTGGAGTACCAATTCCATTAGCTTGATCCATCCTAAATTTTTTGAGATCTAAGATATTTAGTTTGACATATAAATATACTATCCTTCCTTTGCTTAATTTGTAGTCCCAAAAAGAATGTCAGTTCTCCTATCACAAATTTTGAGTTGTCCCTGCATTAACTCAAAAAATTCCTTACATATAGATTCATCAGTTGCACCAAATATATTATCATCTACATAAATTTCAACAATTAATAATTGATCCTTTTTTCATTTTATAGAGAGAGTAGTATCAACTTTATCTTGATTGAATCCTTTTTCTAACAGAAAAGAACTCAATTGGTCATACAATGCTCTGGGTGCTTGCTTGAGTCCATAGAGAGCTTTCTTTAATTTAAAGACAACATTAGATTTTTGAGGATCTTCAAAACCAGGTAGTTGTTCAACATGTACTTCTTCAAGGATGTAGCCATTGAGAAATGCACTTTTTACATCCATCTGGTATAGCTTGTGTCTTTCACAGATGCATGGGCTAGAAGTAAATGAATTTCTTCCAATCTAGCAACAGGAGCAAAGGTTTCTTCATAGTCTACACCTTCTTCTTAATTATATCCTTTTGCTACTAGTCGGGCTTTGTTTCTAATAATGATGCCTCCCTCATCAAGTTTATTCTTGAAGACTCACTTAGTTTCATTTATTGAATGTAACATCCTGAATTTTTAATCCTGCATTAATGATTGATTAGTGGATGAATTAGTGATTTAACATGAGATTAGGGTTCTAAGTAGTGAACTATTATTTTGAATTATTGGGATGTTATATAAACAGATGCAAGTAGAAGAGTGAAATCCCAAAGCAGAGTATGTGAGCATAGTGAAAATTGTCCTTATTATGCCATGCGCCATAGTGGGGGATAGATGCACTATGGTGCATGGTGTAGAACTTTGATTAATAGAAACATGTCCATCTCATGAAACAAAAAGGGAGAACATAAAGAAGTGGTTCTAGTATGAAAAAGACAAGTAGTTTTGGGAGCAAGGATGACATTTTTTACTTGTTATTTATTGTGTAAGTCTCGTACTATCTTAACCTTCGATTCTACCATATTTCTCTTAGTTTTAACTAGTGAAAAATTAAATTTAGAAGTTTTAAGGAGTTGAATTCTTATCCTATAATAATAGAAAGGTTTTCTGAAACTAAACTAGTACTTTACAACTGATTTGAGTCGAAATGATAAAGCTTTAAAGCTATAGGCATGATTTGCCTTAATCTAGAGAGAGAATAGTAAGAGAAATTTGGTCAGGTGAAGGTTAAAGCTTGTAGTAAGGGGCAATCAGTGGTAATACGTGTAATCAAGTGTGAATTGTGGAATTGATAGCGATTAGGTACTTAGTTGTGATGATTGGCACTGTCATTAATGGTAAAATTGATTTTGGTTTGCCAATTTTGTGTAGATTCTTATGTGATGGGTAAATAAGTAGAAAGAGCTTTGAGTAAGAAAATTTCACAGGTAAACCCTTCTATCGGACAGGAGGGTTAAGGTAACCATATAGTTTGTTATGTTTTTTAACTATTATAACTATGTAGAAGTAAATATAGAATAGTGAATTTGTTGTTTTATGAAATTATGCATGATTTTATATTGTAAAAATGGTTTTTAGCATGAACATTGATTGTGAAATGAAATTTGAAAGGTTATTGGTTTTAAATGATATATATATATATATATATGTTATGTATAAAAGAGTATGTTATGGAAATATTAAGGAAAGTAGTGAAAATTGTGAAAAGAGCATGATCATAAAGGGTAGGAGTTCACCCAAGATATATAGGTATATGTATGGAAATGTGAAAGAAAAATCTATATGGTTGGGCTAGCACCATGGGACATCTGGTGCAGTATTATATAGGTTGTTACTATGGGTAATTCAATACAGCATACTATGAGACTGTTACTATGGGATATCCGGGCAGTTTGGTAACTCCCTAGTGCTTATTAGGGTGCAATTATGAATCAATAATGCCTCTATCATAAGTGTGTAAAGAGGAAAACAATAGTCTATAGATAGATTAGATTACCTTTGGCCAGGTGTATCTATCACCGAAAGTGTGCTCGGGTCAATGAGTAATTGATCTAGAAGAGCCTATGTTTTGTGTCGGGGAGCTTTAGAGGATTGGTGGATAAATGATCATGCTAAGATGTAAAAGTGTGTAAAAAATGATTTATACGTGAAAGTGATGATTTAAGCTATAATATAATGCATATATATGCTATATTATAGTTTTTGTTACTTTAGCATGGTTATTTGTGGTAATAGATATTAAATGAACTATATCGATTACTGAGATTTTTATCTCACCGGTGGTTATTCATATTTTTTAGATTTTAGCACTAATAGGTTAAAGGGAAAGGATATAGGCTGAGTTGACATCTCTTACCTAAGCCTTTGTAAGAATTGGTGTAATAACTATAAATTATTAGTTGTGAAATATGTATAAGTTGCCTTAGGAATCAAAATATGTGCATGGTGTGGAATGTTGTGTTTGGTCTTTGAGCTCTCTAACCCTTTGTATATGTGTGAATAGTGAAATAATAGGATAGGCTAGCGGAGGAATGTATATGTGTGTGAATATGAGATGGTTGAAGTGTATGTGTGATGATTTGGCCTTGTTTGAGATTAAAGAATGAAAAGTGAGATTTGACCCAATGTGTGAAATGAGAAGTTTACAGGCCAAATATATGTATGTGTATTATATTGTACATGTGTATAGTCAATTAGGTGTGTATTGTCCATTTGGACGTGGTCATGGCCTAAAGTGACTAATGACATTTGGTTTTGAATTAAGACATTCGAGTGGCACATTTTTGCATAAAACAAACAAAATGCAATTGGGTATTCAATTTTTGATAGAAATATTGTATTGAAATGAAACTAGTGTCATTAGATAGACTTCAAAACAAGCTTCGTGTGGGCACTTGAACCACTCCAATCAGACATTAGATGTGGAAACGGCGCACATCTAAAATTCACATTTGAAATCTGCATGTTAACAGCAAAATCAGATGTGTGCACTATGGCGCATGTACCTACAAGATGAGATGCACGACACAAAGCAAACAGCTGTGGTCTCTATGCCATATGCCACGGTGTATGCGGTATGAATCGCAGTACACAATGCCAAATTTAGCTTAGCTTTACTAATTTGCACATGATTTCTTTGTCTTTGATGCATATAGACTCATTGCTTCCACTGTGTGTACTATTTTATGGTTCAAGTAAATTGTAAAGATTTTTTAGAAATCTTTATTTGCGATCCCATGGTTTTTAAAGTTTTTAAATTAAATAATTTTGAATTGATTATGATTGATTGTAATGAAGCGTATAGTAATGTCAGTAAAGGGCATTACACTGGATGATTTTTAGGACTTGGTACCAAGTCCCATACTTAGCTTCTTTAAAACTATTAAGCTCTTCTTACATTGCATCTATTCAGTACAAGTCAGATAAGGCTTCTTCAACTGTTTTTGGCTCTATTTCTTAAATAAAGGTTGAATAACTAGCAATGTTTTGGAATTTACTTTTGGTTTGGACAGGTTCATTGACATTACCAATGACTTGATCCAAAGGATAATTTTTGTTATTTCTCTAAGCAATTAGTTGTTGAACTTCTTCAATTTCATTATCTTCAGGTGAAGTCTTAGATTTCTCCCTTAGATCTTCTGTTGAATTGTTTTTCTTTAGTTGAAGATCACACAACTCTTCAGTGACATTATCAATATCAGGAGTCTTCTTTTCCATGGGAAATTCATCAAACACTACATATATTGATTCTTCTATGGTCTTGGGTTAAGATTAAATGCACGAAAAGCCTTACTGCTACTGGAGTATCCAAGAAAAATTCTCCTGTCTGATTTGGGATCAAATTTTTTTAAATTCTCCTTGTTGTTGTTATGGATGAACACCTTACCACCAAACATATGGAAATGAGATGTGTTTGGCTTTCTTCCCTTGTAAGGTTCATATGATGTCTTGTTGAGCTTAGGCCTTATGTAAGCTCTATTGATGATGTAACAAATAGTATTCATGGTATAAACTTAGAATATTTGTGACACACCATTGTCACTAAGCACAACTCTGGCCATTTCTGTGAGAACCATATTCTTCCCTTCTACCAATATATTTTGTTGAGGAGTTCTTAGTGTAGAGAAGTTATGTCTGATCTATTTTTATCACAGTAGTTCATAAAGTCACCATTTTCATATTCTCCTCCATGATCAAACCTGATTGACACTATAGAAATACCCTTCTCACTTTGTACCTTTTGGCAAATACACTAAAGGCATAAAAAGTTTCATATTTAGACTTAAGAAAGTAAGTCCAGGTAAATCTAGAGTAATCATCAACAATAACTAAAGTATAGAGATTTTCACTAAAACTTTTTGTTCTTACAGGACCTACCAAATCCATATGCAAGAGCTGAAGAGATTTTTCATATGAAATAAAATCTTTTAACTTAAATGATGTTTTAATTTATTTTTCCAAATTGACAAACTTTTTCTTTATCAAAGCTTAAGGGTGGTAAACCAATAACTAATTCATTTTATAAAAGATTTTCAATATGTCTTTTGTTCACATGAACCAAGCATCTATGCCACAAATAGTTTTTCTCAAATTTACTTAGAAAACAAGTTTGAGAAAGAGGTTTACAATCTAAATCAATGGTATAACAATTACCATCTCTGTCAACATGAAGAAGTATCTTCCCATCAGCTCTTCATTGAACAATGCATTCCTTTGAGTCAAAGATGACTCTGTTTCCTCCATCATAGCTTTAATTTACGCTTATCAGATTGTGGAAGAGACCTTTGACATATAGTACACCTTCAATGCTTACTTCTTTTCCTCTTCCTATATTTTCAAAACCAGCAATATGACCTTTTTGATCACCTCCACAAGTAACCTGACCACCATTTCTTTCATATAGTTCCATGAATTGATTTAAATCTCTGGTCATGTGTTTGGAACACCCATTGTCTATATACCATTTCTTTTCTTAGAGACAGTGAGGTATACTTGCAAATAAAGACTATTTCATTTTAAGTACCTATTTCTTAATGGGTCCTTTCTTGTTAGTTGGTTTCCAAAAAATATTGCTATTTTTAGGAACCCATTTCAAAGAGCTTCCAATGTCATTCTTCCTATGTAGGCAAGACTTGACATGATGCCCTCTCTTATTACAATATGAGCAAGTAATAAACAAATTGAAAGAATGCACAAAAGATTTAAAGTAGCTATGATAGTATCTAGATTCCTTTTTTGGCTTCTTCTGAAAAGTATCAATGATAGGATTATAATCAATTCCAGACCCATTAAAGATGCACCTTTGTGAGCCAATCAAAATGTTTAGCATCTCGATACCCGGAGTAAATTTTGTTAAATCATTTTTTAGGGTGTTTTTTGAGATTGTAATGACATGCAGTTTATACATAAATCAAAATCATTTTTGGCAACATCCTTCTTTCAGAGGAAGTTTTTAACTTATCTTCTAACACATAAATTTTCTTTTTAACATGAAAAAGTTGTTTATAGTATTCTTTAAACAAATAGAACAATTCATTATATTCATCTTGTAGAAGATTAGAATTTACCTCATCTGAATGTGATTCAGTTAGATCTATTTCTTGTGCTACATAGCATAGGTTTGCTATTTCCTCTTCCTCCTTTTCATTATCTAAAGAGCTATCTCCCCATGCAGCAAAGGCCTTCTTCTTCTTTTGAGGCTTTTCCTTTTTCTTCTCCTTTTCTTGTTTCCTTTGCTACTGAGAATAATCCCATTTGATATGTCTTGGTTTGTTGCATTCATAACATGTCAGTGGCTCCTTTTAATATTTCTTATTGCTTGAAAATCCTTTTTTGAAGTTCTTTCCTCGATAGAATTTTTTAAATCGTTTAACCATCATGCCAAATTCTTCATCTTCATCAGACTTTGTTTATGATTCACCTTTATCGACTTTCAAAGTAATGCCTTTCTTTCTTTTGCCCATATCTTCCTTATATTAGAGCAAGGTTGATTTGTATTCTTCAAGGCTTCCAAAGAGTACAGATACCAAACTTATTGATACTCCTTGTGCCTCAATAATGGCAGTGATTTTAGGTTACCATTCCATTGGAAGACTCTTGAGGACTTTTTTGACTTGTTTAACTTGAGTATAAGTTTTGCCCAAATTTATCAGATGATTGATAATATGAGTAAAACATACTTGTATATCCTTGATTGCTTCTCCTTCCTTCATCTTGAATGTCTCATATTCGTGAATGAGACTACTCTTCTTGTTTTCCTTAATGCCATTAGTTCCTTCATAAGCTTGTTTCAAGGAATCCCACATTTCTTTTGCAATAGTACAGTGAGTAACATGATAATATTATGTTCTGTTTAGCGCATAAGCAATTGTAAGTTTTGCCTTGGCATTAAGATTCAACCTTCTTTTATCCTCATCATCCCATTCTTCTCTTTTTTTTCTCATTAAGCCATCATCTCCATGGATCATGGGACGTATAGACCTCTAGTAATGATGTCCAACATCTCAAAGTCTTGAGCTTTAAGAATATCATCATTTTACTTTTCCAAAAGGGATAGTCTTCTCCCTTAAATGCAGGAGGCCTCGTTACCTTTTACTAAATTATAATCTACAAAATTAGCCATTAGTAGGATCTTTTAGTCAGATAGTTAAGTCAAGAATGAGCAACTAGGCTCTGATATCAATTGTAAATGCCCTAAGAGGGAGGGTGAATTGGGGTAATTGAAATTTTAAATGAAATGCAATAATAATAAGTGAGATGAAGGAACAAAATCACCAATCACAACAGTTAGATGAGCAAAACTTAACATAAGTGATTTTTTCTAGTTTGACTCCTACTACTTAAGTCTACGTCCAGTCCCTAAGAACCGCTTAAGATTTCCAACTATATTACAAAGATTAATTCGAGCTCTTGGTTGCCTTAGTATATAAATAAACTTCTCAATAAGTTTGAAACTCTCCCCCTTACAAAGGTAATGATAAATTCCTTTAAGCTCTCTGAGCTTAAGTTCCTTTGTATTAAATATGTAAAATAGGGATATACAAAGTAAGTTCAAAAATGAACTACTACTATTTTTAAACTCTCTTTTAGAGTAGATATATAATCAATGAAGCTCTTTATCAATAATGATATACAGAAGGTAGGTAAGCTTTGATGCTCAAATAAATATAGTGTTCTTATTCTCGTTGTTCCTCTTCTTCTTTAGGTTTCATAAATTATAGTTGAGAATTATAAATGATCCGTTAGACTCATAAATTTTTCTGTTGGAGATTTCTTGTGATCTATTTTCTTCTTGCTTTGAGTTTCCTTGAATATCCGAGCTTCTCTGAGGTTCTCCATTAGATAAGCCAATAAATAGTGCTTTACGACGGAGACTTCCTCTTTTATACAGTAATGGCTAAAAACATTAAATGCTTCTGACAAAAGTGGTTGAAGCTTACACGTTTTGATATAACAGAAAGCAAGCGCCGTGACCAAATCAAATATGAGCAACCATAACAACTTTAAGAAAATAATTGTGTTTAAATATCATTTGGTAAGATATAGAGTGAACACAATTGATTTTAAATGAAAAGAATGCTTAAAGGATGAGTTTTGATGATCTTTGAAAGAAATACAAAAATCAGAGCATAAAGATTCAAAGTAGTACCGATGTTACTATGTTTTAGCATCGGTGTTGTAGTGATGATCAGACATAGAAGGAAGCTCATAGTACAAGTGTTGTCCTTGTAGTACCGGTGTAATCCAATATGTAAAATATGAAGATTTTTTATATTTTTGGAAGAATTAGAATATTTCTTAAAGATTATTTAACATCGGTGTTAAAAGTAAATAATACCAAAGTAACATAACAGTCAAATCTCTTCATAGGATAGAAGAGAGGACAGTATCGGTGTTGAGGTGTTAGCACAAATGTTGTCAAATTTGAACAAAAACTTAGTACAGATGCTAACCAAGTAACACAAGTGTTGAAAAGATAGCACCAATATAAGGAAAAAGGTTCAAATAAGAGAGACTCAATTGTACATATTTAAAAGGGTAACACCGGTGTTAGAATGAGTAGGACTGTTGTTATATGAAACATGAATCAATAGAACAGTAAAGATAACAGAGGTAACACTGATGTTAAGGCTTCTAGTACCGGTGTTATCAACACTTAGAAATATTTTTGAATAAGAAACATAGTTAAGTCAAATACTTAATCTTGGTTTTAGTTAAAAAAGCTTGAAACGCACAAAACTTCTCTTTACTTTATAATCATTAAAACCAAGGTTCAACAATACTTTAATTATAATTATATTTGATAATTTATAAATGATTTTAGTTAATAATAAAAGCTTATATTGGTTTAATTAGACAATTATTGTGGCATACTTGATGATTTTGATTATTTGAAATAGATGATAAATATTTTTATTGTATTTTTGATGCAATTGACAATAAATTTGATATTTATGACAATAATATAGTTAAACAATGTCTAATTTTTTTTATTTTTCATACATAATATTTAAATTTTATTATTTTAATTGAAACAGGTCAAATCATGGTCTAACCATAGTTTGGTAAACTAGTACCCTCATCGGTTCAGTATTTGGTTCAATTTTGATAACATTGCTTCCTTCCCTATTCTGTACATGTTTATGTACATTTAAGGTTCTAGCAGGCAATGGAGTAGTGATGTAGAATTGTGTTCCTCTCGATGCCAATGGGCTCTACTACGTATATATCCCCTCCTCTCCACTAATTATATATAATTTCTTATTGACATGTTTAAACATGAATAGTCGGCCAAAAAAAAAGTTTAAACATAAATAAAATACATATGACTAAAGCTGTGAGAGAAGCTCAAGCGAAGTTATATATATATATATATATATATAACCATCCGGTATCTAAACCCAACAGCCCGACTAATCCAAATTTGAGCACCATAGAATTTCAAAGGAAGTGGCGTTACCATGCATATTTTCTTCATCCTCGTTGCCCCAGGAATTGAAACCAAAAATTAATAGTAAAGGGAACTCATACCCCTCAATTCTTTGGTAAGCCCAAGTGAAGTTGATGCATGAAAAGTGGTTTTGTGGCACATCTATCTAGATTGGGCCATATTAAGCCTGCTGCTGTGCGTCAGTAACTTAGCCACTGTCTGGTTCCTTATTTATCACAGAATGCATTATTTACGAGTTTATTAAATAAATCTTCAATTCAAAAAATAAAAGTAACAGTTAATAGTAATATTATACATATTATCATCAATATATATATACAAATCTTGTGAGAGGTCACTGATTGGTCAGAATCTCTTTAATTTATTGGTTAATTAACTTTGGTTAAATTTTAATTCTCTTCATTCATTGGTTCATTTTATTTGTCATGTATCAAATTATTAAATTTTAAATATAAAATTCAAGTTTTATGGGAGAAATAATTCCATCTATCTCAACTTTTTTATTTATCTCACGTCTCTTAATATTCATCAGTCTTTATTTTTAAGAATTTATATATCTAATTATTAAATTTTAAATATAAAATTCAAATTTTATGGGAGCAGTAACTTCATCCGTCTCATCTTTTCTATTTATCTCATGTCTTTTAATACTCTCATGTCTCTATCTTTAAGAATTCATGTATCTCATTATTAAATTTTAAATATCAAATTCAAGTTTTACGGGAACAGTAACTCCATCCGTCTCAACTTTTTCATTTATCTTGCATCTTTTAATATTCTTCAGTCTCTATTTTTAAGAATTCATGTATCTCATTATTAAATTTTAAATATAAATTTAAGTTTTACGAGAGTAGTAACTCCATTCATCTCAACTTTTTCATTTATCTCGCATCTCTCAATATTCTCCAGTTTTTGTCTTTAAGAATTTATGTATCTCATTGTTAAATTTTAAATATAAAAATTTAAGTTTTACGAGAACAGTAACTCCATTTGTCTTAACTTTTTCATAAAATGCCGATGGTATGGGCTTAAGTATATGAGGAAATTTGTTGTACTTCTTGGCAAGCATCTTTGTTATCACTTGTGTAGGACGATAGAAAATTATCTTATAATCCACTATCACAAAATAAAATAAAAATGTATCAATTTGTATAACTTTTTCGTATTGTTGATGAATATTTATCTATATTACTTAACTATATCTATATTATTACTTACAATGTTCTTATATCAAACCTTAACAATTTACAAATATTAATTCTCTCACTTTTAAGTTATTAGACATATAATTATATACAATTTTAATGACAAAACATTTGTGTTATAATTTTTCTAGCAATATGCTGTAAACATGAAATCAAAATAACAAATATAATTATGTTTTATATATTTCAAATATAATTAAAGTACATAATTCAAATTTTCTACATCATTTAAAAAAAAAAAGAAAGGATAACTATCTAAAAGTGTTCACGCCATAATCATGTATGATGGAATAGTTAAAAATTCAATCTTTTCAAACTATATTTATAATTTATTATGGGCTTGAAAAATAAAGACAGGATGTTTTTTAACAAAATATTCAAAAAAAATAATTAAATAAAAAAATTTTTAAAATTTTAATAATTTAAATGTGTCAATATAAATAATATTTAAAGTGTTTGTTTCAATTTTTTAAAATCAAATCCGTGCAGGGTGCACGGAAACAGCCTAGTTTTTCAGTTAAATTTTGACGCTGATAGGGCCGTACATGTGGATGACGTTGATCAATTGGTAAGCAATGCGTTTTTCTTAGTAATTTGTCGATTGCTTTATCGAAAAAGAATTAGAGTGGTGGCCTAACGGAGCAAGCATGGAATCTGAGTAATTTGTTCATGGGCATTTGTTATTAGTGAATTTAAGAATAATTACTTGTAAATTTTAAAAAAATTAGTTATAAATTATGAAAAATTAGTTGTAAGTGTACATTTAAAAATATGAGAGGGTTTTAATTATTAATTTACAATTAAAACTATTCATATTCATTTACAATTGTTATTTCATATATTTACAAGCAACATTTTTTAAATTCATAATTGATTGTCTTTAAATCATAAATCATGATGTATAAATTCTTGAAACTATTTATTTATTCATAACTTTTTTAGCCTAATATTTATTTATAATTAAATTTTTATAAATTCACCAGTATTTTCCTTAAATTTACAAGTAATTATGGTCATTTCAAGGTCCATAATAGTCATTTTTCCCTGTGCTTATTTCAATCAAAACATTTCAGTGACTGTGTGCACTCAACTTTTCAACTTTGATAATTCAAGATAAATTATAACAAAGGATTTAAAGCCCATAATACTCTTGGTAAGTATGGGGTCCTTCCGCGTCCCTTACAATCTTAAAATCTTGTGTGTTTAAAAAATCAATGGCACCACATCACAAAAGTTTTAAAAAGAGGAGAATGATAATAAAGTCTTAAAAAAAAGTTAAAAAACATTAATTCAAATAGTTAAAAATAATAATTTTAATTGAAAATTAATTTAGAGTTACATTCACAATTTAAATATGTTATTTTTAATTAGAACATTTGAATTTGTAATTATTTGAATAAATTTTTTGAACATTTTTTAAGATAAAAATTTATTAAGAATCTAATTATCATTAATTCTTACTTTAAGACTTAAATGTCATTCATTTTATTTAAAATAGAAAATTTTTATTAAACGACTAAAGATGTGATATTATTATAAATGAGGTCCAAATAACATGTAAAAGTAAATATTTTAACAAGTAAATATAAAGGATTAATAGGTAAAGTAAATATTTTAATAATTAACTATAAAAAATTAATATGTAAAGTAAATATTTTAACTTAAAAATATTATTGTAATAATTTTACCTTGTATTTTAATTTCAGTTTGGCCAAAACTCTTGGGTGAAGTTTTAAATTTATTTGGGTCTTACTTGTAATAATGTACCATCTCCCGTCCTTTGATAAAATTCTCTCTTAAAAACGTGTCAGCACAGTGAATGGCACATGGCAGTTGAGTGCAGCGCAAGGGCCCATTCGTATGGCCACACTCGCAGGCACCACCTTGCGCTGTTCATATTCTTCCTACTGTCCCATGCCTTTCTCTTGCCTTGCCATTTCCGCTGATTCCTGTATGTTTCGATCTATTCATTGGTTTTGGTTTTCCCCTTAGTCTCTTTTTCATTTCAATTACTCTCAGTATATTTTTGGGGAAGTATGATAAAAACCAACTTATTCCGTCCTCGGTTCCGTCAAATGTTGGGGTTCCAGGAGGGTTGTGTGTCCCGTTGGGTTTGCACTTCACATATTGCTTGGGATCGTTGATGAGGTTCAGTTGAATCTGATGAATCCTGAATCACCGTTGTTCCGATAGAACCTCAAATTCTTTACATCATTGGTATTATTGTATTTTTTTCGATTGCCTTCAATCAAATCTTTCTCTTAGCATGCCACATTTTAATATATATTTTGAAGAATTTCTTTGGTGTACGGTGTAGCAATTCCGTTTTTGACTTACTGCACAAATTCATGTTCAAATGGTTACAACCAGGAACCAAATTTTTGTTGATCATGTGATTGCTGCTACTGGATTAATGGCTTTGGCAACAGCTGTTACCTGTCCTTTGGAATATCATTAAAGTTGTCACAGTGGCTGACATTTTTTGTTATTGTGTAAACTTTTTGTTGTGGTCCATAATTTCAAAATTTGTTGAAACTAAAACTTACCTCTTCTTTATTCAAAGGTTGGTTCAAGTCCTGGAGTTTACTGATGCCCAAGTTTTACATAAGAGTGCAAACCTTGGTGGGGAATGCAAGTGTAGTGGTTTTGCATATGAGTATATTAGAAAAATATTGACGGATTACTTGTTCAATTTTCTGCTTTGGTCAGTGGGGACTTCTTTGTTTCTAAGGTGGATTATTGCGTTCCTGAATTATTTGATCTTTGTTAAGATACAAGGCAATGCTGAATTGTGGTGCATAGCGATTTAATTGGTTGTTTTGAAATTGTTTGTTTTCCCTGGCTCTCATGGGAATTTGGATTACATAATCAACATATTTTCTTCTGTGGACTCTTGATGCTTAACTAAGATATATGATTATTTTGGGCATTAGATGTCTGTACTGTGGATTTGGCTGGTTAGCATTTGGGAGGATTTAAGCTTTGGGGACATGATTTTGGGGTCAATGAATCTTTACAGCCTTTTATAATTGTATATTTTATCTTTTTTTCGTAAACTATGCCTTTTGTTTGAGAAAATATCAATTGAAAGAAATAAGCACCACCCTGTTTTATGAGTATGCCATGCCTTTATTATTTGTATATGTTTAACCATTCAAGCATTAAGTTGTTGCCTCTGTACTCATTCACACTTTGATTGGTCATTTCTTGTTCTTAATGTGGTAGCTTGAATTTTTCTATTCTAGCAATATCCACTGGGGGTTTCTAACTTTTATGAGTTTTTTTCCCCCTATGGAAAACAAAGGATATATTAAGTAAAAATTTTAATGTACAACAGAAGTATCAGATATTGAAGGAGAAAGACTATGCCTTGAAAAGTAAAGATTATCCAAGACTAAAACATCAAAGTGAGTAGAGTATTTCAACAGGGAGAATATTTTGCAGATAAAAACATTGCTTTGTGTGTTGTGAAGCGATTCTTTGGCTATCATTTGTTTCCAAAAGCAATGAAGTTTTAACTTTTGATTGTTAAGTCCATGATCGTCTTGGAAACAAAGCATCCACCATAACGCAAGTTTGAGACAAGCCAGGTAGAATTGATGAGTGTCCAAAGATTTCTTCCTTGCCCCAGTTTTAATCAGTACAGGGCTATCAAATTGGATAATGATTGAACAGGATAGGATTCTGTTAGTTTTTCCTTTTGGCATCCAGATATGATAATTTCCAGAAATTATTTGTTTTAATGGCTGAAAAGCATTCTTGAGTTTTCTAGTTGCAAACGCGTTCAAGATGATAGCAGGGGTTATGAAATTCATGAACAAAATTCTGAATTGCCTTGATGCACAATTGGAATCCTTTCGCAGCATATTAGATTGAGGAAGATGATGATACCTGTGATTAGGCCAAACTCATTTGATATGTATAATGATACCAAAGTGTTTAGTGGCCAGGTAACAATTCCAACTTGCTCAAAAGAAGTTGAGCGAATAGAACAACTCTCTTAGAGCACCACGTTTTGAATATCAAATTTGTGATATATTTGTCCTGGTTTCCACATCATAAAAAATTTGTTCAGTTATTTTTTGATCTAAGAAATGTTTGAAAAGTTTATTTCTCTTTAAAAAGTAATTTATTATCATATTCTGGGTTTACTGTGTAGATTATAACGGTGGGAATCAGAGAGATAAAACATGAGGATGGGTTTAATGGGAAGCGAAAGAAGGTCGGATAAGATGAAATGGGAAGCATGTTATTAATAAGATGAAACTGAACATGGATTTGTGTTTAATGTAAGAAAACGAGTGATAAAAAAGAAGAGCGCATATGGAACCAAAGGCTGTGATGTGTTTCTTTGCGTAATTGTTGACAATTTTTTCTTTCTCCCTTTCTCTTTTTTATGTTTGTTCAGTTGGAGAAAACATGAATGAATTTCTATCATCATGGTTGCTTGAGTTCTGACTCCAATTTTATTTATTACTTTTGGTTAAGGTGGAGATCAGTCTGAGACTGAAAAGAACAGTCAAGGGAATATGTAAACTCTGAAATACATTGGAGGAGCAAGGAAGGGAGAAAAGGAAGAACTTCCTAACTGAATTTGACTATGTGATGTAGTAAAAGCTAGAAACGGTTAATGTCCTTTCTCATTCTCTAAGCAAGAAGGCTAAATTAGCTACGGTGAGCCAGCTAGATCAAGGAAGGAATGGGCCAGGACTCTATGGCCCAGAAGATGCACTAGGGCTTGGACTTTGACGGTAGTATTAAACTTGGGAGAGATTTACTAATCGATGTTGTTATTTGACGCTGAGATTTTTGTTCTTCTGTTAGGCTGAGGAAATTGGGATAATTCGAATTTTGAATGAGAAAGAGGAATTTGGTGCTCGGCTCCATTTTCTCAATTTTCATGTTCCAAGATTTTACTTTTCAAGGATGGTTGACTATTCAACCATTTCTCCAGTCGATTTCTTATTTTGTGGATTCCAAATCTCAATTCTATACTAAGTTGAATTGCATTTGGTGTGCACTTTAAATGCCCCTATAATGCTACCCATAGAAATATCCCCCGAAAAGTAAAATTCACCTTAAATTTCTTTGCATTTCCATTTGAATTTCATTTGACTTTAATGATTTTTTTCTCTATGTCAATAATTAATTGTCCTAGCAACAACATTACCTCCCTATCTTAGAAAAGGTCATGTGTTCAAACCCAACATTGACATATTTGTATGCCTATACAGGTGTGTGTGTCTCCCTTTTTTATAAAGAAGAATTAAATTACAAGTAAAATTTTAAGGGAAAAAGTTTTCTATAAATTTTCTTTGTTTTAATTTGATTCCCCCTTCCGGTGATTGTCCCTACTAGTTGACTTTGAACATAATTTCAACCGAGGCAGGGCAGAATCTAGTCAACAATAGATTAGGTCATGTTGAGTTAGAAAAGGGTGATGGGGTAGCCACCGGATCATGTTGAAACTCGTTCCATCTAGCCCATGTTTACCTCAAATTTTATTTGGAGTGTCTTTAGTTTGAATACTTAATTTTAAACTCTTTTAAGTTGTGTTTGGATGGGTGGATTTAAATTGATAATTTAGATTTAATCTCATATTTGAAATATCACATTTGAAATTCATAGATTCTAAATTCTTTATTTAGATGATATAAAAAATTTTAAATTATAATATTAAAATCTTTTGTTTGAATCTAAAATAAAATTTTAAATTTTAAATTATATATTTAAATTTAAAAGAAACATAAAAGATTGGTCAAATTCAACGATTTGAATGGTCAACTTTCAACAAGATTAAACAAATAAAGTTGATTGGGATTGTGGCACTAGGGATGATCGGGACGAGACCTCCGACTTCTATCGGGACCAGACCATTGTGACGATGGGGACGGGATGGCCAACTTCTAAAATCACTAGACCAATAGTGACGATAGGGGCCAGACGATCAACTTCCATAGAGACCAGATAGACTACGACAAACGGGGAGGGGAAGGCTGAATTCCTCCCGCACTGGTCGGGATAGACAGCAATGGTAACCAACTAAAGGTGGCAGCGACGAATGGCATCCTCTGGATCTCACTCAATAGAAATCGGTCATCCGGTCCCTGTCATCACCGTCGGTCCAATTCTGGTGGAAGTCAGTCATCTGGTCCCCGTCATCACTATCTGTCTAGCCCCGGTGGATGTCGATCCTCCAGTACTAGCTATAATGTCCTTTACCGACATTACTATACACACCACTACAATTTTATTAATCTTAATCAAATTAAAATCATTTACTTAGAAAACTTTAGAAACAGTGGGATCTCAATAAAAGATTTTCAGAAATCATTTTATAAATCACTCAGATTATAAAACCCTATATACAAACACATACACATCAGAAGCACTTAGTCTTGGTGCATTAAAGATCAAGGAAACATATGCAAACCTAAAAAAAACAAGGTGAAATTTTTCATCGTGTGCCATGACTTGTGCCACATGCACTGCGGTATGAGACACAAAGACCACAGTAGCTCGCTTTGTGCCATGTACTGCGGCATGCAGATACATACGCCGTAGTGCACACTCCTAAATTTGCTATCAAATGGCAGTTTTTGATATAGAATTTAGATGTGCATCATTTCCACATACAATATCCAATTGGGATGGTTTAAGCGCCTACACGTAGCTTGTTTTGGAATCTAATTAATGACACTGGTTTTATCTCAATCCAATATTTTTATCAAAAATTGGACACCCAAGTGTATTTTGACCGTTTTCTGCTAAAATTTTGTCACTAAGTGTCTCAATTCAAAACCAAATGTCATTAGCCACTTTTTGGACTTTGACCACGTCTAAATAGACAATACACACCTGATTGACAATACACATGCACAATATATCACACATACATACTTTTGCTCTGTAAACCACTCATTTCACACTTTGAGCCAAAATCACAATTTCATTTCTTTAGTCCCATATAAGGCCAAATCATTATCTATCCACTTCAAGCATCACATATTCACACACATATACATTTTTCCACTAGCCTATTCAACATTTCATCATTTACACATAATACAAGGGCTAGGGAGCTTAAGCTCATCAAACATACCACAATCACATCTTTATGTACATGTATAAATCCTAAGGCAACTTGTATATATTCAAGACTAATAACAACAGCTTAGATAGAAATCATGTTTCATACTCTTTTATACTTTAGCATGATCATTTATCCATCAATTCCTCTAAAACTCCCTGACATGAAACTATAGGCTCTTTTGGATCAATCACTTGTTGACTCAAGTACACTTTTGATGGTAGAAACACTAGGCTAAAGGTAATCTAACTCAGCTACAGACTATGATTTTCTCTCTTTATATACTTGTGATAGAGGCGTCATTGACTCTTAACTATACCCTAACGAGCAATAAAGAGTTGCCAGACTGCCCAGATGTCCCATGGTAACAGTCTTCTAATATGCTGTATTAGATTACCCATGGTAATAGCCTGTATAATGCTGCACCGAATGCCCCATAGTTCCAGCCCGACCATATGGATTTTTTTTTCACTCACATATCTCCACACACACATCTCCACATATGCTGGGTGAACTCCCACCTCTTATGATTATGCTTTTTCCATAATTTTCACTATTTTTCTTCACATTTCCACATCGCACACTTTTATACATAGTATATACGTGTCAATCAAAATCAATAGCCTTTCACAAGTTGATTTACATGCTAAAATCATTTACAATGTTAAATCATACATAAAACTCATAAAACAATAACTTTCTCATTTATATTTACTTCTACACAGTTATAATAGTTAATAAACATAACAAATTATATAGTTACCTCAACCCTTCTATTTACAAAAAAGGATTACCTGTGTTCCAACAACCTTATTCAAGCTCCTTTTTCATAATTCATGTCCCACACACTAGAATTTACATAAAATTAGCAACCCAAAGTTAATTTTATTATTAACAAAAGTACCAATTATCACACTTAAGCGTCTAATCACTTTCATTTTCACAATTCACACTCAATTACGTACATTACCACTGATTACCCTTATTTCAAGCTTTAACATTTTCTAGCCAATTTTTGTCACTATGCTCTCTCTAGATTAGGGCAATTCTTACCTACAGTTTTAATGCTTTGTCGTTTTGACCCAAACCAGTCATAAAGTATTAGTTTAGCTCGGAGAACTCTTTTATTACTATAGGGTAAGAAATCAACTTCTTAAAACTCCCAAATTCAATTTCTCACTTGTTAAAACTAAGAGAAAATAGGGTAAAATCAAAGATTAAGGCAGTACATGACTTACTTGAAAAGTAACAAGTCAGAAACACCATCCTTACTCTTAATTTAGCTTGCCTTAACATATGCCCCACTCTTCTCCATGCCTGAACCCTTCTCCTAAGTTTCTCCCTTATGTTTCCATGAGTAGACACATCCCTATTAATTTGATTTTTGTACCATATGCCGCGATGCATGGCACAGTGAGGGAAATCCTCACTATACTCACACGCTCTGCTTCAGGACTCTACTCTTCTACTCATATCTATTCATATAACATCCCAATAGGTCAATATAATACTTCATTATCAAGAATCCTAATCTTATATTAAATCACTAATTCATCTATTAATCAGTCATTAATGCAAGATTAGAAATTCGGGAATGTTACACCGGTCATTACCGTTGATACTATCCTAGTGGAAATTGATTGTCTAGTCCCCGTCATCACCGTCAATCCAATCCCAGTAGAAGTCAACCATCCAATCTTGGTCATCGCCATCTATCCGATCCTGATAGAAGTCAACCATCGGGTCCTCATTGTCACCATCTATCCGGTCCTAATGGAAGTTGGCCATCTAATCCTTGTCGTCATCGTCTGTTCGATCCTGATGGAAGTCAGTCATCCAATCCTCATTCTCACTATTGATCTGATCCCAGTGAAAGTTTGCTATCCCATTCCAGTCATTGGCGGTAGGTTGTTTCCATCGCCTTTGGTGGTTCGGTTTAATTGCCATTGGCAGATCAATTAAGCCTTCATACATTTGGGTCAAATTATTAAAGAGCTTGAGTTAGAATTTGAGATAATATAGGTTTAGAAAGGATTTCAAATTACAAAGAGATTAAGGGAGAACTTGGATTTGGAATTGAGTTAAATCCAAACCCATGCATTTTTAATTATCCAAACAATGGATTTAACTTAAATCTAAATCCAAATCTAAATCTATGTGTATCCAAACATAGCATTATATTAAAAACTCATTATTTAAAAATTGGCAATTTAAAATAACAAATTTAATTTTCCTTTAGCAAATCTATTTCATATTGTAACAAAACAAGATTGAATTTGTAAAATATATTGTAACAAGTTTAATTTAATAAATTGACAAGAGGTACTAAGATGACCAATTAAATTAGGGTTTTAACAAGTTCACTTTATGTTGTAACTATTAATCAACAAGATTGAATATGAAAAAGACATTGCTAACAAGTTCCCTTAATGACTTAATAAGAAAGCATTAACGAAATGAAAAGCTAACTCAGATTTGGTTTGGAAACTTGGTTTAGTTTATATATAACATTTTGCATTATATAACCAAGAAGCATTATTGGCTCAGATGTTATATAAATTGCTTTTGGTAAAATAAAAGGTCATGAATTAAAACCCCTTTGATCATCTCAAAGTATTAATTTTACTGGCTGGCTGATGGGAACTACTGGTGGTGATCCAGCCGCTAAACTTTGGTCCTATGGTGTAATCCATAATCCTTTGGTCCTAATTTTAAATTAATTAACTACTATGGTCCTTTACTAAAATTCTATACTGATCCAACTACGGTCCATTCAACATTAGCATAACCTTACGATTTGGTTGAGACACAAGACAATTTCTAGATCACTCTTTCAGCCAAAAAGAAAATCTAAGCATACAGAGTATTGGAAGAAATATTATTAGATTCAAGAAACTTCAAAACTAATGGAATAATCGTTTCATTATAGGTAGCTAAATCCTAGTGAAGTTTAACAATCATTTCCCATTATATGTAATACTAAGTATTATTATCTCCCTATTATGTTGGTGATGCTGACATAGTTAGTAGAGTGCAAAGTCTGTGCTTCAATTGTGGACTCTGAAGTAAATCCCGTTTCATTTAGCACATATGAAGGTTGCCTTGGAGGAGGAATATTGACAATCTCATTGCTAAGCATGGACACAACATTGTCCATAGTTGGTCGCTCTTTTGCTAGTTCTTGCACACAAAGAAGTCCTTGAGTATGCAACGCAACATATCATCACAAGAACCTTGATTGTGTATATCTGAATCTATAAAGGACATAAGGTTATGTTCATTCTTTAGCTTCCAGACCTGAAAATATATAAAAATTCATGCATGAAAGGGTAGAGTTCATACTAACAAGAAGAAGCAGTAAAGACACTTACATGTCCTAATAGGGTGTGAGATCCCTCCATGTTATGAAAGCTTGAGTTGCCCTTTCCACTAACAATCTCTAGCACTAGAACTCCAAAACTGAAAACATCTGATTTCTCAGAAAATTTTCCTTGCATTACATATTCAGGAGACATATAGCCACTACATTAAAAAGTTACCAAGTTAGCTTGCATTGCTTGGCATGATGATTTAATGATTAAGAGAATAAGACATGCTTACAATGTCCCCACCACTCTTCTAGTTCTAGCTTGATCTTCATTGCTTCTAAATATTCTAGCCATTCCAAAATCTGATATTTTTGGATTTAGCTTTTCATCCAACAAGATATTACTGACTTTTAAATCTCTACGTATGATTTTTATTCTAGAATCTCTATGGAGATAAAGCAAGCCCCTAGAGATCCCTTCAATAATTTTAAAACGTTTTTGCCAATCTAGCTCTTTCTTTTTGATTGGATCTGCAGCCAAAGAAACAGATCAGTTAATATAGAGTAATTGCATTGTTAAGAGAATCAGTTTGCTTAAATTAGCTAGTCATTGAATAATGAGAAATGTAAAGAATTTTTTTTTTTCGTAAATCATAGCATAGCTGAAAAAACAAGATGAATTGTCGTAAAAATGACAATGGACATACCAAATAGAATTGTATCCAAACTCTTGTTTTGCATGTATTCATAGATTAACATTTTTTCATGTTGCTCAATGCAACAGCCTAAAGTCTTCCTAGATTGCGGTGTTGAATTTTTGAAATCACTGCAACCTCATTCATGAACTCTTCTTGCCCTCGTCTTGATTCTTTTGAAAGTCTTTTAATTGCGATTAGTTGGCCATCTTTCAGTTGCCCCTGTAAAAGATGGCGTAAAACAAAAAGTTAGCAATTGAAATAACTCGTTTCTACATGAAAAAAGTTATCCACTTCACAAGACAAAAAATTACCTTGTACACTGAACCAAAACCACCATGTCCAAGCATGTTTGCTGAGTGGAAGTTGTTTGTTGCAATTTCAAGTTCTTCAAAGTCAAAATGTGAAACCTCATTGTCCATTTTGATTTCTTGATGTTGACTAATCATTTTTTGAGATTGACGACGTAAATATATCCCACCTACACTTTCTTTGGTTCAAAAGCATCTTATTTCCAGCACATATAATACTCATCATGGTAAAGTTACGGGAATTTAATCTAATTTTCACATTAAGAAATGAGTTATTACAGTACCTGCAAATTTAGCTGTCAATTTCCATAGGAGATATGCAAATGCAGTTAAAGTAATAATTCCTACGGTCACTGTAATTGCAATTATTCTTCTTTTGTGTGTATGTGTTTCTGCATTTCATAGCAACATGTCAAGCAGCTTAGGTGAAAACTTTCCTAATATGAAGAAACATTATATTTCAAAGATAAAGAAAGGTACCAAGTTCTGATAAAGGCACACGAATGTAAAGATCAACGCCTCCAGTTGAGAATCTTTGCAGGTCAATGAAGTCCCCGCTCCATTGCATGCATCCAATACCATTTGAGTCATATGCATACGCCACACAAGAGCAATTGTTCAAGCACTCTGTCCTACAACTATCTTCTGTAGCAGTTGTTGACCTCACCAAAAAGTCAGGCACTTTCATCTTGTCAATTTTCAAAAACCCATCTTTTCATCACATTGCAACGGCTTCTTTCTCACACATCCACTAGTCCAACTTTGCCTGTTCCATTCCTCTACTTTCTTTGGCTCATAACCATGCAAACAGCTACAAATTGCTGAACTTTGTGAATTGCAGCTTCCAAATGCCCCACATGTGCCATACAAATCACAGTAGGTGCCATTCAACACCTTTCTCAAAACCTCCCTTTTGTTATACCACAATGCCACCCAAAGTTGGCCTTGTGGATTCAAGCCAACAACTGCAAAGGCAGCATCACTTCCAAAATCATAGTTTAGAAAAACAGTTCCATCATCTTCATTTCCAACTCTCCATCCATATAGATAATCATTTGACATATTTGGCCATCCTATAAAAGTCCTCCCATTCCATGGACCAGTTCGAGCATATGGATGAGTTCCATTAAACCAGAAAAAGACCTCAGGAGCATTTGGCCTTTCAAGAGAAGCAGAGTAGTATCCGATCGATGGATCAGAATCGCTTTTCCATGATGTAAGTTTCACCTTTTTCCCGTTTATTTTATTGATACTGAGCTTGATCCCTAGCACTAGAAGATTAGAAGGATCTTGGAACTCTCCCACATGGTCTCTTGTGTTGTCATCAAAGAGGACTAGATTCCCTCTGTTGGAAAGTTTCACTGTTGAATTGATCGGAATATGTGAGACATTTGTGGACCAAATACTCTTATTTCGTTTGTCCAATATCACAAGATTCCCATTCTTGGTGACTGTGACACTACCAAAACCATCAACCAGTGGCTGGTTTTTGTTAGCCACCCATATGACGTTAGATTCAGAAAGATACCAGATTCCTACATACCGGTTTGTGGAATTTTGTGGGCTGAAGAATCCAAGCTTGAAGTCACTGCTGTTTGAGCTTATTGTTTCATTGTCTCTGATGAATTGATTTGATGTGATGGTGTCCATTGTAGAGCTCAAACCCAATGGGAAACTGGACAGCACAAGTAAAAGATTCAACAAGATGAGACTTTTGATTGTGATTTCCATACCTCTCGTGAAATGGATGAGATAACTTTCTTTTTTTCCCCCTTGAACGGATGAGATAACTTTTATCTTTTGGCATGGAATTGAAGTCTTTGATCCGTCGCTTTTTTGTGGACTCAACGTTATCTTGCTCAACGCTACCCATTGAATGTAATATCAAGTACTCGCTTTTAGTGCCAGAGATTGACTAATTAGTATAGAGTCAAGGCAAATAGTGGAAGGCTGAATTACTTGAATAATTCCACATCATAATAAAGTAGTCCCAACCACTTACTTAATGACAGTTGAAAGCAACACGCACGCGCACACAAACATTTTGTCTAGGATCTTAGTCAAATTAGGCCGCTATACAAATTCATGTTACCTTGGAGTAAGATCATTCACGTTCTCAAATCCAGGATCAATTTATATTGCACATAATAAGAGGTATCATTGTGTTCATTGTTCATTTATGATGTTTGATGTAATAAATATTTTATACCATTGTCATTGCATTTTGTAAATTTCTTGCAATTACTAAATACTCTATCCATTAAGTATTACAATGCATTTTTAATCTAATCACATCTTCAATGAGTCAGTTAATTATCTTTGAATTTATCACACTATTTCAATATTTATCTTTATTTAATAGGATATTTTAATTAAAAAATCTTATTAATTACACTCTCTAATTAGTGGTATTTTTGAAAAATTTAATTGCATCTTAAAAGATATAAAAATTTCTTATATTTTTTAATATAATATTGAACAGAAAGAGTAGATTATGTATAGTTGAATGAATAAATCATTTTAAATATTTATTATGTTTTTATTTGATTTTCTCGTATTTGCTATGATCAAAATTTAAAATTGAAATAAATAAATATAAAAAGTAATAAAACGAATCAATTATTTGGTAAGAATTATATACAAGTGAGAAGTTGAAATACTATAGAAGTGGTTAAGTCGAAATTAGAAAATACCCGGGTAACAATACTATAGTGAAAAAATAAGAAAAAAAATTAATCCATTAGTCCCTATATTTTCCTTTAATTTTGAATTAGATTCACGTTTTGCCAAAAAGAATTAGATTCATGTAGGTTTTTTTTTTTTTAAGGATTAAAGATCTAATTTACTCCAAAACTATTTCCCGGAACATTATTGAGCACCCTGTAGTGAAGGGTGGGACAATATCCCCCTAACATAATTTTTTAAGGAGTAATATTGTCTCTCTATTAAATATCGATTAATTTGACCATTAGTTGAATCCAAAAAGTATTGAGAATGGCCTAAAAAATTATAGAATGTGCTTAAAAAATTACAAAAAAGGACCTTTAAAAAGAATTAATATTGATTGAATCTTTTAAATTATAAATAAATTTCAATAAGTTAATATTATTTCTTACTCATATAAATGACTAAAATATCATTTAACCAACTTTTTTGATGACTGGCTATTAGGTGATTATTATGTCATCTTTGCTAGCAATAACATGGACAAGTAATGAAACATATTAAATTTTTTTAAAAGCAACATCTTATTAAAATATCACCACTTTAATGTTTGATAATTTAAATATCATTATTGTTATAAATAAAACATATAGACGATATAAATGAGAAGAAAAAACAAATGAGGATGACTTTTTGTATTCTCTTTTATACTTACAACACAAGTGATATGACATATACTCCTTCCAATCTTTATTGTAGGATACTTTTAACTGTTTTATGCCTTTTAAAAAAAGTTAATTTTTCTTGATATCATAAAAAAAAGATATATTTTTATTTTACCATTGACTTTAAATCATAATACAACTACACTAAATACATTTACACTAATCAATAAAAAGTAAAATTGAAAAAAAAATGGTTTAATTATTATAAGGTGTCCAACATTATGGACCAAAAATTATTTTTAGAAGGTTTCCTACAAATATAACTAGAGGGAGTATATACGCAAATACTTACAACTCAAAGGTCTGAATAATTGATTGTTAAATGATATATCATAAAGAAGATATCAATTTTAAGTGAAAGGTGAAGCTCAAGAATTTCATGAGTTACAACTTTTGAGTAATGTGAATTATATGGGGAGATGAACATTCATATAATTATGACATAGGGATATGGACATCCATACATAATGTTTATATATATAATACTTCCCCCTAAACGTCCATTATGTAAGAATATGTCTCACTCAATATTTCATCTAGGAAAAACCTTGTGGGACAAAACCTAGCAGAAGGGAAAAGTATATCATTCATTTGTATACTATCCAATGTTGCTTCATTAGAAACCATACCAAAAAACCCCAATGAGACAAAATCTTGGTTAAGGAAAAAAGGGTATAGCATGTATTTACCCCTCTTGATGACAACATCACTTTTGCTATGATTATGATGTTTATCTACATGGCTGTGGATGTTTATTAAGAGGATATCAAGTCTTAAGTATGAGTTATATAGTTTGCTATTATGATCCCCTGAATCTCACCCCTTCTAACTAACTTTTCAGGTATCAATGTGACTAATAAAGGAAATATTAAGATATAAGGTGGGTGGCTTGTAAGCAAATAGAAGTTTACTATCGACTAAAATTGTGTATATAATAGGGGGACACTTAGTCCATATCAAAGATCATTGCATGAGTCTTATTATCCATTACACTACCTTGTAACAGGCTCTGCTTAGTCATGCTCAAGAATGGAAAGGTATTAATGCTTCTTAAGGGATTAAATTCAATTAACTCACTTTAAAACAAGTTCCTATAGTATGACATTGCCAAAAACTTCATCTCCTCTTAGTCTAAAATCCACTCCCCTAAATCATTTTTAATTGCCTCCACTTTGTTTTGTTGACTTTGGACCATAGTAAGAGTATGTAAGAATTTGTTGTTTTTATCGATCCACTTAAGCCAATTACATCAAGACTTCTGATACCACATGAGTTCTTAAGCAAAAACCTTTATGTTTTCTTTCTAGAGTTTATTTTTCATTTGAGCCACGTAGGTGCTATCCCTTCACATTCTCGCTTTATCCAAACCATCAGTTTGCTTAATTAAGTTCCTTCTCTTAGCCACTAAATTGCCAACACAATTTTTATTCCAAATAGAACTATTTGCTTCAATTTTTTTTAATATTTTCAACCTAATTCCCAAAACTCCAAGCCTCTTAATCACAATATCTATTAACCCAACCTCAAGTATGCTTGACAACAAAAGGGGTTGAAATCTCAGAACATTGGCTTAATCACCATATCTTACAAAGGTGGTGGGTTTCAGTATAAGGAAAGGACGTGCTCCATTCTACATTAGTAAAGGCCCATTCAATTCTTTTTCTTTTTCATCTGATTCCATTTTCAATTAAACAATCACAAAATCAACTTCAATCAGTTTAGCCATCAGAATACAATTGCAGAATTATTTAATGGAGGCACAATTATGCACTACACTACCCAACTTATCATCAACAGACAAGAAAGCATTAAAATCCCCAATGACCATCCATGGCTCACAAATACTATTGCCAAGATTCACCAAGTCCTCCCACAAATGTTTCCTCAATAGATAACTTGGTCATAAACACAAGTTAGCCAGAAACATCTATTATGAACAACTGCAGGAACAAAGACATGAATGAATTGAGTAGAAGAAGAAACATACCGAATAGGAGCCTCCTCTTCATTTCAAAGAATCCATATACTCCTAACATATCTTGTAGCTCAAGTATGTTCCAATTACTACATCGCGAGCAAGGACGTGTTAATAGAGAAGGCAATTGCTCCCATTAAACAGGTAAAAATTTTATTTAAGGTTTAGTTAAAATTACAGTTGCCCCATTTAAAATTACAACTTCTCCCATAAAAAATTAATTGCCCCACACTTTCTTTAAAACTACTAGAAATACATATTTAAAAATATTATTTACTCTTATATTCATTATAAAAATAAATTTATGATACATTTTTCCAAAAAAAATAAATTTATGACACAAATGCCATTAATATGTATTTGACTAAAGTGTACTATTTTTATTTAATTTTATATAAAGTTTTAATTTGACCTTTTAATTTTATACAATATTTTTTAGTCCTCTAATATTTAACACCATTACATTCAAATGATTATTTTTTATACCAATCATTATCATTTTAAAAAAATTAAAATTGATCATTTAACATTTAAAAATATTTTGTTAATATTTAAAAGTTTAATATAAAAATTTATTACTGATAAAATTAATAATGTTAGAGTTAAAAAGACTAAAAAAGATATTTTATAAAATTAAATGATCAAATGAAACCTTGTATAAAATTAAAAGACCAAATATGTACTTTAACCTATGTATTTTTTTAAAATTCTCATATAATTTATTTATATGTTAATTTAATTAATATTTAGAATTATATTTTTTTCAAAAAGTGTTAATATTTATATTTATATAAATTTTGTCCCATCTAATAAACTTTCCTTGGTCTGTTACTGACCCCAAGGATCTTATAACCTTGCCTACTTCCGTCCACACTGGTTTCCATTAGTACAAGCAAGTTCAATTTGTTCAAACTCGGAACAGATAAAGCATTAATATTCTCCCCTGCAATCCCAGGCAATTAAATCCATAAAAAGCACAATAGCAGGGGCGAGGCACTACCTTTACGTTTGGGTGGCAGCATAACCACTTCATCTTCCATCTCCACGAACTCCTCTACTCGGCCATCTTCTTGCGTTTCAAACCAAAGGTCGACTACCTCATTGGTATCTCCAGTAAAATTCCCGACATTTGTCCCTGAAGAGACATTGAAGCCGATAGTCTCTCCAGAAGGGTCAGGAGGCTTTTTTTTTTTTTTTTTGGTGACTGCTAAACCTTTTCTGACTCATTATTTTTTATTTTTAAATAAAAAGGAAGATAAACTTGAGATAGATTACAAAGACAGATTAATGTCAGCCATAGGTGCACATGATGGAATCAAAATAGTTCCATTTCCAGTGACGAGAGCATTCTTCGCTACATAGTCAGCACATCTGAGTAGATCCCTTGGTGTCTGCTGAACCAAGCATATGTATGTATGTAATAAAAGAATAACTAGTATATGCCTATAGATAACAAGTATCTCTTCCTATGAATGTCAAGTGTCTCTTATATTATTTCATCATGTCACTATCACTCATTATTTTTCTCATTTATTTTTTAATGGAAAAATTTATTTGTAAGTCCTGCTAGTTTTTTTAAAAGTTTTAATTAGGTCCCTATAATTTATTTCAATTTAATTAAGCTCTCATAATTTGATTATATAATATTAATCCCTTAAAAGTTAAAATTATTAATGAATGATTTCTTTTTTTTTCAAAATAAAAACACTTTTAAAATTTATAAAAAATTTGATTTAATACTTTTAGGAAAAAATTGATTTAATACAATACTTGCATTTTTATTGATTTTTATGAAAATTTTATATAATCATTTAATAAACATATAGAAGCCCTTATTCTATTTTTTAAAAGAGAAAATTAAAGGATTTTAACAATAGGTACTAACATATTTAATCAATCAAATTATAAAGGGTTTGATTGAAATGAAATAAACTAGAGGAATCTAATTCAAAATCATATAAAACTATAAGGACCTGTAAATTATTTTCCCTTTCTTATTCTCTCTCCCATTATCTCAACTTTTGTTATTTTAACTCCCAATAATTATCTCATTATAAAATTCCAAATTTTTATTTTAGAAATTTTATTGTACACAACGTGTGTATGATTCACAATTGTTCATTTTAATTGATTTTAAACCAAGAATTTTATTGGAAAATTTAGTTTTCCAACATTTTTTGATATGAAAATAATCATGTTTACAATATTCCTGTAATGTATGCCTTCTTTGTTAATATTAATAGCAAATAAAATGTCATATACAGTTGTTATAAAAATAAATGTCATTCACAATTACTTAGTATTTATTTGGGCTAATTAAAATGTGATTGTTGCCCCCCAAGCCCAACTATATGGGATAAAATAGTAATTTTAGACTAAGTCTATCAAAAGTCTTCTAGAGTCCAACTTTTGGCCTTTGGAACCAGTCCTATTTGAAAAACTCGAGGGATACTCTTCGAATAGCTTTGAAGATTATCTCTACGAGGATAATGAACTATAGGCCAAATGTGGGCATCTTGAACAAATTTTAAGGCCTTTGGAGCCAATTATAAAAAAAGAGCTTGGTGGCCACTTCCTATTAAGAGCTTTCAAAATTAACTCTTTAGGGTTGACAAACTAAAGGCAAACTCTACACCTTTGGAATCATATGTAGAGCAAGATCCATACATAGAGACCTTCATTGAGAATGAGTTAGCTCCTCAAACAAAATCGCCCCTTGCAATTTTGATTAAAAAGAGTGGACTTCCCAAGTTTCATGTTGCATGCATAAGAAATGCATGGAGGATGAAAACAATTTAAATATCTATACAAACTTGACCTTCTATGAGCTCAACCAAATTTGCATGCATAAGGCGATTGTTTGGGCTAAAATGTGATTTTTGCCTCTAAGTCCAACTATTTGGACTAAAAATAGTAACTTTAACCTAAGTGCACCAAACTCTTCTAGAAAGAAGGAAGTTATGGGAAGACTTGATAAAACAACACACTTTTTTAAGAGAAGTAGAAGTGAAAGTGGAAGTGGAAGTAAAGGAACTTTGGAAAAAATTGCAAGTAATAATGACCCTAGAAAAGTAGGAGGTGTGACAGTAGGCATATCTAGAGTAGGCTTAGTGTTAGTCATCAAAATAAGCTCAATAGAAAAGTTTGTACCTAAGTTATTGGGAAAAAGATCGGCAAAAATATCTATAAAAATAGGAGGTAAAGAAGATGAGGATGACAAGAGATTAGTTTGAGACAAAAACTTGATATTTTCCCAAAAGACAACATGTCGAGAAATGTGAATATGATGAGAGAGAGGATCCTAACAATGACAACCCTTATGCTTAGAATCATAAACAAGAAAACAACATATATGAGACAAGCTTGAAGTTTTTTTTATCTCATAAGATGGAAGAAGAACAAAACAGGCACAAGCAAAGACTTTTAATATACTATAATCGAGAGGATAATTATGGAGATGCTCGAAAGGAGAAATGTTACTAATGATAGAAGACTGGAGTCTATTGATGCAAAAGACATAGGTTAAGGCTGCTTCAACCCAAAATTGTTCAGGACAAGAAGATAAAATGAGCAATGCTCATATAGAATCAAGAATATGATGGTACTTATGCTCAGCATGACCATTCTATTGGGAAGGGTAAGGACAAGAATGTTAGATATAATGGCTTATGATATTATGCTTAACTTAAGTTTTGAAAATGACAAATATAGATGTGTTAACTATACTTATGCCTACTTATTTTCATATATATATATATAGTAGTTAACTATGTCTATGGAACAAGTGTTTTAAAGTATTTTTACTTATGTTGTTCCATATTACATGAGATTTGAAAAAATGATTTGTGTGCATCAAAGTAATTTTATACTATCATATTTTTCATTATCTTTAATTGATTATATATCCAAGAGTGTTTATAGTATTATCTTTTATAATTTGGATATATGCATATTGATATTTGGACTAACCATTTTATTCATGATATATCATTTAAGGTTGTCTAAAATAAAGATGAGAATAAGCATGAAGAGAAATAAAGTTGAAGTCATCATTTGCATGTTACACATGACTGAAGAACATAAAGATAAAGAGAAAGATGATCCAAGAAGAGCTTAAGAAGAATAAAGACATTCATACAAGCTTGGATGCACCTTGAAAGCCTTAGACTTGGTAGGTATAATATTATTAGGCTAGAAATCTTTATGTTAAACTCATTGATTTATATATGAAGTATTGGCTCAACATATCTTAAATTAAAACATGTATTTTCTCTATTAAGAGAAATAGTGAGATATAGTTTTCTATAATCATAGTTTTCATCTTTCATCACATATGTCTCACAATGGTTGAAATGTTTTGATTACTAACTCTATAAAGTATTCAAAATTGATCCTTTTACTCAAAATGAAGTTAAGTTGAAAAAGCTGTGAACACTTGAAGTCTAAGCTTTAAAATGTGAATTGTGCAAAAAAATAGTTTTGACCTTTAGCATATTTTTTATCATATTTCTCACTATATAGATCATGTTAATATAAAAATATCATATTTAAAAATAAACTTCAATAGCTTTTCAATGATAATTTATTTATTCAAAATGAAGTTCTATTGAGAAAGATATGAACTTTAGAAATTGAGTGTTGAGATATTGATTTTGCACAGCATTCAGTCTTGACTACCATCCACTCTTTTGATCGTATCTCAAAATATATATTGAATTTGAGATGAAACTTGTTTTTTTGAAAACTAGACTTCAAAATATTTCCAACAATGTATGATTTGTCAAATTTGGAGTTGTATTGAGTGAGTTATGACATTATGAAATCATATGATATGAACCCTTCAAATCACGCGTGAGAGCAGCTGAAACGCATATGAGATTTAGCATCAGTATCCAAATCACGTGTGAAACCACTCTATACACATGCATGAAAATGCACACAAAATCCTATGTCCATATTGAATAGCCTCTGTAAGCAAAATCACCTATGAAACACCTTGTACACACGAGTAAAATGACATCTAGAGCCTTATTTTTCATTCCATAGCCTTTATAGTCTAAATCATGCATGAAGACACCTTGGTCTCTTGCATTATTTGTCTTCTAGGCACTACAACATGTATTTTGAATATGTAAATCACTCAATTAAAATTCTCTCTAAGAGTGATGATGAGTATAATGAAACTCTAATACTTAAATGATAAAATTTAAGTATCAAAATACTTTGTAAAGGTAAGGGAGAGATTTTTCTTGTAATCAAGGGAGGTTGTTCTCTTTGAAAAAGAAGGTCACTAGTAATGTGAGTTATTGTAAAGGCTCACAAGTACCTAAACTAAACTTACAGTTGTATTGAGGTGACAAGCACCCACTCAAGCTGTGTTATAGTGAAGAAAGCTCAAGTAGTTTCTTAAGGAACTGGATGTAGACTCAAGAGGAGGAGCTAAATCAATATAAACTATTGTTTACAATCTCTCTTCCCCTGAATCTTTATATTTCTAGCAACCTTAACTTATGCTATGTTTTAGTAAGTAAAATTGAATTTGATTGATCTACATGCTCTTACTTAATCTTCCACATAGAAATTGACTTTACACTTATTGAGCTTGTGGAAGTTACTTTGGCTTTCTTCCAATAAGAGTTTGATACTTAAATTTACTTAAACTTTCCTTTACACATAGTTTTGCTAAAAAGGATTAAAAATTTGAAAGAATTGAAAATTCCTTAAACATTCAATTCACCCCCTTCTTGGGTGTGTTTTCATATCTAATAAAGAATACTGAGATATAGTTCCCTGAGAATCAAGAAAGGTAAGTAATCTAGAGTTAGATATTCCAAAACATTATCATAATGAAAAAATTTGGTGACTTCAGAATACTGAGTGTGAATCATAGTAGCAAATTTAATATGAACTTTGGGTAACTTAAATTGATGTTTTATCATCTAAATCCAAGTAAAATGAAAAAAAGTCATTAACAAAAATAACAAAGTATCAGGTCCCCTTATTAAGGGAGTAGAGGCAGGACCCCAAACATCAGAATGAATTAAATCAAATGGAGAAGCAATAATAGAATCGTTTTAATGAAAAGACAAAGCAAATTGTTTGGACATCTAACAAGAAATGCATTGCAAAGACTAATTATGAATATGACCTAAAAGACCACTAGAAATTAAAGAACAGAATTTACTCAAAGAAGGGTGAGCAAGGTAATAATGCCATGTGTCGAGAGAATAATTAGGAGAAGAGGATGTAGAGGTAGTACACAATGTGGGATAAGTGATCTTATGTAGGTGCATTGAGGTGAACTTGAACATATGACCAACTTTATGCCTGGTCCTGACAACTTGTCCTATTTGAGAATCCATCACAATATAACCATGTTTATTAAATGACACATCATAACCTATATCAAGAAAGAAACAAGGTTGAAGCTAATGAAAGGGACAAAATATGTGTCATTAATTAGAGCTGTTAATTCAAGCTAAGCCCAATGAGCCAATCTAAAATCCGCTAAAAAATTTTAGGGCCAAGCTCAAATAAAAAATATTTTTTTAATGTTCAGGCTTATTTAGGCAACCCAAACAAGCTTGAAAAAATTTAGGCCAAGCGCAAACAAATTAAATAGGGCTTGGCCCAAATACCTGCATCATCATCATCATGTTTTTTTTTTTACTTTCTCTATATTTAGTTACTCACACTTATATGAGAAAAGCGCACGGGCATGCACACATACGGCTAGAGGCAAAGCAAGCAGAGACGAGAGACTATACTAGACTAGAGTAAAGTATAAAAGCTAAAGCCGCCACTATCAAGCCTCCTACTCTATAACTTTGACACTTATAAATGATGTAGATGGGAGACAACACAGATTTATCGATTGTGAGTCAGTGACTCTCCTCCTCTCATTTCAGATGACTCATCTCAACCTTTCCAGTAGGTTTAATAACTCTCCTCTTCTCTTGGCCTCTCCAGATTACAGATCTCCTCACCTCACACTGTCGCAGTCTCGTAAATCTCCTTGCCTCGTAGTCTCGTAGATCTCCTCACCTTACCATCACCCTCCTTTCCTTCTCATTCTGGTTCTGCACTCTACAAATATATCTCGCTCACATTACCACCAGCTATCCTTAGGAGTACAAGTGAGCTTTCATCCTCTGATTTTTCAAGTTCTTTTTTTTTCATCTCATGGGTTGATTAGTCTGTGATTCTTAATAGAATTCAAACAACATCAAGTTTGATTTTAGGATGAAACTCAAGTCTGTTATTTATTGAGTGCTTGTCATTTTGTTTCTTTCTTGAATAATTTTTTATGAATTTAATCAAATAGAAGTGCTATATTTAGTAGAATTTTTTTCCTATTTTTGTTTCTTCCTATTTATGCCATGTTCAACTCATTTGGATTGGGAAGTGAGCGCTATGGCTAAATGAGGTATATTGTCTAGAATGATCAAATATTCTGGTGTGGGGATGAGCTCAATATAGACAACACACCTTGAGAGATTGGTCCCTAGAGCACAAAATTTGGCATTATGAATCAAGATTTAGAGGCTAAACCATTCTTTTTTTCTATAAGTTATGGAAGCTAAATTACCATTTTGGAAGTTGAAACCTATTTAGATAGCTGTCTTGATGTAACTTGATCCTTGGTAGATTAGAAATTTTAATCCTTACTATTACTATAATATAAGTCATAGTGACTTGACTTTTCCAACTAAATTATAACTTGATGTTTGATTATTGAAAAAACATGGATTGGTAATAATTATATTTTATATAAATTAATTACTAGTAAGGATATTGTTTGCTGAGCTTAAATTGTGATTAGATTGATGACAAGAAATTGAATGAAATTTTTTCTTTTCATGCTCTCTCTTTAACTTGTTTAGTGGACTAGCGGTGGCTAATTGATTTTATTTAATTGTCTTGTATGTCCTATTATATGTAGTAAACAATGTCTTCTAGTCAAAAGAAACATATTGAAATTGATGGTTTTTCTAGTAATAAAAATTTAGGTGCTAGTTTTTTTGACTGTAGGAGTTCCTATAATTAATATATAATAAAAATTAGAAATGCCTATAATGTTAATTAAGAAATATAAAAATTATAACTTTTCATACCTCATTGATAACCTATTGGGCTAGCCTTTTCAACCAAATAATAAAATTATGCTCCGCTTGTCCTACTGTTTGCACCTCCTCAGTAGGGAATAACATAGGAGCATTGGCATCCGCAATCTCTTTAACCTTGACCTTTACTTGGTTATGTTGTATTGGTTGGTGGTGCACTATAGTTGCATGGTTATACACCATTTCATATGCAACTACTCATTTGCCGTGATCCTCCACATAAAGTATGCATAGCATTCCTTGCTCTGATAGGTCAGGATCACACCCTGGATTTAGAACACCACCATAGTTCGGTGCTTGTTGTGATTGCATCTAGAGATGACTAATCATTGATTGCATTTCCATTATCATGATTGATTTGCATTTTGCTTTTAGAACCCCCTAACACGGCTAGAGTGCTCTTTACTCCCTAAAGCTGTTGTCAATATATCCTTCCTACTAGTAGATACAAAGGTCTCCTAAGAGGATGCTTTTGTAAGAGCATCTTGGAACATGTAATCAACTAATGCAATTAGTAGACTTAAATCATATAATTGAGATGTTGACTATAAAAATACTAACAATTTTTTCGACCACTTCTCTAGCTTCCGTGAAAATATACTCTCCTTTTTTAGTCATCCGTCCTCTCTTCCATGCTTGTGCATGATTAATTGGAGATAGAGGAGAAATATCTTCAACATTATCAACCCTTGTTGCTTGTCTTTTTGCTTCCCACTTCTCTTGAGTCATTATGTCATAAACATATGCATACCCTCCTCGAGACATAGTATGTTTGTATAGGTTTTTCTTCTAACACTCTTAACCCCTTTGACTTTTTTCCTATTAACAAAAAATGAAAAACATTTATTAAAATAAAATTTTAATAATACTAGTTTAATATAATATTTTTCTTTCGCTTACCAAAAATTTAGGATCATGTCTACTGTGAACAAATTTCATCTATGCATCATAATCAATGAATGGATACTTCTCCCAAGGTTTTTCCATACCGATATCATTGTCACTATTATCATTTTCATTATCATTCTTGGGAAACACATATTTTCTTGTAAGTTTGGACTTAAAGTCCCTCCATTGATCCAAAACATAATTTAGCCATTTGTCCTTTAAAAATAAAGTTTCCTTTATGTCATATGTAATCTGCAAAATAACATGCCAATGATGAATTTAGTGACAACATATATTTCAAAATAAAAAGTAAATATGATATAAAATAATTAGAAATACTAGTATTGTTTCCCAAACATCATCTCTATCACTTTCTTTTACATTATCCCACTCTTCTTCTAAGATGCTAATTTTTTTACGAGCCACAAGACCTATAAAACTCTTAAAAATATTTCCTCTTTTCTTATCAATTAGTTGGCCCTTTTCATCAAAGTCAAGATGAATCTTTCCATGTGCTTGGGCCAACTTAGTTAGTCATGTGGCCCCTCTTTTACCTCTCTTAGTCTTTGCTTTTTCAGTGCCACTACTGGAAGGATTTTCCATATTTCTCCTAAAATAAATAAGATAAATAATATTAGTAGTAAAAAATATAATAAATTTAAACTGATATAAATAATAAAAGCATAAAAAAAGGGATAAAAGAAATTCAATAATATTATGTTACCATTATAAATATATTTTAATTCTCCCATAAGCCTTCATCATGATCAGTTCTAACATCATAGACATCGTTGTCATCTTCCACATCCAACAAGGGTTGGGTTGGCATAAAAGGAGGAATCTCTTCAATGCCAAAACTTGTTTTATCATTTTCATCATGAGAGAGGAGACGTTTTCCCAATAGTACAATGGACAACCTTTTATCAGCTGGATTGGTAACATAAAAAATTTGTTTTGCATGAGTTGTCATGATAAAAGGCTCATCCTTATGTTTTGCCTTATGAAGGTCTACTAAAGTAAAACCCAACTTATCTTCTTGAACACTATTCTTAATATTAACCCACATGTACTTGAAAATGGGCACCTTAAATTTAAAATAATTAACTTCCCATATCTCTTCAATAACTCCAAAATATGATGAAGATGCCACAGTTGAATTTTTATCTTTAGCACTAGAAAAATGAGTTACCTCAGCTTTTACCATTACTCTACTATTTGCATAGTGCTATTATCATCTTGTATTTTTGCATAGAATGAATACCCATTAATGTCATATGCGCTCCAAGTTATAACATCAAAGTTAGGCCCATTAGCTAACCACTTTATTGTATTAGAAACATTGGCCTTCCGACAATCCTCCTTTACCCTTGCCTTAAACTAGAGTGAAAAATGTTTGGTATGCTCACTTAACAACCATTTATTAGCCTTTTTAGGGTACCGATCCCTTAATTCATTTTTGTGCGCATTTAAGCAATCCTAAACATCATTGGTGTTATTTACAATGTACAGATATGCTTGTTGCATTTCTTAATGTGTCATGTGCTTTAGTTTCATCCCTCGTGTCTCTTGCCCATCAACTCTTATTACCTCGTGGCGAGACTCGGGAACTCTTATAGACTTTACTTTAGTTAGGTATTCAGCACAAAACTCGACAACCTCCTCAGCAACACATCTTTCAATAATAGAGGCTTCTGGATGATAGGGATTCTTCACATACCCTTTAAGAATTTTCATGTACTGCTTAAATGAATACATCCAATGCAGATAAATAGGGCCACACAACTTTATCTCTCACACCAAATGTACAATTAAATGTACCATGATGTCAAAAAATAAGGGAACAAAATACATTTCAAGTTGACATAAGGTAATGACAACTTCATTTTGTAATTCATCTAATTTTTCAGGATCAATGACTTTGCTACAAATTACATTGAAGAAGATACATAATTTGATAATTGACTTTCTTACCTTTTCGTCTAATATGTCTCTAATTGCTACTAGTAACAATTGTTGCATTAGTATATGAAAACCATGAGACTTCAAACCAACTAATTTTAAATCTTTCATCGATATAAGGTTCTTGATATTTGAAGAATATCATTGTGGAACCTTAATAACATGTAAACACTTATGAAAACTTTTTTTCTCTCTCTTAGACAAAGTATGAGGGGTTGGGTTCATGTAAGTCCTCTTTCCTTTTACTCTTGGACCCAAGTTTGTTCGTATTCTCATGTCAAGTAAGTCTAGCCTTGCTTTAAGTCCATCCTTAGTCTTTCCCTTTATGTCTAACAGTGTTCCAATTAGACTATCACACACATTTTTTCCACATGCATTACATCAAGATTATGTCTCACCTCGAGGGCGCTCTAATATGGGAGATTGAAAAAGATAAACCTCTTCTTCCATTAATTCTTTCAAGGTTCTTTTTCTAACTTTTACCAAATACCACATTGATGTCTCTCTTACCTGTTCATATGCCAAGTTTGCAGTTAATGGCTCTAGAGCTTCATCATACTCGTGATAACCATTGAATCTTTTTTTCTGCTTGCGATAAGGTGGTCTCATCTCAAAAATCTTCAATGATAAAGATAGACTGTCTTTTTTTCATGTTTCAGTTGTTGATGGGATGTGTTCTCTTCACAAATAGGACATGCTTTATGCTCCTTCACAATATATCTAGATAGGTTTCTGTATGCAGGAAAATCATTTATCAAGCAAAAAATCATAGCTCGCAGCTTAAATGGCTCATTCTGATATGAATCAAACACTTTAACACCTATCTCCCACATCATCTTCAAATCTTCATTCAATGGTGCCAAGTAAATATCTATATCATTTCCTACTTGTTTAGGGCTTGAAATCATCAAAGACAGCATGATATATTTGTATTTCATGCACAACCATAGAGGAAGATTGTAAATCACTAACAGAATAGGCCATGAGCTATGTTGACTACTATTGTTACCATAAGAATTCATTCTATCTATACACAGTTCAAGCCTAAGATTTCTAAGCTCATTGCCAAATTCAAGAAATAATTTATTAATTCCCTTCCATTGTGGAGAATCAACTAGATGCCAAAGCATGCCATCCATTTTTCTCTTATTAGCATGCCATCTCAAGTTCTTTGCCTCATTTGAATTAGCAAACAAACATTTAAACCTTGGTATTATAGGAAGATACTACAACACCTTCGCTGGAGGTCTCTTAGTAATGGAATCATCACTACTATTCATCTCTTGTACTTTATAGCATGATGCCTTATAGACCGAACATGCATCTAATTCTTGAAAATCATTTCTGTATAATATACAATCATTGGGGCAAGCATGTTCTTTTAGTACCCTAAATCCATTGAATACAATATTTTTTTTGCCTCATAGTAACTACTAGGAAGTATATTACCCTTTGGAAGCATCTCTTTCAATAATCTGAGCAACTTTGTGAAACTCTTATTACTCCACCAATATCTTGCTTTCAAGTTAAACAACTTCAACACTACTGTTAGTCGTGTATATTTTGTACGACCTGGATATAAAGGAGTTTCTGAATCATTGCACAAGATATTATTTTTGTGCACCTTCTCAATAGCTTTAACACTAATATCACATAACATATCCTCTATTTGATCACCAAAATAATCCATATCATTATTCGCCTCTTGTGGCACATTATGTTTTTTAGATTCACCATGCAGCACCTACTGTGTGTATGCTTTATAAAACTCAAAAGAAATTAGGTGATCTTTAATCTCAATAAGACTTCATCGCAACCCATTCAAACATTTAACACAAGGATAATAGAACAATCCTTTATCATTAGGAGCATTATTCTTTGCAAATTCCAAAAATTGATCTACCCCTCTCTCATATTTGTCACTTGTCTGTAAAGAATCTATTCAACTACGATTCATCATTACCTAATTAAAATATCAACAAATAATTTATGATTTGAAATTTTAAAAAATTTGGTAGCATAACAACTTATAAATTAAGATTCTCTGAGCACTAAACCCTCCAATTAAGCCTATTGATTTCTAATAAATCACCAATTGCAACTAAATAAATGTAATGCACGATATTATCTACCAATCAAGTATAACTAACCATACAATTAACAAATAATAATAATAATAATGTATCACCTAAATAATTTACATTTTGCAATTTTAAAAAAAATTGCTTGCATAACAACTCAATAAATAGAGATTCTCTAAGATTTAAAACAAAATTTAAACTAATTAAACTCAAAGCATGATAGATTATAATTAAATTTAACAAAATTATAATTAAAAAAATATGCATAATTATAATTAGAAAAATAAAAATCATGTTTCAAAATAAAAAATGAAAAATCTAGGCAAAAAGATGAAAATTAAGCTAAAAAATGACATAAATTGCAAAAAACAATAATAATAAATTGCAAAAAACAAGAGGGAAAACCTTTAGCTGGCACCAAAATGAGCTAGGGTAATAGGGAGGTGGAGAAGACAGCAGGTGGCGAAGGAGCTGTGGGTGCCAAGATGAGCTAGAGCTGGAGCTGGAAGATGAGCTGTGGGCAGGCGAGCTAGGGAAATAGAGTTGATAGCAGACAAGGGAGCTGGGTGAATAGGGGGTGGAGCAGCGGTGGATGTGAGAGCTGGGGGAATGAGGGCTAGAGCTACGGCAGATGAGGGACTTAGGGGAATGGAAGCTGTGGCAAATGTTTTGGGAGCTGAGGGCAAGTGAAGGAGCTACGAATAGATGACGAGCTGAGGGTTGAGCTAAGGGAAATGAAAGATCTAGCGGCAAAAATGAGCTCTGGTAACTTAAGGGACACATATGATAAGAGGTGTGATTAACGCCTGTCACCATAAGTGATGATAGACTTACGGTGACAAGCGTGATTCACCCTGTCGCCATAAATATGCCTGAAATTAGACAAATTTAATTTACATATATATATATTTATTTATTTATTTATTTATTTATTTATAATAAAATATTTATAAAAATTAAAATAATCTTAATTTTATTAATAATTTAAATTTAATATGTTTGAATTCAGACACATTTAATATGTCTGGATTTAGATATATTAAAAATTTAGATAATTAAAAAATTTATGTAAATCTTTTAATTATTAATTAATTATTTTTTTGGGAGTTCAAGCATATTTAGTGCCTGAATTGGACGTACGACGATAGGCATTTATCACGTCTGTCACCATAAGTGCTGATTTAAGGCATAATAAATATGCCTAAAATCAAACATACATATGGCGAGAGGCGTTCTTAATGCTTGTTGCCGTAGGTTTCTGATTTGAGGCATATTTATTATGCCTAAAATCACACAAATTAAATTTACATATATATATTTATAATAAAATATTTATAAAAATTAAAATAATCTTAGTTTTAAAAATAAATTAAATCTAATATGTCTAAATTCCAAACTGAGACACATTAAATATATATATATATATATATATATTTCATACAACTTTGTATTTCTTAATAATAATTTAAATTTAAAAATTGAATTAATGATTTATTTTAATTACGTTATTTGTTTAATGGCTTGTCTAATAATTTATGGCAATAGGTGGATTGTATGTCTGTGACCATAAATCTTACATTTTCACCTTATTTACATTTTAGCCACTATAACTTATTTTACCATACTTTTCCTATAAATTGTGGTGAAAAATATGTAGTTAAAATTATATTTTGTACAAGTGAGGAAGCTTTTATAGGTAAAAGAGTTAAAACTTGCACGTATGATGTTTGGAAGTCTTTTTTTGAAGTTATAATGGATGGAAAAATAAAGGTTAGATGTAATGGTTGTAATAAAGATCTAGTAGGATATAGAGCTAATGGCACATCTCATCTAGCACGGTATGCTAAGAATTGTCCACAACTAGCTAAGTATCATGATGTTGGGTTAATGTTGATGGATAAAGAAGGAAAATTAAGGTCTAGGAAACTTGATGAAAAGGAGGTGCAGCATTCTTTGTCTATGATGATAATTGAATATGATTTGCCTTATTCTATTGTTGAATATAAATGGTTTAGGCACTATTCTACAGTCTTGAATCCTACCGTGAAGTGCATTACTAGAAAAATAGCAATAAGTGATGCATGAAAGTATATCATGGGCATAAAGAAGCCTTGAAACAAAAATTGTTAAATAGTGTTGGAAGAATTTCTTTGACATCTAATTGTTAGACAACTGTAACCTCTGAAGGTTATTTATATTTAATGCTCATTTTGTTGATGAAAAGTAGATGTTAAATAGTAAAATACTTTCATTTTGTCACATGGAACCCTCTTATTCTAGGGTAGAATTGGCTAAAAAAGTATATGATTTTTTGTTGGAATAGGGGATCAATAAGAAAGTATTTTCTATCACTTTAGATAATGCCTTTGCAAATGATAATATGCAGGAGAAATTGAAAGAGAAGCTAGCTTTGCAAGATAGTGCAAGCTTAATTTGTGAAAGAAATTTTTTTTTCATATAAAGTGCTATGCCCATATCTTAAACCTAATAGTTCAAGAGGATTTGAAAGTAATAAATATTGCTTTAAACAAGATTAGGGAAATCATTAAGTATGTGAGAGGATCAGAGGCAAGCATGATTGTTTTCAAGCAATGTGTTGAAGAAGTTGGTGGTATTGATAGTTCAATGAGTTTATGGATGGACGTGCCCACTAGATGGAATTCAACTTTTACAATGCTTGAAAGTGTATTAAAATGTCATTGTGCCTTTACTAGCATATCTTGCCATGATACAAGTTTTACATCTTGCCCATCACATGAAGAGTATAGAAGAGGGGAGGATGTGCAATTTCTTGAGGTCATTTGATGTTATGACAAGGTTAATGTCTAGGTCACCTTATCCTACTTCAAATTTGTATTTCTCTCAAGTGTCAAAAATTTGACTCTTGTTAGATGAAAATATGTTCAATGGTGATATTGTAATATGTGAAATGGCCAAAAGAATGAAAGAAAAGTTTGACAAGTATTGGAATGATTATAGCATTATCCTTGCAATTGTAGCTGCGCTTGATCCATGAATGAAGTTTCAAATGATATAGTATATGTATGCCAAAATTGATCCTACAAGAGGATTGAGAATATCCAAAGCACATTGAAATGTATTTTTAATTAGTATAAAGAGATGACTTCTATTTCTGATGTTGGGGTTAGATTAAGTTCTACAATGCCAACACATGGACATCAAGCTCAATCCTCCATTACTTCTAGTGTTTCAACAAAAAGAAGCAATATTTAATGGATTTTAGATGCAAGTTTTTTCTCATATTTTTAATCTTATTTTAATTTTTTAAGAGAGATATTACTTCAAAATTTTGCATAATGCAGGATTGGATTAGTTACACAAGCATGGATTTTATGTTTGTTGGCAAGTCTGAGCTTGAATTTTATCTGGATGAAGCAATACTTTAGCCTCATGTATATAAAGAGTTGAATGTCCTTAATTGGTAGAATACTAGTAAAGTTAGATTTCCAATTTTTTTAAAGATAGTAGCTGATATACTTAGCATTCCAATCAGTACAATGGCAAGTGAATTTGCATTTAGCATTGGTTGACGTGTTCTTATAAAATACTAGAGTACTCCTTGATAATTTTTAGGCTTTTATTTGCACCTATAATTGGTTTCATGGTTTTCAAGATGATGGCCATGTATGATTATATATAGATATATATATATATATATTTTTTCTTTCTGGATTAGAAGCCAATTTCATTAAATTATATTATAAAACTTGTTCATTCATTGCAAATAATGAAATGGTGGTTACAAATGAGAGGAAATTATCTAAAGAAATTTCACCTGTTGATGTGGCCACTGAGAGTTCAAATGTAGTTTCAAATGATAATGACAATGTCAATCATGACTCAAGAGAGTCAAGAGGAATAGGGAATTAGATAAAATTGACAACATGATGTTATGAACTTTATTGTGAAATTTTCATCTTTTTTGTGAAGGAGTTATGCAATTATTTATTATTAAACTCTTACTTTTAAGTTGTTTGAACCCTTACAAGCTTTATTGGTAGCATGTCTTTGTTGTTAAATTAAGCAATTAACTTTCCAAATTTTGTTATTAATATTAATATTAATATTAATATATTTTTTATGATTTATTACATGTATTTTACTAATCTAGAATGTATTATTATGTTTATATCGTTTGGAAAAAAAATTAACTTTTAAATTGCAAATTGAAATCAGTTCAAAAAAGGTATTTTTTTAAAAAGTTTCAGGTATTTGATTTGACTTGAATAAGCCTGAAACCCAAAGATATTAGGACTGAGCTTGGCTATATGGGTTTTTTTTTTTAAAGGATAGGATACTTAAAGCCTGATCCGAATAAGCCCAACCCAAATAAGCTTGCCATGCTTGAATTACCAGCTTTATCATTAATGGATGGGAAGGCAAGGAGATAGTATTAATGTGACTAACAGGTATTTGAGAATTATCAGTGGTATATATAGGATAAACAGTAGAGCTAGGGGTCATAGAGGAGAAGAAATTTTCCTAACTTGTCATATGATTGCAACAAGCAGAGTCAAATACCAAGTGAATTTACTAGTGAGAGTAGATAAGGTAGCAAATGGGCTAGAGGAACTGGAGGTGAGTGTGCACAACAAAGTTTCAAGTTCAATCGGAGAAGATCCCAATGCAGACTGGCCAAGGTCACAATTTTCCAATCAAAGATAGTAATTACAACCATTCAAAGTAACTGAGATAGATTGATCAACCTCTGAATGTTCAATTTTTAAGGAAATGAAGCTTACAAAAGAGAACGAAGGATGAAAAACACCTAAACAAGAGAATATAGTACAAACAGAATAGCTCTCACACCAACGATTAGACTATTGAAAATGTTGTATTGGATGTTCTATACTTGCTGTAATAAATCTGTGAATGTCGATTTAGTGGAACTACCTTGTGGAGATATGCAAAAATAAATTTGAGGTGGATCTGAACTTGTGGTGAAGAATGGCAACACTGATGCAAATGAAGGCCAACGCTATTTAAAAACTAACTTATAGTGAAAAATAATATTATATGGCTCTTATATCATGAAAATTATAAGAGATAAGAAAGATAAATTAGAGAAAGATTAAAAAATATTGTATTCATTATTTATATGAATGATACATTATATACACAAAGAAAATAAATAATACAATAATGACTAATAATTATATAATAATATCAAATAATATCTCCTAATAATGCTATAAGATATTTGGAGAATATTATAAATAACATGTATGTTTGTTAATTTGAGTTCCTTGTATCAACTTTTTAATGTTTTTTATTAGGATGATTATGTCGTGTGGAGAAGTAACGTTTAAATCCTACCACGTGCTCCTTATAAAAAATAAACTAGTTGTGAATTTGTTAATTTTTAATTGTAAAAAAAAAAAAGCCACATGCTCCTTAATTCTACACATATTAACAACTTAATAAGAAATATACTGAAAATTAATATTCTTCTCCTGCCGTAGGGACACCAAATCTTTTTTTATCCTTTTGAGAATCACATTCATTGCATATAATGAATCACTGTACCCACGTGCACTTTTTTGTTGAAAAAACAAAATCGTCACCGACAATGACTATTCAATATTCAACGTACACCCATTACTTTATTTATAAGCATGCAGAAAATGTACGTTTCTGCATTTAAGAAGCAACAGAGTGAGAAATCGTAATTCCATGGAGTCTCAAAGGTTGCTATTATTCTCGGTGAACTTAATGTTTGTGTTTTTCTGTCTAGTTTCGTCAACTTCATCATCATTTCCCCTTGAAGAAAGCTTCATTCATTGTCTTGAAGCAAATTCTGAGAAACCAATCCTACCTTCCACACCATTTTACAGTCCAAACAATGCTTCCTATGCTTCAGTCCTTGAATCCACAGCTCAAATCCCAAAGTGCTCGCTGCCTTCAATGCCAAAACTTGAATTCATATTCACTCCATTAGAGGACTCTCATGTTCAAGCTGCTGTAATTTGTGCCAAAAAGCTCAAAATCCACATGAGCGTACGTAGTGGAGGTCATGACTATGAATGTCTCATGTTTCTTTCATTGAGAAGCCATTCATGGTCTTAGATCTCTCCAAGCTTCGCGCCATTCAAGTCAATATAGCACAAAACACGGCTTGGATTCAGGCAGGTGCTACAATAGGAGAAGTTAACTACAGAATTTCTCAGAAAAGTCCAGTCCATGGCTTCCCTGCAGGCATATGGACAAGTTTAGGCATTGGTGGTCATATCACAGGTAATTAAGGTGTTCACAGATTTGGTTTTGAGAAAAAACTAAACCAAGTCAAACCAATTGGCTCACCAAAGCTTAGGATCTATTTGGTTTTTTTCATCTAATCAATTTGTGATATATTTTTCATAATCAATATATGTACATATTTATCAATAATTTATTACTATTAATCATTATTTTCAACAACCAAATTTTCTTGAGGACAAAAGAATATTTTTTTTAATAATTAGTTAGCACATTTAATCATTAAAAACTATATTATCTTTAAAATACTTGATTATGAATTTAAAATATTACAGACAACATTTAGTTAATTGTAATTGATTTTTTATTAGTAACTTGCAAATAACTAAACTTATGAAAGAGAAAAAAACTTAGAGAAATTTATAAAAATATATAAAATAAATATAATAAGGTTTGGTTCAGTTTGGTTTGAGTTTTAAGAGACAAAAACCAGAACCAAATTAAACCAAACTTTATTTATAATTAATTTTGATTTGCTCGTCATGTCAGTTTTGGTTTGGTGTAAATGATTTAGATTGGTTTTAAACACTTAATTACAGGTGGTGCATATGGCTCCATGTTGAGAAAATATGGCCTTGGAGCCGACAATGTCATTGACGCGCGAATTGTCGATGCCGATGGCAAGATTCTTGACAGAGCAGCCTTGGGAGAAGACTTGTTTTGGGCAATTAGAGGAGCAGGTGGAGGAAGCTTTGGGATTATTCTATGGTGGCAAGTCAAGCTGGCTCAAGTTCCATCTACAGTGACAGTTTTTAGTGTTAGTAAAACCTTGGAACAAAATGCAAACAAGATTCTTTACAAGTGGCAGCAAGTAGCACCAAACATTGATGAGAATATCTTCCTTAGAGTTCAAATGCAAACAACAAATTCTAGCACTGTTTCAGGTAGTAAAAGTTCAATATCAGCTTCTTTTAATGCTTTTTTTCTTGGTAGGACCAATAAGCTTCTCCAAATGATGAACACAAGTTTTCCTGAATTGGGTTTATCCAAGAAGGATTGTTTGGAAATAAGTTGGATCAAATCTGTGCTTTATCATGCTGGCTATCCAAACAACACATCCCCAGAAATTCTTCTCCATGGGAAATCCATTGCCAAGTTTTCTTTCAAGGGCAAGTCAGATTTTATGAGGCAAGTGATTCCCGAGACTGCTTTGAATTTTGTCTGGGAATTGTTTCTACAAGAAGATATGCCTTCTATGATTTGGACTCCATATGGTGGAACGATGAGCAAAATTTCAGAATCTGATACTCCATTCCCTCACAGAAATGGAACACTGTTCATGATACAGTATCTAACTGCGTGGCCAAATGGAGAAAAGAATGTAGAAAAGCATTTGAAATGGATTAGGAAATTGTATCAAGCCATGGTTCCGTACGCTTCAAGTTCTCCAAGAGAAGCATATGTGAATTACAGAGATCTTGATTTGGGGATGAACCAATTTAATGGAACAAGCTTGTTGGGGTCGAGTAGTACTTGGGGATTTAGGTATTTCAAGGATAATTTTATAAGGTTGGTAAAGGTGAAATCTAGAGTTGATCCGAGTAATTCTTTTAGACATGAACAGAGCATCCCTTCATTGCCAAGATTCATGGATGAGAGAGTTAAATTACCGAATTAATGTCGGTAATTTATATCATTTGTGAGGGCGCAAGGGTTATAAACTTGTAATTGCTTGCAATCTACTATGTTGCATTTGGAATTATTACAAGGATTTGAATTTAAATTTAAATTTGGATCAAATTCCTTGTCTGAATGCATAAAATTTATAAATTTCTTATTATAAAGAAATAATTTATTTATAATTTCAAATTTGTTATGTATCCTAATTATTTAAAATTCCACCAACTTCAACCCTTTCATTTTCTTCACATTTTTATTGATGGTATCTCCGTTACAACCATCTCTTCCTTCATTTCTCTTACTTGTCTCTTGCTGATTAAAAAAATAAATAAATTTATTACTCTTAATCTTCCATTTTTGTTTTGAATTTAAACTTATCTCTATTCTTCCTCTAAAAATTTGTAGAACATCTAAAGGGATAATTTTAAGTACATAAATTTTAAATATCAGATTTTAAATTTAAAATTTAATTTTAAATTCGTCAATTCAAACACTATTCAATTTTCTAAATTTTAGCTTGAAGGTTACATCCTTGTGACACAGTGTTAAGTTGATTATGTTGGTGAAGATGCATTAGAAAAAGCCAGCGGGAACATTATTCTCTCATCTCTTAGATGTGAAATTGAATAAAAATTCCATAATGTCATAATTTCAATGAATCTGTCCAATCAATCAATGTTATGTCTTCAAAAGATATGCCGCTGGTCTTAGCTCATTTGCGTGTTTATCATATCGTCACTACTTTCCGGTGCTAATAATGCAATCCGAATCAGATTGGCCATTGAATTGATGAAAATACCTGTTCACAGTTAATAATATGATTAGAGTCCACATGTGATTGAATTGGTTGATATTAAATCAATTGATTTTTTGAGAAAAAAGATGTATGTTTGCACAATTGAATATCAAGCATCATCAATTATCATCATCTTAATCAATTATTAATCTATCGATATAATTATTTGTCAATCATCAATTATCAATAAGTTATATATGAGAAAAAATTATATGCTTATTCTTGTACATACAAATCCAAATATGTTTCTTTTCTTATTATAATTTCTTTATAATTTTATATTTTATATGTATCATAGTTATTTAAAATCTCATACATTCCAAACCCTCTTATTCTCTAGACCTTTTTTATTGATATAGTGCCTCTGTCACTTTCACTTTTTATTTTATTTTTCATGCTCGGCTTTTGTCCATTGAAAATAAAAAATAAACTCGTCACTTTCAGTCTTATTCCATTTTTGTTTTGAATATCAATGTGTCTCTATTCTTCCTTTGAAAAATTTTACAACATCTAAACAAATGATTTTAAATACATAAATTTTAAATATAAAATGTTAAATCTAATTTAAATTTAAATTCATCAATTCAAACACCACCTAATTTTTTAAATTTTGACTAGAAGGCTATATCTCATTGTGAGAGGAATGGGCAGTGTTTATTTGATTAGGTTGGTGAAGGTATATTAGAAAAAGCCAGCAGGAACATGATTGATCTGTTATCTCATGTGTGAAATGGAATAAAAAATCCGTAATGTCTTAATTTCAATTCCTCTATCCAATCAATCAATTTTATATCTCAAGAGATATGCCGCTGGTCTTAGCTGATCATTTACATGTTTATCATATCGCCACTATTTTCTGGTGCTAAAAGTTAGAGTACACAAGCAGATTGGAAACGCATTTTACCGTACGAAAGAAGCAAGACTATGAAATTCAAGACCTTGTTTAAGATGTATCAAATAAAAATACTATCAGAATCAGATTGGCTATTGAATTGATCAAGATACCAGTTCACAATTTAATAGCTAAATCAAAGTCAAATTGTGATTGAATTGATTTTAATTAAATTAATATTTTTTAGGAAGAAGATTTATGTTTGCGGCGTTCAGTTTCCTGACTGCATTGTTGGTCTTCGAGGGACTTGTGTCTCTTTGGTGGGTGTCTTGGTGCTGTTTGAGTGTGTGTATGTGTGTTGGTATTGATAATGAGAAGGCATGGAGGTCGGCAGACTAGTCGGGAGAAGAAGAAGGTTAGAGAATTTCCTTCTTTTTCTTTCTTTCTTTCCTTTTTTTTTTTTTTTTTTTTGGGAAAGAAGGTGAAAGAAGTTTTGTTACACTTGAAGGAGATGGTGGGGACAGGAGGTGCTTTAGCCGGAAAATTTATCACTACCAAGAATATGAATAAAGGGGCCATCACAATACTGCATAATTTAAAATGTTTGATACTTAAATATTTGATAGTTATGGGTATAAACGTTGAATAAGGGTATATGAAGTTTGGGGAGCCAAATATTTGACAGTTATATTTTTAACTGTTAAATATATATTACATAAATGCAATGGTTATGATTTAGACAGTCAATTTTTTTTAGCAAATTTAAAATAATAAGAAATTAAATTACATATTTGATGGTTTTAATAATAACAGTAAAACTTGCATTCAATTATTTTACAGTTATTTGTTAAACCGTCAAATACAACATCTTAAAAAAAAAAAAAAACCCTTTTTAAGTTCACGTAACCTACAGATTCTTATTCAACCTACTCTCTGTATCTCCTCAAATGAACCTCTTCCCTTCATCTATATGCAATCTAGCTTCACATTCACACAAGCATTCACTCCTCTTGACATTCGGTTACATTCGCACAATACTCCCTGCATGTTTAAACTTGGATTGCCATCACATTTGAAACAAATTATAGAGAAGCCAAGAATGAAGCCAAGAACAGAGCTTCAATTAAGGACGACAAAGGTAAGAATAGAAGAATGAGGTTTTGAAGATTTTCATCACATTTCTTCAGTGGCAGTCCATTCCCAACAGTGATTTGGTTTCTTCTTCTTCCTTGGCTGTCCATTTATGACAGGCCTTCTTCTTCTTCTTCTTCTTCTTCTTCTTCTATGATGTAAGTAACATAAAGTTTGCCTAAAAAGGGGATGAATTGGGCTAAATAAAATTTAATGTAGATAATGCAAGAATTAAATGATAAAAGGAACAATATCACTAAACAAGACTGAGTGAAGCAAAGAAAAGCTTTGCACGTAATGTTTATCCTAGTTTAACTCTAACTACTTAAGCCTATATTCAGTTCCCAAGATATACTTGAGATTTTTCCATTATTGCCACCATGATTAAGCTAGGCTCTTAATTGTCACAGTATAATTCAAACTCCTCCTTAAGTCTATAACTCTACCCCTTGCACATGTAATATCAACTCCTTTTAAGCTCCTTGAGCTTAAGTACCTCCATTTTAGGTGAATACAAGAAGGAAGAACATAGTAAGTTCAATAATGAACTGTAATGTTTAAAAACACTCTCTAGAGTGGATATACAATCAATGAAAGAATAGAGAAAAGCAAATGCACTAGCAGAAGTTAGTTAGAGAATGAATGCAAGTAGTTGGCTCAATTTACTTCATTTGCTTCTTCTTTATAAATGAGTTCAATTTATAGTCAATTCTAAACATTTATCCGTTAGACTCACATATCTGCCGTTGATTACTTCAACTCAGCTTCTTAGAGCTCTTTCATCTTTTAAGGCAATGAAATAGTTCTTTTTTGGCAGGTTTGCATGTTATTAGTGCCTTAAGAAAAGTAATAGCTATATGCATTAAATGCTCTAATAACAGGTAAGAAAAAACAAAGGATACCAGAAGAGCAAAGGCATATAGGTAGAAAGGATAAATCAAAGAAAGAAGTGAGATTAATTTCACTTGAGGTTTTGCTTAACAATATTCTAGGAGGATTAGCAAGTGAACACAACACTTTGCAGCTAAAAGGAATAGAGTTTAGAAGAGTTCCATGATGCTCTATTTTTGAAAGGAAAAACAGAAGTAAAAAATTTGAAGATATACTGGTAAAAGTGAGTATATACTAGTGGAAGTATGAGTAAATTAATATAGATAGTAAAGAGCTTCATATAGGTAGAAAAGAGATATACTAGAATGATTTATATAAAAGATGTTGATTCTTTGAAGACATATATTGGTAGAACCAAAGTCATTTAGGTAGGAATAAGACATTTAGATAGGTCTTCAATCTACCAGTAAAAGTGTCCAGAATATGAAAATATGAGAGTAGGAGAGGACATTTGGGTAGATCTTACACATACCGGTAGAAGTAGGACCTTCGGGTAGGTTTAGGACATACCAATGGGAATGACAGAATCATATAAGATAGAGACATTCGGGTACGACAGAGATTTTCGGGTAGAAAATAGACATACTAATAGGTATGACATATACTAGTAAGTTTCAGATCAATAAAAGATTTTTAAGCATTTTCAAATGTATCTTAATAAAATCTTGGATGGAAATAACTCAAATAATTATTTTCATACGAAATAAAATTAGGGTTAAGAGTAATCAAAGAATTTGAGCATATAGCCTTCTTTCTTTAACTTTGACAATTTTGTTCTTGAATAAAAAACAACTTCTCTAACTTTTTATAATCATCAAAGCTAGGGTTCAACAAGTAACTCATCTCCTCTCCCTCCTCTTGCCTGATTTGGCTTTGTTGGCTATTATTATTAGATTAAATTTTAAATTGGTGGTTGTTCGATCTCAAATGAAAGAAAACCCCAAGCCATAGAATATATGCATGTTAGGTGTTCGATTGAATGTCTAAATAATTTTAACTTGGTTCTTGTTAATTAGGTGTGATGGTTTTTGTGTACTAGTGGTTCCCTTGCTTCTTGAGTTGATGAAGAAATTAAAATCATTGCTGGAACTTTTACTACTGTGCCTAATTTGTTGGAATTTCCTTGCTTCTTGAGCTAATGAGCTATTTAATCTATCCTAATTCTTGTTTCTTGAACAATTTTGAAACTATGGCTTTGAATTAAGAAAAAAATCACATACCCAATTGATTTAGAGTTTATTTTCATAGATTTGAATAAATTTGATGGTGTGATAGGAAGATAATTTTTAGTCTCAACTAATAATTAAATTCTAACACCAACTTACACAATGCATTATACTTAATCATTAATCGGCCAAAATGTTCGTTTCTTTCACTTAGTCTCTCTAACATTGGTCCTAGCAAAAATAACCTTGATGGGTTACATTCTGTAATGCCCTCACTGACATTACCATATGCTCCACTACAAAAATCATCAATTGCTTTTAATCTTTGAGTTAAAATCGTTGAAAACATTGGGATTCTAATAAAATATTTTTAGAAAACATTTTATAATCATTTGGGTTATTCAACCCCATACACAATTACATACACAACGAAAGCATATAGATTTTGTGCATCAAAGGTCAAGAGAACATGTGCATCACTTAAAAATAAAGTGAGAACACTGCATCACTGCACACTCATGCCACATGAACCGCGACATATGGCACAAAGGCCATACTCACCTGCTTTGTGCTGTGCACCACGACATACGAGCTTAAATTTGTTGTCAAAACCATTTTTACATACAAAGTCTGATTGAAATGGTTCAAGCTCTCACATAAAAATTATTTTGAAATCTAACTAAAGACATTGGCTTCATCTCAATCCGATATTTCTATCAAAAATTGGACACTAAAATGCACTTTGACCATTTTCTGTCAAATTTTTGTCACTTAAATGTCTCAATTTGAAACCGATTGTCATTATAGCCACTTTTTGGGCCTTGACCAAGTCCAAATGAACAAAATACACTTAGTTGACCATTCACATGCACAATATAATGCACATACACAATTTTGGCCTATAATCTACCCATTTCACATTTGGACTAAAATCACATTTTCACTTTTCTACTCTCATATTTGGCCAAAACACTCCATATAATCTCCACCCATTTCATGTACACACATAATTACATCCATCCACTAGCCCTTTCAGTCATTTTATCATTCACACACATAAAAGGCTAGGGAGTTCAAAATCACAAACCATACCACAATCATATCTTATGCACATGTACAAATCCTATGGCAACTCATACAAGACTGACATCAACTAAATTTATTACACCATATCTTATAAATATTTAGGCAAGAGATATCAACTTAGCCTATATCCTTTCCCTTTGACCCACTAGCACTAGAACCTAAAAAAATGTAAATAACTATGAGTGAGATAAAATCGCAGTAACTAAATATAGTTCATTAAATGTCTTTTACTACAAATAATCATGTCAAAGTAACTGAAAACATTGTATAACATGCATATATATATATATAACATATCAGTACTAAATTATCTTTTTCACATATAAATCACATTTCGAACACTTTTATACCACAGCATGATCAACTATCCACCAATCCTCCAAAGCTCCCCGACGTGAAACCATAGGCTCCTTTAGATCAACCACTTGTTGACCCGAGCTCATTTTCAGTGGTAGAAATACCCAGTTAAAGGTAATCTAACCCACCTATAGATTATAATTTTCCCTCTTCACACACTTGTGATAGAGGTGTCGTTGACTCCTAACAGCACCCTAACGGGAAATAGTGATATGGATCACTTATATGTTATAGGAAATTATTAGTGGAACTTATTGAGAAGTTAAGGAACAAGCCAAGTCTTATTTTGTACAAAAGGAACCCTTTTGGTACTAAAGGGTTGAGGTAACAGGGGAATTTATATTTCTTATTACTTTGTTTAGCTATTTTTGAATAAATATTATTAGCTATCATGCATTACATGTTTTAAAATATTAAATGTGCTTTATAAGGGGTTATGGGGTACTACTTTGATTATAGTGCAAATATGTTTTTAATTGTTTAACAATAATGTTTTTATAAAAACGAGATTTGTTTGCATGCATTTTAACCACAAAGAATAGAAGTTACACTTAAGGAAGTGTAACTAAGTTAGGTACCTTAGATAGGCTAAGGAACTGTTTAAAGGAGATTTATAAATGTTATACTACCTTAGAGTATTGAAGTGGTTAATACTCGGAAAGGTAGATAAGAGTAAAGGGTATGATCTCGGTGGGAGTTCACCAATGAGAAGTTGTGGACTTGTAATATTCTATGGCACACTGCCAGTACTTAGTGTTGCCTTACGTATTGTGGGCTCAGTACACTAAAGTGGTTAGTGTATTGAGTATTCGACACCTCTCAGTGGGGGAGGGAATCCAACATATAAAGTGTGAGGTTGAGTGCTTAGGCCAAAGTAACCCTCATATGGAGAGTAAGTCGGGCTGGCTTTGGGAAGGAGTTAGCTTCGATTGCTCAGGATTCATGTTAAAGGGGCATAAGGCGGTTCGGTGGATTAGATCATGCTTTAGATTATGCTTTGTGCCTGTTGAGATACAAGTGGGTATAAGGTTTACTTGCGAATTAAAGAGTGCCAGGGGGCATTTTGTTGGTCATGAAATGCCATACCGGCCTATGTCATGCATTCATGCATTTTAAATAGCTAAATTATATACTACGTTGAATTTATTATTCGTTTATTTGATTATGGCTTACTTTATAATAATCAATGTAGATTTCTCTGTTATTGAGACTGTGGTTGTCTCACCCCTTTATTTTCAATGTTTTCAGGTCCAGGCGAAGGAACCAGTGGAGGACGGGGAAAGGAGCAAAGCTAGGGGTTGTTTGTGGATTGTAAAGAACTACAACCCCTTTCTTTTGAGTAAATTTATTGTAATGTATTTAGATTAGAGTGCTAGTAGGATGTGATTATGTATATATGTGTGTGAGTATGTGTAGATTGCATTGCTTGTGTATGAATTTTTGTTTGCTTGTAGACTTGTGGCTAGAAAACTTGACTATGGTGTGTGGTTTTGATGGATTTATTTAGTAGACTAAGTTTCCACTATAAGCAAATATTTATTTTGGTATATATGTGATTCCATAAGCAAATGAAAAGTGGTTGCATTGCAAATGGTGTGCTATGGGTAAACATACACCTTGGATAGAGAAAGTGGGTGCGTGGACCCCATGGAGATCTCTGAGTGAAGTGAAAGTATTTAGCGTGTGTATTCATATGTGTATATCACATTTAGAATGGTTTTTGCCATACTTGTTCGATTTGTGAATTTTGGGGACTTAGGGTCCATTTTGAGAAATGGTACCCAGGTGGTCAAATTTTGGTATAAAAGATTTTTTTATCATTTAAATATTCTATCAGGTTTTTTTAGTCCTATTTAACATGTCCAAAGTGATCCCACAGGTTTGTGACCATTAGGATGAGATTTGGACAATTTTGAAAATATTTTTTACCAAAAAACTGCACTTTTACATCCGGGTGTTCAAATTTAATCCGACCGTTGGATTTCTCTAAAATTTAGGTCACAAGTAAAAGCTTTTATAAGCTTTGTGTGGGCTTTGGAATCATGTTAATCAGACACCGGACAGAGAAACGGCACACTTCAAAATTTGGTCCAGAGGAGCTGCATGACAGCAATAGTGTTGATATTACAACATACACGAAATTCAATCCATCCATTAGATCTTAGCAAAATTTGGTATGCTAATAGTACTCTTTAAAATTGACATGTGGGCTTTAGAATCACTCCGATCGGAGGTGGGATGATGAAATGGTGCACTTCGAAAGTTAGTCCGGAGGTGCTGTCAAGCTGTCATGACAGCAAAAATGACCAAACTTGTAACATGTCCAATTTTTAATCCAACCGTTGGATATTTTTGAAATTTGGTACACTTATAGTTCCATTTGAATGTGATGTGTGATCTTTAGAATTACTTTGATCGGGACCGGATGACATAACAGCGCCTCCCAAAAGTTGGCCTGCGAGGGCTGTCATAATGCTATCATGACAGCATCTTTTTACCCCGCTTTTGCCTAGCTTGCTTCTGTGCGCTATAGGTAAAACCTATAAATTTTTTTAAAAAAGGTTTTAAATGTTTATTTTGCAATTGTGTATCTGTTTATTGATTTAAATGATTTCTTTCCTAAGTTGGTTTTAGGATCAACTCCTTAGCCACACTTAGTTTGTTTGAATTGTGTGATTTTTGGATAATACTCAGGAAAGTATTACATTTGGTATTAGTTTTAGGTTTATAATTCCTCTTTCCTAGTTGGCACCCTAAATGCATTACTCTTATGCTCTTTCCCTTATGTCACTAACCTGGATGACATTATTTTTTCATTTTCTGACTTGTTCCTTTAGGAGGGGAGAAAGGTCCGTACACGTGTGACCGTACATCTTTCAATTGTAATCTAGCTCAACGAGGAAGAGGAAGAGGAATACCCTGATCATTCTTGTTTTCTTTCTTCTTTGCAAGCTGAAAGGTTGATTGAGTGGGGTTTTGAGGCTTATGTGGTTGTGCTTGCTACCCAAAGGTTGAGGCAAGTAAAGTGGATGAAATTGAGGTTGTTAGGGAGTTCCCGAAGGTGTTTTTAGAGGATGTGTTAGGATTATCTCTAGAGCATGAGGTTGAATTCTCGATTGACCTGGTACTAAGACACAGCCAATTTCAAAGGCTCCCTATAGAATGGCTTCTTTAGAGTTAGTTGAGTTGAAAAAGTAGCTTGAGGAGCTATTAGACAAGGGATTTATTAGACCCAACGTTTCTCCTTGGGGATCCCTTATGTTATTTGTGAAGAAGAAGGATGGTAGTTTGAAATTGTGTATCGATTATAGGCAGTTGAATAAGGTTACAGTGAAGAACAAATACCCACTGCCTCGTATCGATGATCTCTTAGATCAATTGATTGGTGCCACAGTCTTCTCTAAGATTGATTTTGTAAAAGCCCAAGAATTATAAAAAAATTTAATTATATAATAAGTTGGTGTTTTAATTGTAGATATATTAATTTTTAAACAAATATGACAAGAGAAGAAGCTGATCTAGTGGTAGTCATGCAAGTATTCTTTTAAAGGGTTCCAAGTTCAAATCTAGTTGAGACCAAGGATAGTTTCATTTTCCCTCTCTCTCTCTTTTTGAAATTACAAAATTGCCCTCCTCCTCTTCTGATTATTAAAAGCAAATCTTCCTCCTCTTCGTTTATTTTCTCTAGAAAGCTTGAGACAGAGAGAGAAGGGGGAGAGAAAAGCTCAGATCTGAACAATCCATCATTCCTCCTTTACACCTTTACCTCTTCCTCTCTGTTCATAGTGTCCACCACAGCTTCGTCCACTATTGTTTTGTCAGCTCATGAGTTTTTTTTCTTCTTCCTTTTTTGTACCTCAGTTGTCTTCTCTTCCATTTCCGTTATTGTTGGTGTTGACAAGAGTGACTATCGCAGCTTCATCTGTCTGCTGTTAGTAGATATTGGAATTTGTTCATCGCTGTTATGCATTTGCCAAGATTCCTCTGTTCTCCCCTGCTCTAGATCATGTCTAATGTGAAATACTAAGCTTCTGCTCTGCTTTCCCTATTGCTGGAGGTTGAGGATGGTCGAAAAAAAGTTCAATCTTGCAACTCCTCTGTCGTGCATCACTGTGGATGCTGTACTGGTGCGTCAGTTCTTCGTCCTCATTTTCTATTAGCTTTCTTCTCTAACTCTTCTTTATTGTTGCTGATTCATGCCTAAAGTTTTGTACCCTTTGTCTTGCAAATTTAGTGAGTGGGTATTCTAATGGTTGAAGTTATGGAATTTTTTTTAGCATGTGTGTTGTTGTTGCTATTCAAAAAAATACATGGATGTATAGGAAGAGGAAGTTTGATTATAAATGGAAATTTGTGGTTACATAGGGAAGGAGCTGATAACATGGAACTGAGCTTATAATTGAAAATGATTGAATTAATGATATTGTAAGATTTTAGGGATGCTGAAATTAAGGAGGAAAATGCAAATATTAGCTTGATAGTTTATGCCCATATAGTGTTTGATAAAATGCCTAGTAAGAGAGTTGGCTTGATTTTGCATTTTTGAAATTTAATTGGTCTTTGTGAGAAGTATGCGAGCATGGAAATTATGGATCTACGAATTAACTTATAGATTGCAGAAGAATTTAATTATAAATTTATAATTATGGTGTTTTATCATTTAATCTTGAGAATACATTTAAGGTATTTGAGAAATGGGTGAAAGAAGCATGGTAAATTTAATTGTGGGTGTTTGGAAATTTTGCACACAAGGTATAAGAAATTCATATTTCATTTAAATAGTAGTTATGATTAGAGTGATATGAGGCAGGTTAGCGAAAGTGATGATGTTTGTGAAATCATTAAGATATGAATTTTTGATTTTTGGAATTTTAAGTACTTCCAATTGGTTGGGGTTGTGTTGCTAGTGAAATAAAGTTCATGTAATTATATGAAGTAAATTAAGGTTCATTTATACATATTCTTATAGGATGTGTTAAAGAGGAGTACCTTGATAAAAATTGATGGAGAAAATTATTAGATTTTGGAATTTAGCAGGTAAGTGAATAGCATCCTATTATTTTTTTTCAATATAAATAGTCTGCTTTTTTAAAAATATTACATTTTCATATAAATCATTTTAACAACTACAATAATTATCGTATACTTTATTAATCAAATCATTTTGGTTTTGAAAATTTTAGAATGGTGGTGAAAGTTAATTAAATTATGGTATATGGATGTTTTTTCTTTACAAAGTATATTTTCAAGATTGATGGAGGCATCTTTGTTTATTTTACTCTAGAAATTTTTAGTTACTGAACTAATACAAGCTTGTATGTTAGCTATAAAGTATTATTCTGGCAAGCTTTGAGATTTGAAATGGTTCATGCGAGTTTGATATTGAGAACACAAATTATATTTCAGAAATGATTATTCTCGCATGTTTGAAAAGTGATTTTTCGAGGAGTTTAAGCAGAACATTGTCACTAATGGCAGTTTCGTTAGCCCTTGGCGTGCCTTGGTTAATGACTAGCTAGCTTGATGTTCGTGAGCTCTATTCTCACATTTGTTATTTGCGGGCCTCGCACTCGCATTTGTTTCGTGGCTTCGAGCCACATTTAGTTGGCCTTACCCTTGTGGACTGTGTGTCCACGTTTGTTTTATGGTTTCGATCGCATTTGGTTATTTTACCTTCATGGACTGCGTGTGCATGTTTGTTTTCGTGGCATAAGCTGCATTTGGTTATTTTACCCTCGTGAACTATGTGTTCACGTTTGTTACTTATTCTGCAAAAGTCCTTAAAAATATTAGCTTTTAATTGATTTGTGAATATACACTTTATTGGTTTTATTTAATAAAAGGTATTCTTATTTATTTATTTATTTAATTTGCTTTACAAGTACAAGGAGTTGAACTGTTTTGTCATTATCAATTTGGTAGTTTAGTACTTTGAAGTTATATGGAACTTCTTAACCTTTCAATTCATGATTATATTATATTGATTATTCTCAGCTAGTATATTTGAATTTTCAATGTTTGTAGTTAGTAAGTTACTACTTTTACTCAATAATGAGTAAATTATTCTCTTTTAACATATTAGATTCAAGAAATTAACTTATTCATGTTTTATTGTTATGATTGATATATCTAAATATTGCGAGTTATTATTCTGGATTTATTTGCTTTCCATTATTTCATATAATAGTAAGCTTATTATTTTACTCTGTTAAATTCTATTTTCTTTTTTGATGCTATTCACTGGAAATTATTTTGGTCTCAAATTTATTAATTGATGCTGGACCTCTTGCCGACCTTTAAGGGCTTGCAACTGTGCTGGATAAACATTTATCTTTGTAAATCCCTTCTCTTTTAATGTAAATATTCAATTATATGTTTTATTTAAAAAAAATTATGCTTCAGGTGCTTCACGTTAACTATAACTAGGATCCTGATTTTCTTTTTCTATTATGACTGTTTATGTTTGGGAAACATAGTTCAAATCATGTTATGGAGATTTTAGGAGATCTTATTTATAAAGGAGGTTCTGCCAAATTTTTTATAAAAATATTAAAACTTTTATAAAAACAATCATTATTAAAGATATCATAATTTCAATACAAATCTAATTATGGTTTTGAAAAGTGAAATTTCACTTAATTTAGGGCTTAAGGGATGTATGATAAAATTCATATCCTATGCCAGTCATCCTCTATTTTAGGGCATGATAGATTTACATTTAGGGTACCATCAACTAAGGGTTAGTGAGAAGGATGTGGCAAAGATGTCTTTCGGGACTTGATATGGCCACTATGAGCTTTTAGTTATGCCATTCAGGCTGACTAATGCACATGCAGTTTTCATGAACTATATGAATTGCATCTTTCAGCCTTTCTTGGATCAGTTTGTGGTGGTTTTTATTGACAATATATTGATCTACTCCAAAGATGAGGAGCAGCATGCCAGATACTTGAGGACTGTCCTAAGGTTTCTGTGAGATCATAACCTATATGCTAAGCTCAGTAAGTGCGAGTTTTGGATGAGAGAGGTTAGATTCTTGGGACATATTGTGTCGGCAAATGGTATTGCAATTAATCTATATAAGGTTGAAGCAGTCTTGTAATAGGAGAGACCGAAATCAATAACAGAGATCCATAGTTTGCTGGGGTTAGCATGTTACTACCGACATTTTATCAAAGGTTTCTCTCAAATTTCTATGCCTTTAACTAGGCTCACAAGGAAGGATAGGCCATTTATCTGGGATGATAGGTGTGAGATAGCTTTTTTTGAGTTGAAAGAAAGGTTAACGATAACTCCGGTGTTGGTGATTTCGGATCCTCAAAAGCCTTATGATAAGGGTTTTAGTTGTGTTCTAATGTAAGATGAGAGGACAGTGGCATCTGCGTCTCAATAACTTAGGCTATATAAGGAGAATTAACCAACGTATGATCTCGAGTTAGCTGCGGTGGTCTTTGCATTAAAGATTTGGTGTCATTATCTTTATGGAATAGAGTTCAGGGTCTTGAGTGACCATAAAAGTCTCAAGTACATGGTGGAATAAAAAGAGCTAAATATGAGACAGAGATGTTGGATGCAGTTTCTTAAAGATTATAATTTTAAATTTAAGTATCATCCGAGAAAAGTAAATGTGGTAGTAGATGCTCTTAGTTACAAGACCTTACAGCATAAATTAATGGAGTCTTTGGTGAGACATTTTTGGGTATGACTGTGTTCTCCTTGAATGGTCTTAAGACTATGATTATTTCCAATGAATTTTGGAAAGAGATGCGGGATGCTTAGCTTCAAGATCCGATTTTATTAAAACTAAGTCAAGACATCGAGAATGGTAAGACAATAGACTATTGGTTTAGTGATGATAGGTATGTGGTTTTCAAGGATAGGGTGTTTGTTCCCAACAATGAGTCTATTCAGAAGCGATTGTTAGATAAGACGTATCATAGTAGCTATACCTTTCATCCTGGTGCTACTAAGATGTATCATGACATGCAGCATCACTGGTGGTGGCCAGGCATGAAAAAAGATGTCACAGAGTAAGTTAGTAAGTGTTTGACTTATCAGAAGGTCAAGATAGAGCACCAGAAGCCATTGAGGTTGTTATAGCCTCTGGAGATTCCTAAATGGAAATGGGATAGTATTTCAATAGATTTTATATCTAGTCTGTCGAGAACCCAGGCTAGTTTTGACTCTATATGGCTAATTATAGATCGTTTGACAAAGTCAGCATACTTCTTACTGGTCAAGACCACTTATACGGTTGATAAGTATGCTAAGATCTACATTAAGGAGATTATGTGATTACATATGGTATTAAGGGATATTGTTTTAAACCGTGATCCTCGGTTTACATCAAATTTGTGCCAGGCTATGCAAAGGGCTATGGGCATAAATCTAAAGTTCAGTACATCCTATCATCCACAGAAGGGTGGATAGACTAAGCAGATGATCCAAACATTAGAGGATATGTTAAGGTCATATGCCCTAGAGCTTCAAGGAAGCTGGGATAAGCATTTACCTCTGGTAGAGTTTGCTTATAATAATAGTTATCACATTAGTATTTAGATGGCTCCTTATGAAGCACTGTATGGAAGACGATGTAGATCACCTCTCTGTTAGTATGAGTTAAGTGAGAGGACACTAATGGGACCGGATGTGATAGATGAGACCACAAAGAAAATCAAATTGATCCAATAAAAGCTTCTTATGGCATAGAGTAGACAAAAAAGTCATGCAGATAATCATCGTAAGGACCTGTCTTTTGAGGTTGGAGATCATGTGTTTCTCAAGGTTTCCCTATTAACGGGCGTTGGATGCTTAATTTGAGCTAAGAAGTTGTCTCCTCGGTACACAGGTCCTTTTAAGGTTTTGAAGAAGGTTGAGCCAGTAGATTATTAGTTGGCATTGCTGCCTCAATTAGTAGGTGTACACAATGTGTTTCATGTGTCACAGCTGAAGAAGTACTAGCCAGACCCATCGCATGTGATAGAACCTGAGTAGGTTTAAATTCAAGAGAATTTAACCTACTGAACTGAACCAGATCATATTGTGAATGTTAAGGATAAGCAGCTTAGAAATAAAACAATCTAGTTGGTAAAAGTGATCTAGAAAGGGATGGCTCCGGGAGATGCAACCTAGGAGAATGAGGATCAAATAAGGAAGGAGTATCTACAGTTGTTTCCCTAGGTATGTTTCTCTCTTTGATTCATGAATTAGCATGGATTTTAGGGATAAAATCCTTTTTTAAAGGAGGAAAGAATGTAACATCCCAAAAATTTTAAGACTCGAATTTATTTAAAAATAAAATAAAATATCTATAATTAATTAAAATTAACAATAATTTAATGGAGGTTTAGAGTTTGAATTTTTCTCAGCAAAAGTTTAGTTTTATTTGATTTTTAACTATGAGAAAAATTACCAAAGTTGACCTGAGCTTTTGTGTTATAATAAGAAATGTTGGGCCCTTTCTTGTCAGAAGCATTTTAAAGAGAAACTTGACGCAGAAATGAAATAGAACAAAGAGCAAAAGAAATAAACAAATGCACGAGAAAGAGAGAGAGAGAGAGAGAGGAAGAAGAAAGGAGAAAGAGAGGGAGTTAGGCTTGGATCTAAGAGGCTTTATGATCGTTGCGAGCTCGATTACATGATAGGTAAACTTCCTCCTTCAATCCTCTTCCTTCCCTCTTGATTTTCTTCAATTTTTGTAGGAGGGAATTTTTGGAATTTGATCCAAAAGGCTTTATTCTTGTAAGCTTTAGTTTCCTTGGGTCCTTGGGAGGTTGTTTTGAGTTTCTACATGATGTCCTAATGTTTTGAGCGGGTAATTGGATGAAAAATGGAGTTTTAGGGCAAAAGTCAAACCCCAAGAGGTTGGATTTTGGTCCTCAATGGTTTAAGTTTATTGATTTAGTTATAATTTTGCTATTTGAGCCCAATAAGATTTAAATTAAAGTTTGGTTTTCATTATAAGGGCTAATGGTAAAAGTTGGTGACACTAAGTGAAGGTTTTTAATTGATTAAAAATTATATGAATTGGAAATTAGCCTAGTGATGGCTAATAAATAGTTTTGGTGGTTAAGTGATACTATGTGAATAGTTGGTTTAATATATAAACCATTAAGATGGATTATGACTTATTGACCCAAGTTGTGTGGTATGAGTTATAGTCTTCATTAATGCTATTTGTCATGAAAAGTTATATGGATTACTCATATGTTGTAGGAAATTATTGGTGAAACTTATTGAGAAGTTAAGGAATAAGCTAAGTCCTATTTTGTATAAAAGGAACCCTTTTGGTACCAAAGGGTTGAAGTAACAGGGGAATTTATATTTCTTATTATTTTATTTAGCTATTTTTGAATAAATATTACTAGCTATCATGCATTACATGTTTTAAAAGATTAAATGTGCTTTATAAGAGGTTATGGGGTACTATTTTGATTATAGTGCAAATATGTTTTCTAATTGTTTAACAACAATGTTTTTATGGAAATGAGATTTGTTTGCATGTATTGTAATCACAAAAAATAAAAGTTACACTTAAGGAAGTGTAACTAAGTTAGGTACCTTAGATAGGCTAAGGAACAGTTTAAGGAAGATTTATAAATGTTATACTACCTTAGAGTGTTGAAGTGGTCAATACTTGAAAAAGGTAGACAAGAGTAAAGGGCATGATCTCGGTGGGAGTTCACTAATGAGAAGTTGTGGACTTGTAATATTCTATGGCACACTGCCAGTACTCAGTGTTGCCTTACGTATCGTGGGCTCAATGTACTAAAGTGGTTAGTGTATTGAGTATTCGACACCTTTCAGTGAGGGAGGGAATCCAATATATAAAGTGTGAGGTTGAGTGCCTAGGCCAAAGTAGCCCTTACATGGAGAGTAAGTCAGGCTGGTTCTAAGAGGGAGTTAGCTTCGAATACTCAAGATTCACGTCGAAGGGGCATAGGCGGTTCGGTAGATTAGATCATGCCTTAGATTATGTTTTGTGCTTGTGTAGGTATAAGTGGGTATAAGGTTTACCTATGAGTTAAAGAGTGCCACGGGGCATTCTATTGGTCATGAAATGCCATACCGGCCTATCTCATGCATTCATGCATTTTAAATGGCTAAATTATATACTACATTGAATTTATTATTCGTTTATTCGATTATGGCTTACTTTGTAATAATCAATGTAGATTTCTCTATTATTGAGACTGTGGTTGTCTCACCCCCTTTATTTTTAATATTTACAGGTCCAGGCGAAGGAACCAATAGAGGACGGGGAAAGGAGCAGAGCTAGGGGTTATTCGTGGATTGTAAAGAACTGTAACCCCTTTCTTTTAAGTAAATATATTGTAATGTATTTAGGATTAGGGTGCCAGTAGGATGTGATTATGTACATATGTGTGTGAGTATGTGTGAATTGCATGGCTTGTGTATGAATTTTTATTTGCTTGTAGACTTGTGGCTAAGAAACTTGACTATGGTGTGTAGTTTTGATGGATTTATTTAGTAGACCAAGTTTTCACTACAAGCAAATATGTATTTTGGTATATATGTGATTCCACAAGCAAATGCAAAGTGGTTGCATTGCAAATGGTGTGCTATGGGCAAATATACACCTTAGATAGAGAAAGTGGGTGTCTAGGCCCCACGAAGATCTCTAAGTCAAGTAAAAGTATTTAGCATGTATATTCATATGTATATCACATTTAGAATGGTTTTTGGCCACTCTTATTTGATTTGTGAATTTTGGGAACTCAGGGTCCATTTTGAGAAATGGCACCCGGGTGCTTAAATTTTGGTATAAAGTATTTTTCTATCATTTAAAAGTTTTATCAGATGTTTTTAGTCATATTTGATATGTCTAAAGTGATCCCACAGGTTTGTGACCATTAAGATGAGATTTGGACAATTTTGAAAATGGTTTTTACTAAAAAAACTGCACTTTTGCATCCGGGTGTCCCAATCTTAATCCGACTGTTGGATTTCTCTAAAATTTAGGTCACAAGAAAAACCTTTGATAAGCTTCGTGTGGGCTTTAGAATCATGTTGATTGAACACTGTACAGAGAAACAGCGTACTTTAGAATTTGGTTTAGAGGAGCTGTCATGACAACAAAAGTGTTGTTATGACAACAACGGTATTGATATTGCAACATGCACGAAATTCAATCCATCTGTTGGATCTTATCAAAATTTGGTATGCTAATAGTACTCTGTAAAAGTGACGTGTAGGCTTTAGAATCGCATCGATCGGAGGTCGAATGATGAAATGGTGCACTTCAGAAGTTAGTCTGGAGGTGTTGTCAAGTTGTCATGACAGCAAAAATGACCAAACTTGTAACATGTCCAATTTTTAATCCAACTGTTAGATCTTTTTGAAATTTGGTACACTTATAGTTCCATTTGAATGTGACGTGTGAGCTTTGGAATTACTTTGATCGGGGACTGGATGAGATAACGGTGCCTCCCGGATGTTGGCCTGCAAGGGCTGTCATGACAGCATCTTTTTTCCCTGCTTTCACCTAGCTTGCTTTCGTGCGCTATAGGTAAAACCTATAAATTTTTTTAAAAAAAGATTTTAAATGTTTATTTTGCAATCGTGTATCTGTTTAGTGATTTAAATAATTTTTTCCTAAGTTGGTTTTAGGATCAACTCCTTAACCACACTTATTTTATTTGAATCGTGTGATTTTTAGATAACACTCGGGAAAAGTGTTACATTTGGTATCAGTTTTATATTTATGATTCCTCTTTCCTAGTTGGCACCCTAAATACATTACTCTTATGTTCTTTTCCTTATGCTACTAACCTGGATGACATAATTTTTTCATTTTCTGACTTGTTCCTTTAGGAGAGGAGAAAGGTCCATACATGTGTGATTGTACATATTTCAATTGTAATTTGGCTCAACCAGGAAGAGGTAGATCGAGGAATGAGGAACAACCTCTATCTCCACCTTCTCTACCTCTACCACCACCACAGGGGACAGACGTAGTCATAGGTAGGTTGCTTGAAGTGATGGTGAATATACAACAAAGCGTTAGAGGTCATATTATTCTAGATTAGCATGTTGACCTAAGTGCTGGGCGAGGAGCTTCTAGTGCTGTGGGAGCTCATGGATTGGTTGTTGGTAACCAGGAGGATGACATATCCATACCTTGGAAGGAATTCTCTCACTCTAGTCTGACCACATATGATGGTAGTATGCTTGATGGAAAAGCTAAGGAGTGGTTGGATCGAATGGAGTAGTTATTTACTATGGTGAGATGTACACCTGAGTAGAAGGTTATCTTGGCTACGGTGTAGCTTGTTGGTGAAGTCAAGCATTGGTTGGATTCCATTAGGCCTATGGATAGTAGATCTATGGCTTGGGTCGAATTTAAGGAAAGGTTTTATGATTTTCACTTCCCACAGCTTTCACAGACGAGAAAGAGGCAGAATTTCATGCCTTTCAGCAGGGAGACTTAAGCGAGGAGACCATTATAAGGAAATTTAATTAGCTATCTAAGTTCTTGACTTATCTAAATGATTCTAATGATAGCAAGTGGAAAGCAAAGAGGTTATTAGAGAAGATGTGACCAGAGTACTGCCAACAATTATCTTTGCAAGGTGAGGTGACATATGATGAGATGTGTAATTGTTGAGGGTTATCACTCACTAAAGCCAAGCACTTAGATAGAATGGGTATACTTATTAAGCAATTACCCTATAATATAAAAGTTTCATATACTTCTGGTTTAGTCGGTTGATCTAGTGTGTTGTGTAAGTGTTATGTCTGCTATTATTTTTACGCTTGATAAGTTTAGATCATATCTTCTTAACTCTAAAGTTTTTGTGTACACTGACTATGTTGCTGTAAGGTACTTGTTTAAGAAGACATATTTTAAGCCTCGCTTGATTCATGGGTAATCTTGATGCAAGAATTTGATGTGGAGATAAGGGATAGGAGTAGTTCTACCAACCGAGAAATAAATCATTTGTCTAGGCTACTTCATTTAGAAGCTACTATAGTAAACTCTAACCCTACTTTTCCTTTTGATTCATTTCCTAATGAGGCATTGTGTGCTAGTTCATCTAAGCCTCTATGGTATGCCTTTTTTGCTAACTATATTAAGTATGGAGTCTTACCTCCTCGTGCTTCATGTTTTGCCATTGAAAAATTGAAAAGAGAGTTTAGATTTTACATTTGGGAACCACCTTTGATGTGGAATGTTTGTAGTTCTAAAGTGATTAGGAAGTATGTTGATGATGTTGATGTGCCTTCTATTCTTGATTTTCATCACTCTCATGCATGTGGTGGTCATTTTAGCTCAAATAAGATGGCTAGAAAGGTTTTAAATTGTGGATTATATTGGCCTAGCTTGTATAAAGACTTATGAATTTTGTAAAGCATGTTTGAAATGTCAAAAGGTTAGTAGTTAGTGTAACAGACATGAAATGCCTCAACAACCCATTTTATTTTGTGGGATTTATGTTTGGGGCATTGACTTTACAAGTCCCTTTCCACCATCCTTTAGTTTTAAGTACATATTACTTGGTGTTGATTCTGCTTCAAAGTAGATTGAAGCCATTCCTACTAGAAATTATGATATTAAGATTGTTTTGAAGTTTCTCAAATCCAATATTTTTTGTAGGTATGAAGTTCCTAAGGCCTTGGCAAGTGACTAAGGATTCTACTTTTGCAATAAGATAATAAAGGCTCTCTTGGATAAATATCGGGTGCATCACAAGATCTCTACACCATATCATCCCCAAACTAATAGCCAAGCTAAAGTATCAAATAGAGAAGTCAAAAAGATATTAACCAAAGTGGTGAACACAAATAGGAAGGATCGGTCTTTACACTTGGAGGATGCTTTATGGGTTTACCAAACTGCTTATAAGATTCCCATTAGCATGTCTCCATTTTGATTGGTGTATGTAAAGGGTTGTCACCTCCCTATAGAGATAAAGCACAAGGCCTATTGGGCCATCAAGAAAATGAACATGGATTTGCATCTTTTAGATAAAGAGAGATTCCTTCAAATGCAAGAACTTAAGGAGCTTAAGTTGGATGCCTATGAATCTTCTAGGATCTACAAGGAGAAAACAAGGATCCTTCATGACAAGTTAATCTTGAGGAAAAAGTTCCCAGAAGGAGATCAAGTCCTCTTGTTCCAAACAAGGTTTATTCATAAGCATGCCAAGTTGAAGTCTAAGTGGGAGGGACTATATCTAGTGACCAAGGTGTTTCCCTATGGTGTTTTATGATAGGAATTAGTCGCTTGCCTTTAAAATTAAACTAAAGCTAACCCTAATACAATATAGGGCCAACCTTAGGTTATCTCTCGAGGAATGATTTTAGTCTAATTACAAGTTATTTAGTGAAATAAATTACCTAAAGTTTGAAGTTGATTAACTAATTGCTAACCTAATTATTTAGTGAATTAAACTAGAAAACTAATCCTAATTGTGAACAAAGTGGCTTCCCTATTCAAGTAGGAACCCTAAAGTGTTGTTAATGAAATATTCCTAGCCTTTAATTAATTATGGCAACTCATTCAACTCTTCTTCTTTGGATAAAAATTGTATTTACTTAAGACAACTATCTCAAGTATCATAGCTTCACTAATTCAATTCCCTAAATGCTATTACAAGCACCCTAAGTAATCTCACTAGCTTAGCTCTAGAATTAATCAAGTTTTTAGTTAAAATTCATTTCTAATTGACACTGCTTAAAGCTATACCTAAGCTTAAAACCATGAAAGCTCAAGCAACTCATCAAGTATTTACCACACAATTACATGCTAGGCTAATACAAGACATTCATCCATTGACATCACATATTACCATGCAAATTCATAGAGTGGATGAAATTTCAACAGCACTTAGGTCATGAAATTCAACTTAACAATCTTGTTTCAACATTACAAATTATAAACAACCATGAAACTAAAGTTAAATTGAACCACAATCAACAATAGTCATAGTATTCTAATGAAATTGAAACAAGATGAAGAAATAGTTAAGCTTAGCCAAGTAAAGACTTCAAGACTCCTCTTCCATCAACTCTCCCCTAGGATTCCATAAAGAATCTAGCTAGAAAACATCAAGAAAATCTTACTTCCTCTATGGACACCATGTAGCCGAGAGGTATGCTCCACAATCTTAAGGAATTGAGCTTCAATTCTTCTTCTAGATGTTTGGGGTGAGTTTGGTCATGATAGGGGAAGAGAATGGTGAAAGAATTAAGTAGATTTGATAAAAGAAATGGTGGAAGAATAGGGGTTGGATGTGCTGGAGTGTAGAGAGAAGGAGGAGAAAAATGAAGAACACCAAGAACAAGAGAGAGAAAATGTGGAAGATGAGTGAATGGGTGAACGAATCCGATTTTAGAGGGTGTGGGGCATTCTCCTAAGTGTTTTCCATTAGCTGAATTCTAATTAAAAAAAATAAGAAAATTAAATAAAAAGGAAATAGGAGCCTTATCACACTTGTAAGGTGGCACCCTCCTAATAGTTTGTAGATAATTCCAACATGTGTACAATTAATCTCATGCATTATCCACACTTTTTAGCTGACATAAACCACCAAATAGAAGCCCTTACATTTCCAAACCATTTGCCTTTGACTCCATGGACTTTTGACTCCATTTGCCTAATTGATGCACAAGTCATATGCCATCTATGTCACATAAATCACATAATTCAATTAAATAGCATGTGACATGATAAAATTCAATTAATGTCTAGAATTAAATTCATAAGTGGAAGGAAGAATTTATTAAATTAACTAAGTTCTAGGCTACAAAAAATTATATAAAAATTTTTACATAAAGGCAAATCAAAACCAGGTCAAACTAAGACACTTTAGAATATGTTGACTTTTTATTTAATTAATTTCAAAATAAAATAAATTTTAAAAATATAATTTCACCACTCATAAAATTAGACATAAAATGCACTTTTTGAAATTTTCGTGTACATTTTCCCAAAAGTTCATTTTTTGGACCAATATGACCCTAGTGCACTAAACTTAAAAACTTAGGCAAAATTCTAAATCTAGTGCTACTCGGTTAAGCTGATGAGTCTATCATGAGATAGTAAGATATGTTGTTAATAGCTAAAGTGTAAGTTGTTAATATGCTATAGGTAGTTGTCAATATGTTGTGTGTCATGCAGGTTGAGAATATCTTGTGTGTTACTAATAGATAAAGCTTAAGTTGTTATTATGCCATGGGTAGTTGTCAATATGTTGTGTGCAATATAAGTTGACAATATCTTATACGTGTTGTTAATTGCTAAAGTTTAAGTTGTCAATATGCTGTGAATAGTTGTCAATATGTTGTGTATGGTGTAGATTGACATGAAAGATGGCTAATAGTTCTGGAAAACATCTATTATCATTTTTTCATATAAGAGGGAAAATTGCATATGATGGCCAAGGTAATATGTAATATGTGGGTGGGAGTATAAGAACAAGAAGTATAAAGGAAGGGACAAGTTATAAATAGTTGAGAAGAATGTTATCATCAATTATGGGGTGCAAAAACATTTAAAGTGAGATGATGTTCACACTCAGCATTGACCGAAGCACACTTATAGATCTTCTTGATAATAATAGAGTAGAACATTTAATTAAGTACAATGAAGAAAGTGGACATGTATATATAGTTGTAAATGGAAATGACACTACACAAGTATCAATAGATGACCTAATTGAGTACCAATATGTGTAAGTTGTGTTAATTGTTTTTGTTGACATAGATAATATTAAAATGTAGTATTACTAATGTGTTCAGATTGTAATTTTCTACAGGATAGATAATTTATTGGGAGGTTTAAAGAGAGACTCTTTATCTCCACCTAGTTTATGTTTTGAAATTGAAGACTTGCCATTAGAATGTGCTGTACACATGGTGCCTACACCAATACCTGAAATAAATTTAGTGAAATGGAAAGACTTGTTTGTAGGTAAAGGCTAAATGTTTATGATGTAGTGGCCTTTAGATAAACTTTATACAAGTATAGTATGGGGCACAAGTTTTCGTATAAGTTTAAGAAGAATAATATGAAAAAGTTTATTGCTAAGTGCAAGGTTAAGGGATGTCTATGGAATATTGCAATATATTCAATAAGAAAGCATAGTGAGTTTTTTAGGGTAACAAAATTCAATAGCGAGCACATCTACAATGCACAGAACAAGTTTGTTGTTTCACACCAGGCAAGGTCAGATTTAACTTCATCGATTATTGCTGATACTTTGAGGCCTACTATAGGCAAGAGTACGAATGAAATTAGAAGAGGCTTATATAGAAAATATGGTGTGCAATTCACCTACAGTCAAGTATAAAGGGGTAAAGGAAAAGAATTATGAGATATACATGATCTTCTACTAGATTCTTATATGATAATTCCTTGGATTTGTGATAGATTAAGGGAAATTAATCCAACGACAATTATGAAATGGGATGTCTTTGATAGCAACAGATTTGAAAGGTTATTCATTACATATAGATGCTATATTTTAGATTTTCTAAAAGGTTGTTGACACATACTTTATATAGATGGATGCATTCTAAGCAATCTATACAAGGGAACATTGTTGGATATTTCTGCTTATGATGCAAACAATGACCTATTTTACTAGCATATGCTGTTGTGAGTGGGGAAACATTTGAAGATTGGTCTTGGTTTCTTGAAAATGTCAAAGACATCATAACATCAGTTGAGATAACTTTATTTTCTAATAGACATAGTGCCATTGTTAGGGTTATGCAAGCTATTTTTGGTAGCGAGAGACATGCATATTGCTACCATCATGTTAAGGAAATATTTAGTGTATAAAATGTGAAAATCAATAAAGGTTAGAGGAAGACATTAGGGAATAGCAATGAGGCTACACTCAAATTGCTTGATCCTGTTGCTTATACTAGGCATAAGAAAGAATTTAATATTGCCATAGGAAACCTTAGATTGTTTAGTCCACAATTAGCACAATAGGTTAAAGCTCAAGGGATGTAAATCAATAGGCACAATGCAAGTTTCCTTATAAATAATGCAATAACATTACAACAAATCTTACTGAATCATTTAATACTTGGATTGTAAAGGAGAGAAAGCACAATATTGATATTTTAATACATGAACATCGAGAGAAATTAGCAAACAAGATGCTAGCATCTAAAATGGCTATGATTCATTGGAAAGATGGGGTAAGACCTAATAGAAAGGCAAAATTGATGCAGCATGTTGTAAGGGCTAAAAATTTGCATGCACAATTTTATAGAGAAAATTGAATCTCGATATAAACATTTTCTCCCAATGGAATAATTCATTTAAATGTAGATATTACAAAACATAAATGCACTTTTTTAGCATGGCAAATAAGTAGAATACCTTGCGTACATGCATGTGTAGCAATAAAGGTAGTTCATGAAAATGTGTACACATTTGTAGATGAATGCTCTAAGTTGATATCACAACAGAAAATTTATGCTCTCAGCATGAGGCCTATGTCCACACATTATATTCTACATCCATGTGCATTGACAATGACAAGTATGTTAACCCAAACATTCTTGGAGCTACTGCAGACTAAAAGGCCTAAGACAAAAAGATGTGAATCTCAATTTTAAAAGAAGAAGCTTTATCATTATGGAAGATTTTATGAGGCTAGTCATACTTTCAGGACTTGCAAGAACCCTAATCGATGTTGATTAATGCTAGGAAGATGCAATTTTTTTAATTGCATATGGTATTTTTTCTGTAAATGCATATGGTATTTTTTTATAAATGCATCTAAAGGTGTAGCATATCCATACAACCCATATAGTTATTTTTGGAATAAGTTGTCAATATTATGTAAATGTATGGATGATCCTTCTATAGCTGCTCTATATATTGAAGTTGTAAATATTAATGTAAGCCTTATTGATAATAAATGAATAGGAAGTTGTCATTCTTCCTACATCACTTGTCAATCCCCCTTGTGCAGTTGTCATTCCCCCTTTCCTAGTTATTAATGATAATTGTACATTTGCTTAAGTCCTTGTCACACCTAAAATATGGTAAGTTATGAATGTCCCTCACCCAATTGTCATTCCTCCTACCCAACTTGTCAATCTCCCTTGCCCACTTGTCAATGATAATTGTGCATTTGCTCAAGTCCTTGTCACATCTAAAACATGGTAAGTTGTGAATGTCCCTCACCCAGTTATCATTGCCCCTACCCAAGTTGTCAATCTCCCTTGCCTAGCTGTCATTCCCCCTTGCCTATTTGTTAACGATAATTGTGCATTTTCTCAGGTCCTTATTACACCTAAAACATGATAAGTAGTGAATGTCCCTTACCAAGTTGTCATTCCTCTTACCCAACTTGTTAATCCCCTTTACCCAGTTGTTAATGATAATTTTGCATTTGCTCAGGTCCTTGTCACACCTAAAATATGGTAAGTTATGAATGCCCTTCACCCAATTGTCATTACCCCTACCAAACTTATCAATCCCCTTTCCTAGTTGTCATTCCCCCTTGCCTACTTGTACACAATTATTGTCCCAATTAAAAATTTTAACTTGTGAACACCATGATATAAGTATTAAAAATAGTAATCACCATTGAAATTACAATTTATAAAGTGCAATATCCAAAATTATTGAGTTTAAAAAGGTGATGACACTGTGTAATCAAGTAAGTACAGCTTTAGTACACTTATAAAGTAAGAACATTTGTAAAGTTCAATTTCATAATTAGTTCTACCCTAATTTGATCCTAAAATGATATGTATAGCTTGGGTAGTGCTTTTATCTTCTCTTTTTGTCTTTGTGGGATCTTGATAACATAGACATCACAATAGGTTCCTTCTTATTGTTGTGATAATTGATAGGCCACCATAATAGTTCAACCTTCTTATGTCAAAGGTCATCCTACAAGAATAAAGCAGTCATATCATAAACATCATGGATTTATAATTTGCAAGTTATACTCAAGTGGTTCATAACACATTCATATGTCTGAGTATTCTAGCATGACATAACTATCTTCATCCAAGTAAGTGTTATACCACGACTGTAATTATGTGATGATGTGAACACCACAAGAATGACTACAATAAAATTTATGACATAAGTGTTAAATTAGCCAACTCAATTACAATCACAGGAAAATCAAACATAAGTACTAAATTAGTCAACTCAATAATACTCATGTATCTTTCTACACTTGAACTTTAGGCTACATTGCATATAGCTTTGTGTCATAGTTAAATAACTTTAGTTTAACAGTAAGGAGCATTTAGTAAAAGCAGTCCCTCTACATAAAAGTTAACAATGTCCATTAACAACTATACTTAAGGAAATGACAAGTAAATATGAAGTAAATGACAAGTACAAACATACACAAGTATGTGCCAGCTTTTCCTTTACATCCGCTTGTCCAGTTTTTTTCCTCTTCTTCTCAGCAAGCTTCTTACCTTTTTTAATATTCTCATCCTCTTTCTTTCTCCCTTTATACTTAGAAATACTAACCAATAAATCCAATATATAGAAGTTCTTTATCTTGGTCTCAAAGACATAGCACCACTAATGACTAACAAATAGGGCAGGACTAAATATGAAGTCACAATCTCCAATTATATTCCAAATACTCAGGCAATATTTATTGTTACTACCAATAGTTTAGGCTTAAGGATTGTTTACCATTTTTCCCATAAACTATAAATAAAAAATGTGCCCCCTAACTCTCCCTTCATTCCTTTTTGATTTTTAACCAATGTCCTATCGATCATTATCATAAATTGTAATTGGCAAAATAGTTCCACAAGAGCATTAAGTTAAAATCCATACAGTGGCAAAAAATCATTGACTAGAAAATTCATACCCTATCACTGATCTATCTGGTTCCACCAAGATATTAAAGTTTAGTATGAGTTAAGAAATATCTATGCATTTGCACAAAGGTCCTATTGAAGAAAACAAAAGACCTTTCATTAAAAACATAGTTTATGTGGTGTGTTTTTTTCATAAAGTTTGATGACTTACCTCCCTCCCTCATCTTCGTCACATAATTCTGTGCACATCTAAAAATAAATGCTCCTTATCAGCTAGTTTCCTCCTCTAACTATGTCTTACCTAAGGAGACTTCACGGTAGGTCTTTTATACCTTTATGATCTCCTAGGTTATTTTTCTTCTGCTTCATCTTCATGTATACTTAACTCTCCTACTTCCCCCTCAACTTCTTTCTCTTCTTCATCCATGCTCTCATGTATAGACTTTATCTCCTCTCCTTTTCCTTCTATTTCTTTCTCTTCTCCTTCATCTCCATTCCCTTCAAATTTTTCCTCATCTATTATTTTATCTTTCTCTTCACCTAGTTCAACATTTTCCTTATCTGCTTCTTCATCTTCTTCTTCACCCTCTTCAGAGTTATCTTTATCAGATTACTCTTCCTCTTCTTCATCCTTCTCTTCAAAATCCTTATGTGTTTCTTCTTCTATTTCATCACCCTCTCATTTTGTCTTGTCAACATTTTCTAAATCCCCTAGAAGCTTTATTTGTAGGTTTATCAATCCTCACCAAGTGTAGACACTACTCTTGCATATATCTTCCTTATTTCCTACAAAACAAATTATGTCTTAGTATGTTTAAAATTGGTACATGAATATAAGACCACTTTCTATACATACTGGGTGACTAAAAGCACATGTTGGATAAAACTTGGTAGAAGAATTACCATCTATACTCATGGGATCATGCAATATGCCCCAGATGCTCTTTTTTTCTACCTTTACCCTTTCAACAACCTTCTCCTTTTCCCAATATACAAGGGTAAGATCAAGCTTAAATGCTTCTCCTTAGTCGAGAGGAAAATACTAGAAGCAATAAACCTACATAAATTTTGACACATTACTTTCAAGATATAATGATTCGTATTCTATCGATTTACAAAATCACAATCACACACTTACCGTGAAGAAATAGATGCACCCTCTAACATTCTTCCTTCCAGTTGTCGTCCCTTTACTGAGTTTTTACTTTCACATATCTACTTCATTGCATAGTTTATTAAACACATATGTTTCCCAGTCATATTTACCAATTCCTTTATGTGTTTCATGTACAACCTTCAAAACATGTTCAGTAACCCCTATACTTGCTATTGGACATAATAAAGTTTCCAAAGTGTACATTAGAAACAACTTTTCAAACTAAACATCCTCTTTCTCAAATGTTATGATTTTCAAAATCTTCTTGTAGGGCATTTCAAAGTAAGTTTCCTTCAATTTCTTGAATGATTTGTCATTAATATATATTTCTCTAGTTACCTCTTGCCTTCATTCCTTATACCCATCAAATTTTGTACATCTTTTGTATTTATTTTTCTTACTTTCCCTCTAATACATATTTCTTAGGTTGGGGGGTCAAGTGCCCTCATCAACTCTCCACAAATATCTTTGAGTATTTTTTTGCATCCTATACTGAGCAGTTTGTCAAACCCAATCTTCTTACACCTTTTTCTTAGTATGTCCTTTCCTTTAACATACTTCATAACTTCTAAAAATTGACTAGGAGAGTAATGAGTATGAAAGGACATAATATAGTTTGTAGATGTCTCTCCTCTCTCCTCTTTTGCTTTCTTTGAATATTCCTCTTTCTTTGCTGCTGACAACCTCTCCTACAGTTTTATCAAATCTCCCTATCCTTCCCCAATTGATTTATACTTTCCCTTATTCTTCTTATAGAATTCTTCAATAAATTTTATATAACTAAAAATATTTGCCTTCCTTTCTCCCTTCATTTATAATTGATTGAAAATTCACAAAGTTTAATATTAGTAAAAATCAGAATCACAACACGTATAATACACATTAATCACCTATATGTACAACTATATATGCATGCTTGTTAATTTTCCAAGTAAAGTTGTTAATATCCTAACCCTACTTGTCATTAGCAAATAACCATTCAGTTGTTAATGCCCTATACACTACTTGTCAATTTCCTAAGTCAAGTTATTATTGTCCTCACCGTATTGTAGACGAGCATTAGGTAACATGGATGAGCCTTTTTTTAATCCTAGAATCTTTAAAAAGCAGTCATTGCATGTGGTTATGGCAACTTTTACTGCAAACAGCATGTTCTCTATGCTTTATGTTTAATGATAACTTATTCTTTGATTGTGGGAAAAAATCAGCAAGTTTTTATTTCTCAATCCATTCTTTCTTTTATGTTTATTCTATAACTCACAAATGTATTTCCTTCTTAAGGTTGAATAGGTATCAAACAAATCATGTTTTGCACAAGAGCTTATCTTAACCATCTTATTCACTATTACCATGGGATTAGTTTGATATGAGCATTTAATCTCTTCTTTCTGCTACTCTTATGTATAATATCTAGTTGTTACCTAAATTTTCATTTGTGGTATTCCAAAATATAATTGCATTTTAGGTTTATGGGGGTTGCTGCACTTCAAAAATACATTGCAAGCTTAGGTGGGATTAGAACTTCAAGTGTTGACTCAACTTCTTCCTATTCCCTAGAGGAGTTGAATAAGGAAGTAATGTCAAAGAAGGTTAACTTCTGAAGGCTTATGCTAACACTGTCTGATTTCTTTAATTCAAATAGCTACTTGTGTGATTCTTCAAAACAAGATGATTAAATTAGCTTAAAATTAGCAAAAATCAGAATCATAACATATATGACACACCTTAACCACCTACATGTATAACTATATATGCATGCTTGTCAATTTCTTAAGTAAACTTGTTAATGTAATACCCTTAACTAATATTACCATACACTCCACTACATCATTTCAAAACCATTTAATTTGAAAATCTTAGGATCCCAAGAAAAGATTTTCAGAAATCATTTTACAAATCACTTTGGTTATATAACCCCACACGCAACGGAGGCAATACGTTTAAATACATTAAAGATTAAGAAAACATATACAAATAAGGAAAAACTAAGTGAAATTTAGCATAGTACACCACGGCTCATGCCATATGCACCATGGCATGTGGCACAAAGATCATAATTGCTTGCTCTGTGCCATGGGCTACGGCATGTAGGTACAAGCGCTGCAATGCACACACTTGAAATTGCTATCATTTTTATAGTTTCTAAGGCAAACTTCAAATGCTCACCATTTTTACATCCGATATTCGATTGGGATAGTTCAAGTGCCCACATAAAGCTTGTTTCAAAATCTAACTAATAACACTAGTTTAATTTCAATCTGATATATCTATCAAAAATTGCACACCCAAGTGCATTTTAATCGTTTTTTGCCAAAATTTTGTCACTTAAGGGTCTCAATTCGAAACCAATTATCATTAGCCACATTTTGGACCTTGACCATGCCTAAATGGACAATACATACCTAATTGACTATACACATGCACAATATAATGCACATACTCATATTTGGCCTGTAAACTGCCTATTCCACACTTTAGGCCAAAATCACATTTTCATTCTTTAATCCTATACACGACCAAATTACTATCCACCCACTTCACAAAAAATTGATGCAAGGGAGAGAAAATAAAGCTTAAACTTACTAAAGAGTGAAGAAGAAAATGGATTGAAGGGTTTGGACTCTCTCCCTCACACATAGAACAGTGCTATTATAGAGTAAGGAGGAAGAAGATACCAGCTTCTTACCCTATTTGGGTCCTCTAATAATGAACAAATTGACTTGATAAAATTTATCATTAATGAATTTTATGTGAGCCTAGGGAATAAGGCTTTATATGGGAAAGGGGTTCTAAGTCTAATAGTTTTCTCTCTCATTAAATTCCCACTCATGACACAAACTAGGATACCAACAAAAGAAGATGGTGTAGATGAATGAGTTAGAGTTTTAGGACTTTTCATAAAAAAATTAGTTTAAAGGGGAGTGATATCAAGGCTGTTAAGGTTGAATTCTTCCTTTGCTTCAAATTAAAGTTCAGTTCATTGCTTTGATAAGGATATATGCACGAGTTACTTTAACACAACACTCGATCATCGATCCTGATTGACTCGATCCTCTTGCTAGCCTTCTGGCCTCTTACTTCGTTTTGTTCTTCTTCTATATTGTCGCTTGAATAAAGACACTTGATCAGCCCAACTTTCCTAAATGCCCACTATCAGCCCTTCTCCTTTTTAGGTCTAGATTTTTCATGTTGTTTTAGTCATCATCCTTAAAGCCCTAAGTTATTTATAGATCTCAACTAGTATCCTAATTAAATCATTCCAAAGTACTTCCCCATGCTCCCCATTTCAAGACATGGTGAAAAAGACTGGTGTGTAGTCTGAACAAAGATTATCCCTTGTAGTTATTTCTTTTCCTCAAGGCCATAAACACTTCCACCTAAAGGCTTTCATCTACTACCAACCTCAAGGTATCTTTACTCTCTTACATCACTCAAACCTTACGCATTTTACATTATTAAGTGAAATAAGAGGAAAAAGGGGTTCATCCAACTATTCAAGGGATATTATAAAAGGAAAGTACGCTATTTATCTATGAAGGATCTATGATAGCTCATGTATCTCTTAACATAAATGGCAGGCCTACTTTTTACAACTTGAGACTGACTCCCATTGAGGCTAAGTAAAGAACACCCTCGAGTTCATTGACGAGGCTCGAGGCCAAAGAATCAATGGAATGGACTTCATCATTATGAAACAAGTCAAGAATAAAGGACTATAAAGAAGACCCTCAAAGACACTCGAGGATAATACCTTTCTGATAGGGTCCATCCATACTAGTGAGTTAGCTCTATATCAAAACCATACAAAAGAACTAGTTCAAAATCAATGCTGCTATTGGCATTATTTCTCTCTCACCTAGAATGAAATGAGTTTGCCATCCATTCAGGCGATAAAAAGGGAATCAGTTGTTGAAACTTCTTTCTTGAAGAGCTTTTTCATCTCCTTTTTTCTACGCTTCTTTTCTTGCTTCATATAGTACTTTCCTCTAGGAAAGCTACTTATTTTTTTTTATGGAATAATATATATATATATATATATGATGATGGTAGCTATCCATATTACCTCTGATAAATATTAAATGAAGATGTATGGCCATCCTTAATAGATGAGTGACATATGTAGATAAAGGTTTATCTAACTAGTGTGGTAGTTTGGTTGACCACTCCCTTAGGGGTCTCTAGGCCATTTGTTTCTTTGTTTTACCTTTTTTGTCATGTCATAACCATTTGCCTTAGCCGAGTCAAAAGTTTAGTATGAAGGAGAGAAAAGAAAGGAAGAAATGAGAACTTGGCCTCCAGTAGTGATGGACAAATATTGAGAAGGAAGAAAAAGTAGAACTAGATCAAGGAAGAAGAAGAACCTGATAAAAAGAAAAAATCCCACCATAACAACCAAGGAAGAGAGGAGAAATCAACTAGCTTTCACCACTCCCAATGATGGCATAGCTTCAGTGAGTAGATGAGAACGTTGAAGGGAGGAGAGAAGTCTAACTATGAGGAGAAAAATCTAATAGTGAAGAGAGGAAGAGCATATTGTTAACGAAGAAGAAATAGTAACGCAAATGCTCCATTTTTTTCACATAAAGGAGGACAAAATCTTATCTAAAGAAAAAATGGAAAAATTAAAAGAAAGAGCATAAGAAAAATTACAAAAAAATGGCATAAGATTTTTCTATAATTTAAAACAAAATAAAAACAAACTTTTGCCCCATAGAGTTCAAACTTTAGACCTACAAGAAAATTTTCCAGCATAAGTTCCAATAAATTACTACTCTCCACTTGCCATAAAACTAATTTAAATAAAATATCAATTGAGAGAATTTTTTTTAAAAAAATTAGGGTCATTACATATACAAAATTGTGTAAGGGGTTTAATTTGGGTCAAGAGAGTGAAAGTTAGCCTAAGCCTAATTAAAAAGAATATACAAGGAATCTAGTATCCCATGACTCTTAGAACTCCACTTTAGAAAGAGTTAAACACTCCCATTTTTATTTCACTAATTAATTAGGTTTTTAATTAAATCTATCTATTTAGTTTAATTAGTTAAAATTAATTAATTAATTCTTGGTTAGTTTAGTTCACTAGTTAGCCTTAATTAACTTTAGTTAGCTTCCTTAGTGAAGAATAACCTAGGTTACCACTAGTACTATATTAATATTGACTTAGCTATTTTGGGGTATAAGCGACTCATTGCTCTACCAAGAGGAAGATCAACAAGATCCCAACTATGCATTTTTTTAGAGCCTGGAATTCCTCATCCATAGCTTGCTGCCAAAGGAGATCATAAGAGACTTCCTTAAAGGATTTAGGTTCCTAAAATTAGAGAATGGTGGAAAAACAATAGTAATCATTAAGGAAAGAGGGGAGATTTCTTTCATGAATGGGCTAAGAGTCTATAGACAACATGGACTCAGTGGGTGTGACTTGTGCTTAGGAGCAATGGGTGTGACAATAGGCACATCTAGAGTAAGAACAATGTCAATCATGGAAATGAGCTTAGTAGAAGAGTCTATACTTGAGTCATTAGGAAAAAGGTCAGTAGAAATATCTGTAAAAATAAGAGTTAAAGAAGAGGACAATGATGAGAGATTAGTTAGAGACAAAAACTTGATATTTTCCTAAAAGACAACATGCTGAGAAATGCGAATATGATCACTATTAGAAAAATTGCAATTAGTGACGGACAAATATATCACTAATTAATAAAATTCATCACCAATTTTCATCATAAAATATAGCGTCACTAATCCATGTGATAGATATGTGTCTGTCACTAATTTAGTAATAGAAAATATCCGTCACTCATTATAAACTTCTATCATTAATTTATTTTACAATTAAATTTTTTTTGCGAGTCCAATCATCCGTGGCCACATCAACCCCCATGTCACCTACTACCTACTACATCATCACCACTTGGACCTCGAACCTCCCCTCCATGGCACGTCATTGCCATATGAGTAACTTGGATTTATTCTCTTTAAATGTGACTTTTCCATAGCTTGAGCCCAAGATCTCTCCCTTTCCATATGTCCTTTTACTAGTTACACTACGATGACATTTCATTCTTAATATACAAAATTTAATACACACACATATTTTACTTAATTGAATGCATATATTAAACTTAATGTAATTTTTATTTATTTCACATATTATTATGTAAATATGTTGATAGTATATATTGTCATATATATATATATACATACACATTAACACACATAAAATGTACTCCCTCCATTCAAAATGTAAGACATTTTTAATTGAATCTCACCCTTAATAAAGTAGCTACCTACTTTTCAATTAAATCTATTTTTTATATTTATCTCTATTAAACACCCTAAAATAAGTATAAAATCATATTAATAGAAGAATTTTTAGAAAAAAAAAGCAATAATTTTACCTCAAAAGACTAAAAAATGCCTTACATTTTTGAACGGAAGGAGTATAAATCAATATGTATTATTTAAAATCAATTAATATATATTATTAAAATAAATATTTGCATATAATTAAATTATTTTAAATGATATAACTAAAATAAATAAATATTATCTATGTTATAATTAAAATATTTCATATGATAAATTTATTTTTATATTTAAATTTACATACTAAAATAAAAAATTTGCTATTATTTTTCTATATCATTTTATATTATTTGTTTTACTTACAAGATAAAAATTATTTTTTAATTATTTAGTTTTCTAGTTTTGAATAATTTTTATATGAATCTTTACGAAATCCACCACTAAATATTTGTCACTAGATTTTTCTATTAGTGGATGAAATAGAAGATCCCAACAACAATAACTCTTATGCTTAGAATCATAACCAAGTAAACAACAGACACAAACACAAGCTTGAAGTTTTTTTTGTCTCATGAGACCAAAGAAGAACAAAATAGGTACAAGCAAAGACTTTTAAAAGACTATAATTGGGAGGATAATCATGGAAATGCTCAAAAGGAGAAATATTACCAATGACAGGAGACGAGAGTTGATTGATGCAAAAGACAAAGGTTTAGGTTGCTTCACCCCAAAAACATTCAGGACAAGAGGAGGAAATGAGCAATGCTCTAATAGAATCAAGAATATGATAGTGTTTAGGCTTAATATGACCATTGTATTATGAAGTATAGGAACAAGAATATTGAGAGATAGTACACTGATAATTAAGAAAGCTGAGTAATTTAGAGTAATGATATTCCATAGCATTATCATAAAGAAAAATTTTGATGATTTTAGAATACTAAGCGTGACCCATAGTAGCAAATTTGATATAAAGTTCAAACAACTTAAATCGATATTTCATCATATAGATGTAGGTAAACAAGAAAAGTCATCAACAAAATTACAAATTATTAGGATCCTCTCATAGAGGGAGTAGGTATAGGATTCCAAACATCAAAATGAATCAAATCAAATGGAGAAGCAATAATAGAATCATTTTTATAAAAAGACAAAGTGAGTTATTTGGTAGTCTAACAAGAAATATATTACAAAGGCTGATTATGAACATGACCTAAAAGACCATTAGAAATTAAATTAAAGGATGCAATTTACTTAAAGAAGGGTGAGAAAGATAAAGATGCCATAAGTCAAGAGAAGAATTAGAAGAAGAGGATGTGGAGTCACACAATATGGGAGCAGTGACTTCAGATAAGTGCATTGAGGTGAGCTTGAACATACAACCAACTTTGCACCTAGTTTTGACAACTTGTCTTATTTGAGGTTCCATCACAAGACGACCACATTTGTTATATAATATGTCATAGCCCATATCAACAAGTTTTCCAATAGAGAGAAAGTTGAAACTAACAGTAAGAATAAAATATGTATCATGAATGGATAGGAAAGGTAAGGAAACAGTACTAATGTGACCAACAGGAATTTGAGAAGTATTAGTAATATGCATAGGATAAGTAGTAGCGTTAGTTTTCATAGAGGAAAAGAAATTTGCTTGACTTATCATGTGATTACAACAAGCAGAGTCAAAATATCAAGTGGATTTACCTGTGATAGTAGAAAAGGAAGTAGATGGGATAAAGGAATTGGAAATGAGTGTGTGTAGCAAAGTTTCAAGTTCAACCAAATAGGATCCCAAAGTAGACTGAGCCTCAAGTGCAACAGGGAGTATCCTAAAAGAGACTAAGCAAGATCATGGCAAAGCACCAATAAAAATTGAAATATCACAAAGGAGCATGAATCAAGGAACCAACTATAAGAGGCATACAAGGTCATCGAGGCAAGCCTAAAGAACTAAATAGTAGCAAAGAAGAAGGTTGGACGCTCATGTGCTAGTCAAAGTGGGCTGGGTGGTTTGCTATAGTCTTACATCGTGCGATGCCAAACTTGAGGTCAAAGCCAATGGAGGGTGGCAAGACGAAGGAGTGTGTGTCATCAGAAAATGGTCTATAAAGGTCAATCTAAACTTGTCACGGAGGACAACAACACTTATGCTAAGGAAGGGGTGTCACTCTTCGAAAATTGACTTTTCATGGGAAAAAAAAATTCTATAGCTTTGGTATCATAAAAGCTATAAGAGATAAGAGAGAAACTAAAAAAGATTGAAAAATGTCGTATTTATTACTATTGTGAAGAGTACAATATATACAGGGATAAAAAGACAACCAAATAATGATTATTTACAACAATACCACATCAAATAATATCTTTCAATAATTGTAGAGATATGTACATAATAAATAGTAAAATATCCTTAGAATATTCTAGATACCACTTGAAAATTTGTTAATTAAATCCTAAATTAACCCCTCTTGCTATGATTTACTAATCTTACAATATCGTGTAGCAACTTAAGACCTTTCATGTATTAAGTTGCATCAATTTATATCTTTTCCCTATCTTACATTTCATTCCTGACTTTGACATCCTAGTCTCTACAATTAACTTGGCTAAACGGTGAATTTCCTTCTCTTGCTTTTTGAATTGCAAGAATGAAGAAGATTTCTTTTAAAAAGAAAAATAACCTACTAAGCTGAAGATTGTGTCCAATATATTCTCTCTATATGATCAATGATATAATTAATTTTTTGTTTATTCTCTTTTTATTAAATCCTTAATTTTTTTGTAGATTTTATTTTATTTTTATTTTATATTTTTTATATGGCTACGTGATTGAATCAAGTATTCAAGCATTGTCATATACAATTTAAGATAACTTTCCCAAGGATGTTTTTTGCATTCTTACAAACTCAAAATTGAGATCTCATGTTCAAGTGACTATATCTCCCTTCACTAGGATTAATGCCCGATGAATATATTGTTTTATTTAAAATACCTTGAGAAAACACAATATTCACATTTGATTTATTTACATAAAAAAGTAGCATGTTAAAAAAATTTATGGAAGGAAATAATCAATTTAACCGATGCATATGTTATGTCGATGGTTTTGCCTTCATGAGGCAATGTAAAATTAAAACTGTAAGGGAGGATAACATTAAAATACCAAAATTCAAAATTTATGACAGTTAGGTCTCAACAAAATTTTTTGAAAAATCAATGGCAAATATTGATTCAAATAGTCATAAATTTAGAAATTCTAACTATAAGTAAGACATTTAAATTTTAAATATAATGTTCAATTTGTAGCTAGGATTCCTGTTTACAACTATTTGAATCAATATTTATAACTTATATTTTTAGAAACGTTTTTAGGGACTTAATTGTAGTAAATTATGAGTTTTGGGACTTCATTGTTATTCTGCCAAAATGTACAGTATATATAATTCAATTTGAAATTTTTGGATGACTCACGTTCCAAGTGAACCTAAGATTAAAAAAAAAAAGGAAAATATTTCAGTTGCTTTTCTTTTTCCATCCTCATGCTGTAAACATATTCTTCATGAAAAAGAAAGAATAGTTATGGCAAAATACAATTGGGATTCAAGAACAAGCAAATGGCCACAGTGTTGCTCATATATGTTCAAGATGCAATTGTAAAAAGCAAAGTCATGCAAGGAATAGAAGTAAACCTTATAATTTTTTTTTATTGCATACAGGCGTCTTTCTAGTCAAAACATTTAAGCACTAAATAGAGATACCTCCCTCAAAGATAAGACACAAAACCCTGATTGGCCAACTGTACAAATGAATAAATGAATAACAACAAATACACAAGAATAAATAAACGCTGTGACTATCCTGTAGTGGGCTACGTGAGGGAGCCTTATGCCCAGATCTATTGGGCTTCTTAATCTTCTTGACATTCAACTGGAATTTGAATTTTAAATCGCCTTAAGATATTTATTCATATCTCAAGACAACTTAATTCTCTTCGGGGAATAGCCTGCATCCATGACCATCACATAACATCATGTAACAACTATGGTTAAGTTTACTTATTAGAATAAAATGAAATAGAATGTATTTAAAAAAATAAAAGTAAAAATAAGATAATCAAAAAGAATAAGTGAGCATATTCATAAAGGAAATGGGTAATTTAGTTTATGAAATTAAAAATCATTATTTATAAGATTTTTGTAGGGTGTGATGATTTTCACATTTTTAGTATATATTAATAAATTTTATCATGCTTACTATGGCGGTATGAGTGATTTAGCTTATTTTTATCTTAATTTTTTTAATTCATTCTATTCTAGTAAGCAAACGTGACCTTAGTATCTTTCATATATTAGCTAAGATTTAAAAATCAGCCTGATCATTAAATTGGATAAAGCACTTATTCAAAAGTTAATATTCAAATCATAGTTGAACCAATTATAATTAATTTAATATATATTTTATTTTAGCTGATAAATTTTATATTAGAATGAAATTTTACAAAACAATTTACATGGCTCATGAACAGATAAAATTAGAAAGTAAAAGAGTGAGAGGATGTATTTTCTTTAATTTAAAAATAAACTTATATTAGGTATTCAAAATTACTCTAAACTTGTGGAATGAATTTATCTTCCCAAATATAATTCCTCCATAACTTACTGGCTGGATGGAGCTGAATGTTGATAAAGCTTTTTTCAATACTATCTAACAATGTTGCATGTGGAATATGACGAGCACAAACTCAAATGAAAAGTTTATCCTAAAAAGCTAGCCTATTGAATAAAAGAGTCTCTTGAATTTATAAACCCTACTTTGCTTATAAGGTTACTCAAAATGAGACTCATGTCAAGATCCTTTCGAGCTAGGCCAATATGTGTTTGGATTTATCTGCAAGATGGAGAATGGTGACCATCTCATTGCAGAACTATGGGCGTTAGTGCATGGTCGTGGGATTGAGAAAGATCATCCTGGAGACTGGTTCTGCACAAGTCCTTGAACTCAGTAAGGGAATGAGAATTTGGACCGTCAGGATCATGGAGGTGAAAAGGGACTGGATTGTGGAAGTTCGCCTTGTGATTAGAGAACACAATCAAGCTGCAGATTCTATAGGTAAGTGGGGCCTTTTTGCTATGCCTGATTTCCATGCTCTTCCACAGGCACCTCATGAGCTCATGATTGTTTTATCGTTGGATTGTAACAAACTCTGTTTGATGGCTGGGAGATAGTCTCCAGCTTTTGGTTTCATTTGTATAAAAACAAAAATATATTTTTTTGAAAAAAATATAGATAAATAATTGAAAGAACACAGATATAAGATGTGCTCATGCATAAAGAAATATGCTTAGAGGATCAACACAAAAAGGGCAAAGATTAACAAACAAAAAAATGAAACAAATTAAACATGTTGAGGAGGTTGGCCGTCAAACTCAAAATTTTAGAGCTAAAATACAGCTAAATTTAAAATATATTATTTGCCAGAAGATATAAATAAATACTAGCAGGGATATATGATGCATACATAAAGAAATAAATTCAACGAAGCAACAAAACAAAATCACCAAGATTGACAATATATATACATATATATGTATATAACAGAGAAAGCTTGCATGTGGAGGCTAAAGATGTGGTCATGAAGTTTTCATATGCCTCAAATCATTTAATCATTGGTGAGAGGAGACTTTGGATGCTATAAAATAAATTAGACGTAGTAACACGCACAAATTTGATGAGTAAATCCGAATAAATCTGAAAAATACTAAAGTTGGGTTTAAGAGTTTAGAAAAAATTTTTTACTTCAAGTTTATTCGGGCAACCTAAATAAACCCAAAGAAATTCAAGCGAAGTCCAAACTCGAGTCCAAATAAGCTTAACCTGAATACGTGAATTCTTTTTTATTATATAAAATAATATTAAAATAAGATAAAAATTAAAAAATATTATTTTTAAAAAAATAAAAATAAAGTAAAAGAATATTTAACAATTTGGGTATACAGGCCAACCAGAATAAGTCCCAAAGCTCAAGGAGTTGGGGTCAGACTTTGCTATATATATTTTGTTTTATATCTTTGCATATTTTAAGTTCGATCCGAATTGAGTCCAACCCACTTAAATTACTAGCTCTAAAATGAATGCACAAGAATAAGATTTTTTTTTTTTTAGAGAAAAAAGGGATTGGATTGGCTGGTTTAACCAACGGGAACTGGCCACCAAACCGATCTAACAGAAACCAAGATACCAAAAGTGTTCACTTAAGATAAAACAAAAAAAAAAATAGAAATACATAAATTAAAGGATTAGAATAAACATTATTATGTAAGGTTGAAAGACTAAATTAAACTTCACATAAAAGTTAACTCAAGCTTCAAATGTGAGTTGAGATATGAGTAGACGTTAATGTATTAGGGAGGTTAATATTTAATAGACAAAATATTAATGGGGAAAAAAGAAGAGCTGTTGAGTTGTTATAACATAAATACATGTTTAAAACATATCCCCTGGTGTAATATAAATTTTTTAAATGACTCCTTATATATATATATATATAGTTACCCAATGTTTCGTAGTCAATTCTTAGATATCATAGAACTAAATTTTAATCCTTCAAAGTATATATGTGGCACAACGGGTAAAAAAAAAAAAAAAAAACATTGATGATGGGACAAATAATGACAAATTAAAATATGCATGATTACCATTTTGTCAACGAAGGCAATGAGTAAACCTATATTAAGCTTGTTCTCGCAGATGCTCACTTCCTCCACTCTCGTCCTGTCACACCCTAAAATATAAAGTGTGATTGGCATGAAATATATATGCAAAACTCATATCCCATAAGTTTTAACTAAAAAAATTTTAAGTTTGTACACCATAAACACATATAATATATAAATATAATTTTTAAATATTTTATTTTTATTATTAATAATTAATTAATTGTTTTATATTCTTCATGCAACCAAAATTTAAAATTTCCTATTAACAAAATTTAGCAGAATGTATCCTAAAATTGAGAATTCCCAAAATTTGTCACCAACAAAGAACAACAATAATACAAACAAAAAAATTGCACTCCTTACCAACAATTATTCAATCTTATAATAAAAGCGAAGATCTTGCCAATAATCAACATGGAGCGTCAAGGGCCAAACCATTGATTTAATATAAAGCTCAAATTACATCAAACGGGTCTTGCCAAAGTAATTCTTTCACTCCATTGAATGATAAAACATCACAATGAACATGTTGAAATACAAGTTGAGCCTTTCTAACTAAGACCAAAAATATTTTTACAATGAAAAACATCCCAACAATAAACAATTGAACATGAATAAAAAAAAATTTGAAACAATTATGTAAGTCGAAGATAACAATTTTCATAAAAATTTAATAAACATCAAGATAAAATGACTCTATATAACTTTAAATAGAATTTTGAACCATTAAAGTATCAGATTGTGATTTCAAGAAAACAAATAAAGGAAATAAATAATTATGCATAAATTATTAAAAAAAACCAATGAGATGTAAAATCACCAATAATCTAATTTATGATTATAAGGACTTATCAGAACCATTAACGAACGTGAACACACAGTCCACGAGGTAAATAACCAAATGCAGCTGTTGCCAGCCGAAGCCACAAAATAGACGTGGACACACAATCTACGAGGGTAATAATAACCAAATGTGGCTTAAAGCCATGAAATCAAACGTAAGTATGATGCTCACGAGTAACCATCACTCCATTCCATGTGTTTGGCCATCGCATGAGGCTAGCACTTCCTATAAATACCCTGCTAACTAGGTGTACCATGGCATGGCGCGCTAAGGGCTAACGGAATTATCGTTAGCAACCAGTGTCCTATATAAAGTCCCTTTAAAATCATTTTCAAACATGCGAGAAAATCATTACTTTCAAAATACAATTCTTATTCTCAAAATAAAACTTGCATGAATACTTTTAAGCATTAAAACTTGCCAGAATAAAATTTCATATCCAATGCCCATGCTTGCATTTATTGAATAATCAAAAAAAAATTCAAAGTCGAACTCGCATGAATTATTTTTCATAGCAGTTTAATAATTTTCAGAATGAAAATACCATAATTAGAATCCGAACTTGTGTTTACTGATAAGCTAAAATTATCAAATCTGGTAGAGATTACTTTACAAAAATAAAATACTTTAATCAATAAAATATCCAATAATTACATTGTTGCTATAAAAAGGGTTTATAAAGAAATTTAATATTTCAGCAAAAGAAATATTATTGAAATATCAGTTGGGACACTATCCACTTACTTGTAAAGTTTTCAAGTGCATAACTCACTCCCAAACTAGTCCTCAAGGGTCAATGCTTTGTACTAACATTCCTAATATTCAAATAATATCATTGTCACTTCTCCAATCATGTTGTACCACCCAAATATTAAAATCCCAACAACTTAAAAGAGATAAAAGAAAGAAAACCTTCACTTTTATCTTTTCCAACATTGCATCAAATGTCCCAATGATATCCTAAAAAATGAATATCAAATTGGTTCTTAAATTGTTAGCTAAAATTTCTCTCCCAAAAACCTCTAATTTCTTTTTTAACTTTCATCATAAAGAACGAATGCTTAACATGATTGTTATATCAATAATGACATATTTATTTAATCAACAATATACCCATCATATGTATATCATGCCATTATATAACAAAAACCCCTCTTAGTCATTTTGTCAAATACCTTGGGGGCATTGAACTTTAAATAATCATCAAGCTTCTTCTTATGTGGTTCTACCTTCCAAAAATTTCAAACATAAATATATGAATAAATCAACTTTCGAAGTCCATTCTATAAGCAAATCAATATAAATTTTAACATAGCTCAAACCCACACTAAATCACCTTCATTGGACTAAAATTTGACTTAATTCCACAACCCCCTTTTCACAAGCACATGTAGCAGAGGAAGAAGAAAATTCACGCAGCACTTTGAACAAGAACAAAATGGAAATTTCATACTAATCACTCCCTCTCACACACATAGATTCAGCAAGAGAAACAATTTGCAATGCCAGCCATTAAAAGGCACACACGCACGCACGTAAGGGATTCAGTAAGGAGAAGAATTCTAAGCTTTTGCCTAATAATAGCATCCACTAATACACTGAACTAGGGAAAGCAACTACAATGCGAGGAGGGAGAAAAGTTTCAACACCCATGCTCAAAACGGATGTTTATGGCAAACACAGATCAAGGAAAAGAAAGAGGAAATTCAATGCAGAACAGGGGAGGAAAGGACTCATGATTTGCACCACAACGCAGTGGTTCTAGGCGGCCATCATAGCAACGAAAAGTGGAGCTCCTATTCTCGTCAGCAGCGTTTTGAAGAGCAAAGGATAGGTGTGGCTGGATCGAGGGTGAAGTAGAAGAGATGAGCAGAAAGGAAACAAGGTAGCAGACCAAGGTGAAGATCCGATAACTTCCACACCATAGAAGATGATCGGCACTGACAGAGGGAAGGATGGCCGATGACTGATGACGGTGGAAGGATAGTCGATGATGAGGGAGAAATGGAACCAACAGTGAGCAAAAAAGAAGAAAAAATCGAGAACCACTCAGATTCTCTCTCTCACTCCTTTTCTATGTATCTCGCCGATATAGAAGATGTAAAATAGAATATAAAAGTTAGTTGGAAAATCACAAACAAAGACCCCATCAAATTTTTTTAATTATAATAAAAGACAAGGCCAAGGCTCCTCAGCACTTCCTCCTAGAGAAAATACAACTAACATTTACTTTAAGTAAAATTTAAATTTTTAAACAATTAGTATAAATTTTACTAAACTATCATTTCTCATTTGTCCTAACATTAAAATAAATAAAAATAAAATTAAATATCAATTGGGCAAAGAAAAAAATTATTAGATTTTAAAATTTTAGGTCATTACATGAAGCTTCTAGCTAGTTCGATGAAAAGATCAAGTGAAATGAAAAAAATTTGACGGTAATATAATTTTAAAATAGAGGGCAGTTTTGTAATTTTACAAAGATTGAACTAAAACAAAATTCTCCCCCTTGTATCAGCAAAGTTCGAACTAAAAACTTAGTTGATAAATGGTTAGCTCAATTTTACTAGACTAATATTTCTGTTTATTATATCTAGTCATAAAAATAATAAAAATACACTTAAATCATATCATTACAAAATTTAAATTTAACGTGAATTTTTTGGGTTATTACACGTCCTTTAAGTTATGTTTGATTGGATAGATTTAAGTTGAGAATTTGAATTTAAAATATCATACTTAAAATCTCACATTTAAAATTCATAGATTCTAAATTTTAAATTACAATATTAAAATCCTTTATTTTGATCTAAAGTAAAATTTTAAATTTAAATTACATATTTGAATTTAAAAGAAACTTAAAAGACTGGTCAAAGTTGACGATCCAAATGACTAACTTCCAACGAGATCAGACAATCAAAGCTGATTGGGACTATAGCACTAGTGACGACAGGGACAGCACACCCAACTTCCACTGGGAAAGAATTGTACTGAATATAAGGATCGAACGACTGACTTCCATTGAGATTAGACCGAAGGTGATGGTGAAGACCGAACAATCGACTTCTACAGGGACCATACTGACAGTGACTAACAAGGCCAAACCCACGACAATGATCAAGATAGGATGGCCGATTTTTACCAAGACAAGAAGACTGACTTCCATCAAGACAAGACCTAATGGAAGTCAGTCGTTAGGTCCCTATAGTTGCCATCGATTCGATCTCGATGGAAGTCGGTCATCCGATGTCTCAGTCGATTTGATCCCAATAGAAGTTGAACCCTCTCATCCCGTCATCGCCATCAGTTCAAATCCTCATAGAAGTAGGTCGTTCAGTCCCAATTGTCATTGTCAGTCCAGTCTTGATGGAAGTCGCTATTCCATCTTAGTCATCATCGTCTGTCTAGTTCCTGTAAAAGTCAGCCATCCCATCCTGATCGTGTCTAGTTTATAAAGTCATCCATCTCGTCCTCTATCCCTTTGATCAGCCATATAGTCTCGTCCTGGTCATCGCTGTAGACCGATCTTGATAGAAGTCAACTATTCCATCCCAATTGTCCCCATCAATCCGATCCTGGTGGAAGTCGGCCATCCCATCTTGATCAATATTGTCAATCCAGTCCTGGTAAAAGTTGATCGTCTTGTCCCAATCAAGGGTGGCAGCTTGTTTTCATCAACTTAGGCAGTCTGATCCAATTTTCATTGGCAAGTCGATCAAGCCTTCATAAATTTGGGTCAAATTACAAAAGAGATTGAGTTAGGATTTGAAATGATAAGGGTTTAGAAGAGATTTCAAAGTATAAAGAGATTGAAGTAGAATTTGGATTTGAATGTAGGTCAAATCCAAATCCACACATTTTTAGTTACCCAAACAATGGATTTGGCTCAAATCCAAATCCAAATCCAATTCCTTATGTAAACAAACATAGCATTAAGGAAACTGTGATTATTGAGAACTTTATAAATGAGTGATTTCATAACAAATATCAGTACTTCAAAAAAAGAAAAAAGAAAAAATATCAATTACGGATCACAAGAGAAATTTATATCAATCAAGAATTATTTATTGTCAAAACTCAAAGAGATATTTATTAATTTAGGATAACCTTTTATCAATAAATACCCATATAAATTTTAATAATAACTTATTCTAAATTATTTTTTTATTGAATTTTGACAATAATTAATTTTTGACTTATATAAATTTTTTTATTTTTTATTACTTTTTTTCAAAAATAAAAAGTCAAACCGAAGTCCCTCATCAACACTAGGCCGCTAGCTAGCTAGCTAGCTTTCCCTTAACATTTGCTTGAAATAAAAGCTACTTCAAGGCACAAGGATGCTTTTGATATATTTTGCCTTTAGTGAAAAAAAAAAAAAACAATATTGTTTTTTTTTATATCCAAACAATTTCTTCTATTTTTTTTCCGCAAGTCACGTCGGTCTTGAGAGAGTCTAGAAAGGGCAGAGTGGCGACCAAGTCCAGAGTTCCTTGCATTATTATCATTAATTACGCCCCCAATCCTTTCCAGTTGTAGTCTTCTTTAGAATAATTTTATAATTTATAATGCCTTTGGGATAAGGAAGAAAAACTTGTTTAATTTTATAGAATAAAAGAATTGTAAATGAATTTTCTTTTCATTTCGCATGGAGTAGGACGTTAAGATTTGATTTGGTTGGAGGTAAATTGTTTGGTTGAAAAAAATTAAAAGGGAGGAAAGACAAATTTTCTATGTCCCTCCCTTATTTTGCTCTCCTCCAAGTTGAAGGTCTTTAAAAAGAAGACAAATTTTATGATTAAATTTTTTATTGACCTTTTGTATTTAATTATTATTGTTTCAATTATTGACCTCTTGCATGTCATCTACTATATTACTAGCCGTTGGTTATGTCTTCAATTCTAACAGATTTGCATTTGATGTGATGAGCTCTGCGTGCTCATCAAAGCTAGGAGCAATTTCGACCCTCTATTTCAATCCAAATTAATTCCTATAATTCATTTAAATTAATTTTTAAATATTTTTAATATTATATTTGTTGAACCCTGGTTTTGATGATTACAAAGTAAGAGAAGTTTGTGTTTGACAGGATTTTATAATCAAGAATTAAGATTGTTAGGGAATAATCAATCCTTAAATTTAAATTTCTATATCTCATAAACTCATTGTTCCGGAATACTTGCTTTCTTTCCAAATAGGCAAAAACACATAAAATATCATTTGATCTTCAGAATAGTGACCTTATCTAGAATAGCTTATTCCTAATGAGTCTTCCTAATTCCCAAGTATCATCCCTTCTGCCTATTCAGGAATAGCCTATTTTAGAATAGCAACTCTTATTCTAGAATAGTGGATATGATCTTTGTAAGCTTGTATGCATTGAGTCTTTCTGAAGTTTAGCTTGTTCAGGAATAGTCTGGTCAAATAGCTTATTTGGGAATAGCTCATCTTATTCTCAAATAAAGCCCTTCATATATTATCTCATAACTTTATTCCGATATATGCTATTTACTTCAAAAGAAGCTCTCTACATTTACATTTAATATATTCTTTCTTATTCCTGAAGAGCCTCGCCTATTTCAAAACAATCACACTCTCTCCTACAATGTTTCATGCGAAAAAAATAGAGTTTTTTGTAACCTTTTTCTAAACCATTTCCTTTTGTATTTTGAGTGTCATATTATCATATAATATCTCTAGAATCATTCTAAACTTGTTCTTGGGATAAGTTGAGCTTAATTTGATCTTACCCATAAAATCCTTATTTCTAAATAAGCTTCTCTTTTCCAAATAGCATTTCACCTACCTTGTCAAAATATTTAATGAAAAGTAGCGTTACTTTCCTTACTTGCCATAACAGAGAAAGCTTCACCGAAAAGCACTGTTCCATTGTCTTAGTTTAATGATTGTTCAAACATCTCAGAGAAAAGAAGCCGTTGATTCTAACAGTTATATTCATGAGAGTAACAGATTCTTAACGAGCTTCAACTATAAATGTAAATATTTATGAAGATAGAAGAGATACGAAGAAATATGAGAAAACTTAAGTTATTCATTTTTATTGTTCACCAATCTTCTGAGCTTATATTTATTTCCAATAAGCTTCATTGATTATATATCAACTTTGAGCGAGAGTATTTAATAGTTTTTCATTTTTTTAACATACTCTTGCCTCTATTTTATTGACTAATAATGGAGCAACTTAAACTCGGGGAGTTTAAGTGGGTTACTTCATTACCTTTATAAGGGGGAGTAATTCAGACTTTAGTTAAAATATGGGATTGTACTAAGGCTACTAAGAGCTCAGATTAATCTTGGTGAAGTTAGTGGAGAAATCTCAAGGAGAACTTGAGGACTAAACATAGGTCCAAGTAGTTGGAGTTGAACTAAAATAAATATCTGAGCAAGCTTATTCTCCTTTATCTTTTCTATGCTTGGTGATTTCTCTCTAAATTCTTCTTCTTGTTTTAGCTATCATTTATTAAATTTTTATTAAACCCAATTCACCCCCCTCTTGGGAGGACTTTCAATATTTACTAATATAAAAATTTTAAAATTTTAATAAAACTATTCATTACCAATCTAGTTAGTACAGATTTAATCTAATAGCCTAATTTAATATTAATTTTTTTATAATTTTATAATTTGACTATCTAAACAGACTCTAAATAGTTCAAACATAATTTATAGGAAAATGATAGTAAAATCCATTTAAATTAGGTAAACGATAGATTGATTTCACGAAATGGTATAATTCCTTTAGAGTCCCTTGGGATGTTTTTTTCATTAAGAAATTAAAGGAAATGACCAAATTGTACTCGAAGCAAATAAAAATCCCAAGCCTCACTAAAGAAAAATTTGTGCACATTATAGGCTTTGCTTTACCCTGTTCATGTCCTTGTCTTCTTCTCTCCTTCATGGTATTCTTCTGGTCTATCCCCTTCTCCTTCTCTTTCTCCTTCTCCTTCTCCTTCTCCTTCTACTTCTCATTGTCGTGTTCCTTTTTTTTTTCAATTTCTGTACATGGGTTGTTTGTTTTATTCGAGCTGCTGTACGTGGGTATATATAAGCAACCATTCTTCCTCTGTTGCCTCTACTATACGTGGGTAAATTTCCTCTCCTCCTTGAAATTTTCTCCTCTCATATGTGATAGCTGAAGTTGATATAGGTTATTATGCATAAATAATTGAGGTCTTCATTTTCTATTCATGCTTAAAGCTGACAAAACATGGGTGTTGATGCTTACTCTGCATAGATAAATGATAAATAATAAATGATAAATGATATATCATTTTTAGTTGTGTTGTAAATGCATAAACCAAAAGTTGTGAATAACAAATAGTTGTTGTTGGATAAAACATAACAAATATGTGATCCTGATGTTTAAAAAATAGACATGTTGATGAATGATTATTTCATTATTTCAGGTCAGCATGAGAAATAGCTTCTTTTGCTTTTAATTTTGGAAAGAAAGTATTTTGTTATTTCCATATAGGGGGACATTTTGTAAAAAATATTACAAGTAAAATAAAATATGATGGGGGAAGTGTGAGAGTGAAAATGATGTAAGCTATAGATCATGTAACTAACAAGAAAACCTTAGAGTTGTATATGTCACCTTTTAATGTTTTCTTATCATTTAAATTAATAAAAGTTGTTATTTATTGGATTAAAGTGTTATTTCATTTTTTGCTGATTCAATCAATTTACAAATATTGATAAATTATAATTCCTTGTTACATAATTGCAAATTTAAGGACAAAACTTGTGAATATAGGAACCAAAGTTGTGAATGGAAACTTGCGAATTTCCAACTCTAATGCATGTCTAGACTTGCACAGTAGGACTTGTGAATGGCTAATAAATTTTTATGAATTTAGGGACAAAACTTGTGAATATAGGAACAAAAGTTCTGAATGAAAAGTTGTGAATTTCCAACTCTGATGCATGCATGTAGTTGCACACCAAAACTTGCGAATGGCTAATACATTGTGGTGAATTTAGGCACAATAGTTGTTAATATAGGAAAAAAAAGTTGTTAATACAGGAACAAAAGTTCTGAATGAAAATTTATGAATTTCCAACTCATGCATGTCTAGACTTGCACACCAGGACTTGCGAATGACTAATACATTGTTGTGAATTTAGGGACAAAAGTTATTAACCTAGGAACCAAAGTTGTGAATGGAGACTTGTGAATTTTTCAACTCTGATACATGTCTAGACTTGCACAGCAAGACTTGCAAATGGCTAATATATTGTTGCAAATTTAGGGATTAAAGTTGTTAACCTATGAACCAAAGTTGTAAATGAAGACTTGCTAATTTTGTACCACCAAACTTTCCTTGCTGATTTTTTTCTTTAATTCTTTTATTATTTTTAGTCTTTATTCATCTCCATTCTTTTATTATTTTATGGAACCAAACTGTGCTTGCTAAAATTTTTTGTTTCTATTCACATGCACATCAAAACTTCATTTTTTTAATACTTAATTTTAGTCTAGTAAAAGACTTATTTTAAATAACTTCACTTTCTTTTTCTTTTTTAAGGTTTAGCTTTTGCTATACACACATGCAACATAAAGATTTTTAGTCAAGTTTAAAATCATTTGTCTTCATCTTCCATATATTAACTTTTAATCTCTCTCTTGCTCTCTAATATACTTAAGATATATAAATTCAAGAACACATACATTTCTTGAAAATTCACAATCCAAATTCCAGAATTGAAAAAGGGAAATTATAGAACTACAAGAACATAGAAATAAGGGGATAACAGAGGAAAACAATCATAGAATTGTAGAAAGGAGGAGGAGGAAATCCACACTCACAATGAAAATAGCCTTATAGAAAGAGAAAGTGCTAGAGAAAATGTTCACAAAACTTCATTCTTTGTCGCTTGAACCTTAGCATTACTTGGTGTTTCACATTTACTAAGAAATATTTAGCTGATGAATGGAACTTCATGTTGGAAATTGTGCCCTAGGGCCAATCATTGTACTATGCACCTTGTTATTTAATAAATTTTCTCTTTTGTATCATATCAATTGCATGTTCACTATAATAACTGTATTATTGGACAAACTATAGTGATTATCTTAAATGTCTCTAGCCAGTCATCTATAAGGGATCATAGATAAAACAATACTAGTATAACTTTGATTAATTATAGAGATACAAATTAAAGTCATAGACACTTGAAAGAGTATAAGGTACTGGATCGACCCGTCATGAGAAAGTTGCATGGTATAAGTCATAAGCTTATCTCATATGTAACTATATCACTAAGCCCTTTGACCTAAGATCATTATGGATTCCTATATGATGACTATTAAACTTTGACCTAGTCAAAAGTCACCTTGACTGGGCAATTATAAAGGATATGATTAAGTTTAGTGATATTCATGTAGAGAAATATGAGTGGTCAAGATGAAATTTGTCCCTCACATTAAGTGAGAGATATTACTGTGCCCCTCAATGAGTAAGACTGAGAAAATATATGACCATACTACAATGGAAAAGGTTTTTCATTGCTACAATCAGTCCACTCAAAGATCAGAAAGTAATGGTTAAGTAAAGGAGAATGACAATTTCATATCTCGTATTTGATTAGCATATCACATGACAAAAGGGATGTGATATGGCTACATGATAGGTTACATGGAATCATCGATCTCCTATGAATTGGGTAATTGCAATGTCTTGCTAGAAGCCACTTGTAACTTATCAGCTAATAGTGTAATTAGCCTACTATCAACTTTATATAGACCTACAAGGTCGCACACAAAAACAGCCCAACTTGAGCTATAATATCTAAGTTCATTGAATCTGGAATATTCTAGATTCAATGAATATAATATAGGGTGAATGAATTATAATATATATATATATATATTTATCAAATAAATATTTATATATATATATTTATATGAAATATAAAATTTGAAATATAATTTTATATATGTATATATATTTTTTTGAAAAATGTATATATTCATGTGTGTGTGTGTGTATGATATATACATATATATACATACATACATACATATGTATATGTATATGATATATAAAATTAAATATATATATATATATATATATAATATATATATATATATATATATTTTTCAAAATATATATGTATATATATATTCATGTATATATATAATATAATATGTATATGTGATCTATATGGTATATTATATTGTATTAGTTTTAAATTTAATTTTATATGATAGATTAAATTTAATAATTAACATAATATGAGATAATATTATGTCAGTTTTATAATTTAAATTTATAAGATAAATTTGAATTAGATATGATATCATAGATTAAATTTATAAGATAAATTTAATTAAATTTTGTGGGCTCTTTAAGTGGAAGACAAAAACCATAATCTATATACTATATATAGATAGAGATGTGCTTTGTGAAAAGATGAGAGAGAGTTAGAAAAATTTTGATAGCAAAAACACTTTGAAAGCCACGAAACACTCTATAGAAAGGAAACTAAAGTTTAAAGAAAAAAGGATGCTAGGAGCACTAGCACGATGTTCGAGTTAGAAAACTATTCGTATGGATATCGATAGAGGGAGCAGATCTACATTGTCAACTCCTGAGATTTAAACTCTTGAAGAGAACACGTGCCAAGTTTGAAGAATTAAAAAGGTAACTCTTCTATCCACCTTGACTTTAAACGAGTTTGTTCGATCCATATTAGGATAGAAACTTTAAAATTTTAATCTTCTGCTACACTTGCCTATCCAACAGTGGTATCAAAGCCAAGTTGAATTTTTGCTTAAATTGGGTTTTAGTTGATTACGTTCTTAAATCTTCATGTGATGAGTTTCTTTTTATATGTGATATTTTCAAAATTCATATATGTTTTTCATATGATGTTTTAGAAACACACACACACACACACACACTCATTCTATATATTCAAATTTATATGAATTTAAATAAATTAATATGATTAATATTTTGTTATATGATGTGTGTTCTCAATATGACTAATGTTCGTCCCTATGATGTGCATTTTCTATGTCATTAGTTTTCTTCCGCATTCTCATATGGTTTAAGATGGATTTTCAGCATGATTGATGAATCTAAAGGATCTGAAGTAGCAACTCATTCAAAGAGAATAAGCTTTCCGAAAGCTCCGAGGGGCACTGCCCCCTTAAACCCCCTCCTAAGGGGCGCTGCCCCTTTACCCCACCTGCTAACCGGCTAGCGGGATTGCTATAGCTAACTTTACATAGTACAACCTAATTCATAATTTATAGCCTTTCATTATAAATAAATTGTTTATTCATTATTTTTTTGTTTGCCTTGAAGTTGTTTGGGTACGGTGACACATATGGCTCTAGTTTTACAAGAGTTGTAAATTTGAAATACAGCCTGCATGTTGTGCCTCTCTCTATAAACTCTAAATATATATTCTCTTCTCATCTCAATCCCCTTGTATGTATAAACAAGATTTCTTGATGTAATTTATCTTCTTAGAGAGGTCTTCTCATTGGCTTGGGATGGACATAAGTTAGATGAGCCATATTGTGTCACATTTAATTATGCTTTTGATAAGATCATAATATGCATGATTAGATCATAATATGTATGAGATACAATTATTTTCACTTTATACAGTTATTAAATTAACAAATCAAACCCTCTAACAAAATCTTAAGTCATAATTTCATTAATTAATGAATACTTGTCAAAACATTGATTACTCAAATGTAAGATCCACTAAAGTGGATATACTTGGGTTATCTTGGTGAGAAAAGCATGAGTAATGGTTCTACTCATAAAGATTCATTATTATGTGACTTAATTGAGATTATCAAAATGGTTTTGGATTTCAAGGCATTAGATTGGATTGAACATGCTAGATTATATGATGATTTAATCCTATACAGATCTAAGAGTTACATGTGATATAATTGGTAAATGAGTTACCTGCCTAAATAACTTAATTTTAAGTATCTTGCTAAAGCAAACTTAAATTTAACTAAAATATAGGTCTTAGCCCATTAGTCAAATTTGAGAGTTATTAGTTTTAGTAGGAGATATAAACTTAACTTTATGTATTTTACTGTAGAATCATGTCAACTGGTAACATTGCTACACTATTATTACGATCAGTCCTTGAAAAGGACAAACTCAAAGGGACAAACTTTCTTGACTGATTTAAGAACTTGAGAATTGTTCTCAAGTAGGAAAGAAAGGCTTATGCCCTATATGAACCCATTCTTGGGGAGCCTGCAACTAATATTCCAAGAGCTCAAAGGGATGCTTACACAAAGCACAACAATGACTCGATAGATGTAGGATACCCAATGCTAGCTACCATGGTTCCAAAACTTCAAAGAGATTTGGAACATATAGAGGCTTGTGAGATGATTGTACATCTTAAGGAAATGTTCCAGCAACATGCAAAGCAAGAAAGGTATGAGACCATAAAGGCCTTACACTCCTACAAGATGGTTGAGGGTGCATTAGTTAGCACTCATATTTTAAAGATGAAGAGCTATATTAATCACCTTGAGAGATTTGGATTTCCCTTGAGCTAAGAGTTAGCTATAGATTTGATCTTGAACTCACTCCTGAAAAGTTATGACTAGCTTGTTATGAACTATAACATGAATGATATGGAGAAATTCATTTCAAAACTACATAGGATGCTTAAAACTACTAAGCAAAACATTAAGAAAAAGCCTAGTACTATTTTGATAGTTTAGAAAGGAAAGGGTATGAAAAGGAAAGGCAAGGGCAAGGGCAAGGGTAAAGGCTCAGATGGTAAGACTAAAGAGTCAAACAAGCACAAAACCAAGCCTCTAGTCAAGAAGGCAAAGCCTCCAAAGAAAGGAGTTTGCTTCTTTTGCAATGAAACTGGGTCATTGGAAGAGAAACTGCAAACTTTACCTGAAAGATCTAAAAAAGAAAAAGGATAGTGGGGCTACTCCTTCAGGTATTTATGTTATAGGCATTCACCTCTCTACTTCTTCTATATGGGTATTAGATACTACATGTGGTTCTCATATTTGTACAAATGTGCAAGGTCTCAGAAATAGTGGAAAGTTGATGAAGGGTAAAGTGGACCTACGAGTTGGAAACAGAGCAAGAGTTGCTACTTTAGCCGTAGGTACTTATGAATTACTTTTTTCAATTGGGCTTTTGTTAGTTTTAAACAATTAATATTATGTTTCTATTTTGAGTAGTAACATTATTTTTCTTTCTTATTTGGATAAGGAAGGTTTTACTTCTATTACTGGGAATAATAAATGTTCTATTTATCAAAATGACATTTTTTATGCTAATGGTGATTTGCACTTTGATCATTATCTTTTAAATTTGGAACATCCTAGTAATGAAAATATCTATAACGTAACTACCAAAAGGATCAAGTTGAATGATTTGAATCCAACCTATATATGGCATTATTGTCTCGACCATATAAATGAGAAACGCATTTCTAAGCTTTATCAAGATGGACTTCTCAACTCGTTTGATTTTAAATCTCATGACACTTGTGAATCTTGTTTATTAACAAAGATGACGAAAGCACCTTTTTACTGGGCATAGTAAGAGGGCTAATGACTTATTGAGACTCATACTGTAATATCTCAATTTAAATTTTAATAGTTAATTTGGGTTAGTAGAAATTTAAAAAAAAAATATTTAGAGGTAAGCAAATTAGTAGAAGATGATTATTAAATCTAACTTAGGATATAATTTTAAATTAAAAAAATTAATTAATAAAAAAATATTAAATTATTATTATTATTATTAAAAAAAGAAAAGGTATAAAAAAAAGAGAGAAAAGAAGAAGAAGAAGAAGTGGCTGTGCTTTCGGCGCTCTCCATGCAATCATAACATATATAATAAAAAAATAAGAAAAGAAAGAAGGAATATTAAATAAAAAAAATGAGAAAAGGGAGACAGACGTTCACGTGTGTGTATTGAAGAAAGCAAAAGAAAGAGAGTAAAGGCCGTGGGACCCACGCTTGTTTAAAAAAAAAAACACTTTGCCTTATTTCTTCTATTTCTCTTCCTTCTTTCTTTATCTGCGTCTAGTGCGAATAGAGAGCGAGCGAGAGAACACGAGCGACGCTACGGCGGTAGGAGCTGATTTAGAAGGTGATACTTCATAATGGAATACTTCAAATGATATTTTAAGTATTCTAAGACTAGGTAAGTGTTCTAAACATTTTTTCTTAGTCATTTTTCCCTTTAAACTATAGATTTTAAGATTTTGAAAAATCTAGGGTTTGAAAGAGGGATGAATTTTTGGTGAGAAAATCTGATTGTTGATAGTGTAATAAATATTATAGAGTATTATTTTGTTGATAGAATTAGAATTTGAGGCATTTGAGTTTATCTCTAGATCCCTTTGGGTAGATTTTTGGTTAAATCCAAAAATATAAATTGATTTGTTGATATTTAAATGATTATTTGAGATGAGAAATAAATTATTATGGCTATAGAATAATGATTCTAGGCTTGAAATCAAGTTTTCAATTTTTAGGTATTTTTATGTGTCAATTTTTTGAATAAAAAGGGAAATTTTAATATTAGAAAATTATTTTAATTAAATTATTGTGAAGGAGACTATTAAACCAAGTAGATAGGTTCAAATACATAAAATTAAATTTTAGAACTCAAGAGGCTAAGACTAAGGTCTTAAAAATAAAATAAAATAAAATAAATACTTAAGTGTTAGAGTATGAGTGAAAATTGTATTAATAATATTATTGACACATTAGGATATAATTAATTGTAGATTAATTTTCTTTTGACACCATTCAAGCTTTGGAAAGCTTTGGAAGTGTTGTAACCTGAGGGGTAACCTTTGACCTCTCAAAGGTTGAGGTAACCGGGGGAGATCTATTTTATGCATTTGTATGTTACTTAATTAATTATGTTGGTGAAATAAAAGAATATATATATATATATATATTTAATATCTAAATTTGAAATAGTTATTTGTAATGCATGTGACTTTGTTGAGACTCTATGACTTGTGACTAAGTTAATTATGACTTGGTGTGAGTAATGAGATTGATGGTTGATAATTATGTGTACATTCTTGGATATAAGTTGTGGATTATGCACAGTGATGAATTGTATGAGCATGTTAAGTTTTATATGATGCTAATGTAATTTTGTATGATAATATAAAAATTGATACAAGAGGCATGATTGAAATATGATGATTCTTGATGTTTGTTAAGCATGAAAGTTGATGAGCATGTGAGATAATTTTGAATTATATATATATATATATATGAGTTTTTTTTTAAATGCATTTTCTCATGAGCATGATCATATGGCGGGGGTTCGCCTTAGTGAAGGAGTTAGCGGTTATGCAAAATTCATATGGTACTTGGCTATTAACCAATAATCCTAGGGGTTATAGCTGCTACTTACCTTGTAAGGTACTGTAGCATTGTTCCTATTAAGGGACTTGGCCCTATTGGCCTACCTGGAGTTTTGGGTAGAGCTAGTTTTGGGTATGACACCCTATAGTGTGTGATTTGGGGGAAACTGTGTTCATAAGTGAGTAAGGTAACCCTGGCCCGGTAGCCCCTCATGATAGAATTAAGGCCTTGGGGTAGTCTCACCACATGGACGATCCCTTTCGGTTGTTGGCCCACGGATTTTATGTTAAAGGAAATAAGGGGGGATATAAGGAAGAGATCGATCATGCATATTATTATTGTCATGCCATTTGAGTGATTGATGGCTATGTTGAGAATATGATTGTAATTGTAGAAATGAGAACATGTAGTAATTATGCGAATAATGTATATGTGATTATTTGTGTAAATTTTGTACTTGACTTTATTCTTGAAATTATTCACATGAGTTAAATGTTAATGTGATTAAGATGTTATTAATGTGATTGTTTGAATGGTCACTTTAATTAATTTATCGGCCACTTGCAATCATGATTAATTATCATGCATTTGTATTACTTAGATGTACCTTTGTTATTGAGTGGTTGTACCCACCCCTCTCTTTTAACATATTACAGGAGCTAGCTCATCTGAGAAGAACAGAGGAAAAGAGCATTAGACCAAGTGATAATAATCACTTCTGTAGGCCTCTCTCCTTTTATGTTGATATGTGTATTTAGTTTATGATATTGCCAATTAGGATAATATATTCTTAATCCACTTGCACTATGAGTTTTGTGTTGGATAGAAAGATATTTTGGGCCCTTGAGAATGTGTTTTGATGTTTGTATTATAGTAATGGGCCAAAATATTTGTGCAAGTAAAAATTGTTATTATCATGCTTCCGCATATATTTAATTAAATGATATAAATTTTTAAAATATTTTAAAGACTTGGGATCCCTTTGTATTAAATAGTTTGTAAAAAAAATACATGTTAAGAATTCATTTAAGTTAATCTCGTAATGAATAATCCATTTGGGTTAGTTCTTGATTAACCATGATTAGTGTGATGATTAAGTCCTAATTTGGGACGCTCATTACACATACATACAGATGTATGTAGACCAATGACTACAATTGTCAAAGGGGGTTATTTGCACTTCATTACTTTTATTGATGATTACAATAGATATGGATATATCTACCTAATGAAATACAAATCTAAATCTTTTGAAATGTTCAAAATATTCCAAAATGAAGTATAAAACTAACTTGGTAAGACTATTAAAACTCTTTGATCTGATCAAGAAGGTGAATATTTAAGCCTACAATCCATTGATCATCTTAAGAGTTGTGGGATAGTCTCACAATTAACGCCTCCAGCAACACCATAATAGAATGGTGTTTTTTAGTAGAGAAATTAAACACAATTAGATATGGTTTAACCTATGATGAGTCAAGTAAATCTTACACTATCCTTTTAGGGCCATGCACTAGAAACACTTGTGTTCACATTGAACTATATTCCATCTATGGTACTTGAAAAGACACCATATGAGATATGGACTAGGAACAAATCTAGTTTGTCTTTTCTTAAGATTTAGGGTAGTGAGGTTTATGTTAAGAAATAGGCCTAAGATAAGTTAACACCCAAATCCATAAAGTGCCTTTTTATGGGGTATCCTAAAGAAACAAATGGATGCTATGTCTATGATCTCACCAATAATAAAGTTTTTGTAATTAGAAACAGTATCTTTCTAGAAAGAAATTTATCTCTAAAAGAACCAGTACGAGCAAGATACATCTTGAAGAAATTTGAGAACTACAAAATAACACAGAGTCACAGATGGAAAATCAAGAAGACTCACAAGAAGTAAATGAGCCTACTCAAGTAACACAAGGCCCACAAAGGTCTGATAGGACACGGCATCATCCTCAGAGATATGAATTTTTGATTAATGAATGTTGAATGTGTTGCTCATTAAATACAATGAGCCAACCACTTACCAAGAAGCCATAACGGGACCATATTCCGAGAAATGGCTAAATGCCATAAAGTTTGAAATGCAATTCATGTACGGTAATATGGTATAGACCTTAGTCAATCCACCTGAAGGTATAAAAGCCATCAGGTGAAAGTGGGTTTTTAAGGAGAAAACTAACATGGATGGCAAAATAAATGTCTTCAAGGCACGATTAGTTACAAAAGGATTCACCCAAACTCATGATGTAGACTATGATGAAACCTTTTCACCAGTCATAATGGCTAAATCAATCAAAATCTTCCTAGCCATTGTAACATATTATGGTTATGAAATATGACAGATGGATGTTAAAACAGCATTCCTTAATGGACGTCAACTTGAGGAAGTGTGCATGACACAACCTGAAGGCTTTATACATCTAGAGGACTCTAAAAAGGTGTGCAAGTTTTAAAGATCCATTTATGGACTGAAGCAAGCATCTCAAAGCTAGAATCAACATTTTGATGAAGTAATCAAAGAGTTTGAATTCATTCAAAACATTGATGAACCTTATGTTTACAAAAACGTTAATAGCAACACAGTTATATTTCTAGTACTATATGTAGATGACATCCTACTCATTGAGAATGACATTCCTACCTTACAAAATGTCAAGTCTTGGTTAGGAAAATCTTTCTCTATGAAGGACCTAGGTGAAGCCACTTACATCCTTGGGATTAAGATCTATAGAGATAAATCCAAAAAGTTGATAGGCCTAAGTCAGAGAACATACATAGATAAAATACTACATCGGTTCAGTATATAGATTCAAAAAGGGGTTTCATCCCTATGTCTCTTGGCATTCATCTCAGTAATGACCAGTGTCTTAGTATACAAACTCAGCAACATTACATGAGTAAGGTTCCATATGCCTCATCAATTGGATCTATCATGTATGCCATGCTATGTACTCGATCGGATGTTTCATTTGCCTTGAGTATGACTAATAGATACCAAGAAGATCTAGGAGAGGATCATTGGACTACTGTCAAAAATATCCTAAAGTACTTAAGAAGGACTAAGAATTTATTCTTAGTATATGGCAGATTGGATGATGAACTAGTTGTAATAGGTTACACAGATGCAAGCTTCCAAATTAATTAGGATGACTTAAATCACAATCAAGATATGTGTTCACCTTAAATGGTAGGGCAGTGAGCTGGAAGAGCTCAAAGAAGAGCATAACAGCTAATTCTGTAATAGAAGCTGAGTATATAGCAGCATTAAATACAGCTAAGGAAGCCATTTAGATCAGGAAGTTCATTGCTAAACTAGGAGTAGTGCCTAGCATCTCAGATTCAATAAACTTATTCTGTGACAATAGTGGTGCAATTACACAGAGCAAGTAGCCAAGGTCACACCAAAAGACCAAGCATACTATGAAATTTCTACCTTATCAAAGAGATCAATGATAGAGGTGATATAAAAATATACAAATTAGCAGGAGAAGACAACGTTGTTGATCCTCTTATAAAGCCTCTTGCACAGGCGAAGCATGAGCATCATGCCAAGATAATGGGAATTAGACAAATTAATAATTAAACCTAGTGCAAGTAGAAGGATGTTGGAAATTCTACCCTAGGGCTAATCATTGTACTATGCACATTGTTATTTAATCAATTTCTCTTTTGTTATCATATCAATTGCATGTTCACTATGATAACTATATCCTTGGACAAACTATAGTTATTGTCCTAAATGCCTCTAGTCAATTATCTATAAGAGATCATAGATGAAACAAGACTAATATGACTTTAATTAATTATAGAGATATAAATTAAAGTCCTAGGCACTTGAAAGAGTACAAGGTGCTGGACTGACCTACTATGAGAAAGTTGCATGGTACAAGTCATAAGTTGATATCATATGTAACTATATCACTAAGCCCTTTGACCTAAGATCATTGTGGATTCCTACATGATGACCACTAAACTTTGACCTAGTCAAAAGTCACCTTTGACCAGGCAATTATAAAGGATATATCTAGATTCAATGAATGTAATATAGGGTGAATGAATTATATATATATATATTTAAATATTTATTTGATATATATATATATATGTATATATTATTTATATGAAATATAAAATTCAAAATATGATTTTATATATGTATATGTATATGATATATAAAATTAAATATAATATATATATATATATTTGAAATATATATGTATATATATTCATATATATATAATATAATATGTATATGTGATATATTATATTATATTATATTATATATATTATATTATATTATGTTAGTTTTAAATTTAATTTTATATGATAGATTAAATTTAATAACTAATATGATATGAGAGAATATCATGTTAGTTTTATAATTTAAATTTATAAGATAAATTTAAATTAGATATGATATCATGGATTAAATTTATGAGATAAATTTAATTAAATTTTCATGGGCTCTTTAAGTAGAAGACAAAAACCCTAGTTTTTTTACTATATATAAATAGGGATGTGCTTTGTGAAAAGATGAGAGAAATTTAGAAAAGTCCTAATGGCAAAAACACTTTGAGAGCCACGAAATACCCTATAGAAAGGAAAACTAACGTTCAAAGAAGAAAAGACGTTGGGAGCACTAACCACACTGTTCGAATTAGAGAGCTATTTGTGCGGATACCAGTAAAGGGAGTAGATCTACATTGTCAACTCCTGAGATCCAAACTCTTAAAGAGAACACGTGCCAAGTTTGACGAATTAAAAAGGTAACTCTTCTATCCACCTTGACTTAAACGAGTTCGTTCAGTTCATATCAGGATATGGACTTTAAAATTTTAGTCTTTCGTTGTATCTCCCTATCTAAGACTTCATTCCTTAAACTAAGAAGTCATTACACATATTAAGAAATATTCAAATAGTGATTACATTGATAAATATTGAAATAGTTGTTACATTGAACATCCCCCTTTATATACTAAAGTGGCTACCCCTTTCTCTTTCTTGCCTTTTCTTCATCAAGTAATTTCAAGGCCACCTTTACTTTTTTGTTTTTTGGATGGTTAATCAGCCACCACAATAGCACAGCCCTAAAGTTAGTAACTTCTTCCTACACCAAAGAAAGAATAACACACAAGTAGAAAGAAAAACATCAAACAAAGAATAACACACAAGTAGAAAGAATAACATCAGAGAAAATGCAAGTGCACTTCGGTGAAGTCTTGCGACACTGTGGGATCCCATGTTTTCAACCAAATAATGACAAGAATACCATAATCTTTCCAGTAAATATGTATCATAAATAATAATCACAATTGATCAAAGAAAATAAAGGCATTACATAAACAAGATAAGCTGTGACAACAGGTAGAGAATGAAACATTCTCACTCCACTAAACACAATTAATCATTATAATACCTAGTAATCAGAGATTAACTCAAAAGGATGATTACCAAGGTTTAATTTAAAAGCAAGGAATCCTAAGTTTTCTAAATAAAAATGAGTTTAAATCAATTAAAATCTTTCACATCAGAGTAAAAATAAGTTACAAAAATATGGGATACCTCAGAGGAGTGAAAGAAGTCAACAACAGTTGAAAAATAAGATATGTGCTATGATACAGGGTAATGCACCTCAGCTCGTGCACGCTACACCATGGCACGTGGCACAAAGAGCAACGTGTCGTGGCTCAGGTGCCATGCATTGCGGCATGTTGCATGAAATTTCAACTAATTTTGCTGTCATTTAATAGCAAAATCAGGGAACTTTTGACTCGCCTCGATTCTCCATCTGAATCACATGATCTAGGTGTCTACGAAAAGCTCTTTACATGAACTAGCTAATAGCATAGGTTTTACTTCCAAAACAAGTCACACTGGGAAATTGGACACCCAAACACATTTCAACCACTTTTTACAACTTTAACACCAAACGGGTGTCCAAAACCCTCAACATGTGCCAAAAGCTTTTCCTAACACCTAGACTATGTCCAATGGACCTAGGACTACCAATACAACACATCACAAGCACTGAAATATTAGTATAACAAAAATTCACTCCTTAACCTCATTTTACTAAAAATAAAGGCGAAGGTAATTTATCATTGCATCTTGCCCAAATCATTCCAAACAAGTTCAAATCATTATTTCTACACTTGCACTAGTATTTTGGCTCTATAAACATATATATATATATATATATATATCAATATACACAAAGAGTAAGGGCCCAAAATACAAAACTAACATTTTCAACAATAAAGTAGTGCAAGCGTGATGGCATGCATCTTAGAATTAGCAACTTAAATATAATTACATAATTAAATATAAAATAGAGGCATACAGTAGGAATATGCTAATTCCTAGCCTTTTGAATCTTCTCCCTCTCAGCACCAGAGCTAGAGCCTAAAAATGTTAAATGAAAAGGGTGAGTCTAGCTACTCAGTAATCAAAGTTAAACCTACCCTATGCAGTTATATATCAATTATAAACCAAATACATGCACAAAGAAATCAAGTATGTAAAACATGTTGGCATATATCATATCTTGTCATTTACCATTATATAACTTTTTTAACTCTCATAACTGGGTGTATTGTCAATATATTCTTAGATATGCGACATGACCCATACTCATAGGGCTTACCCCTACTTAACACGTGTGACATGTCATATATTTACTTAAGCAATGATCAACTAACCTTATATCATCCTTATTTTCTCAGACTGAAACCATAGGCTATAACTCTGATTAGGGCTCCGTCCGTGTGATTGGACTACTCAAGCTCACTAATCATTAGGTGTAACCCGACCAAAGATCATAGGACTCACTCTCGAACCACGGCTTTCCCCATTCTCAAATCCCTGGGGTGTCTCATACCCTAGGCTATTCTCATCATTGAACTGGTGGAGATAGCTAGGTTCTAGTTGCTCAACAAATTATGGGACAATCCCTCAATAAACTATGGGAAAGACTATACTCCTATACACTGAAGGGTAGCTTAAATACTATATGGATTTTTCTCTACTCTCAATCCCTAGGCAAACTCCTGTCATTGATCACGCCATAATCAATTACTCACTCATTTTCTCTTTTTCATTTTCATATACTCATTATTACAATAATCATGTTGGGCTCACGACCAGGCATTACCCAAGTATGTATTCTCATCATTTTCTCAAAATCCATTTGATTGAGAAAATTTAAAGTATATATGTGTTATATACGATGAGTACAAGCATAATCATGTTAGAGGGTAGGAGTTCACCTGTAGAAAGGAGTAGTAAAAATTCATATGGCATGCATCTCCTTAGTGTCTAATGAGGCATAGTGTTGGAGATTTTCTCCTTAGTATCCATGTGGGATACGACATTAGAGAGTAACACTCCTTAATATCAATGATGCGGTGTTGGAATAATGACACCCTAATTGATGTGTGATAAGGGGAGTTCATAGTCTAAAAGTAGGATACGACACCTTTGGCCAAGTGATCCTACCACCGAAAGTGAGCTCAGACCATTATGGACGTGCACTTGGTTCAAGAGCCTATGGTTTCAGTCAGGGTGATATAGAGACTCGGATGGTAGAATAATCATGCTAGTGGTAAAAGATTTATACTAATGAAAAGAGTATGTGGTGATATGCTAAAAGTATATTTTAGAGTTTTATAGTTTTACTCTCTTATGGTTGTGCATGTTAATTAATAGTAGTGAATTATTTTGCTACTAAGATGTTTATCTTGCCTCGTAGTTATATTTTATAGATGAAGACTCTGGTAAAGGCAAGGGGAAGGAAGGGATGTCTAAAGAGTGAAGAGCATAGTTGTATAGCTCTTCCCTTTCCTCTTTTTGGGTATTGTAAAGAATATTGCCAATATATAATGCCAACTTAGGAACATGGCATTATTTTGGGATATCACTTGTATGAATTTGTGATAAGTGTGCATATCTTGGTCCAAGGTTGAAGAGCGGATTATGTGTGTGCATTAGGCCAAGTTTTAATTACAAGTGATGAATTTGAAGTGAATTACGTGCCAAAATGACCAAGTTGATATGTATGCTAAATTCAATCCACCCCTTTATATTATTATCAAATGGGGGTTTGATGGTCATTTTAAAAATGATTGCTTATTTATGTGATATGAATGAATTTCCATGCTGTGTGTAGCCCATTTGAGGTGGTTAAAGTGTCTTTGGGGCTAATGGTATTTGGCATTATGAGTTAGACACCTTTGTGTGTGTTTTGAGGTGAAAATGAATCATTTTGGGTTCAGGTGTCTATCTTTTAAATGAATGATTGTTTGAGTGTGAGACTAGTGCCATTAGCTAGAGGGCTCGAAGAGCTTCGTGTGGATACTTGAACCACCCAAATCGGATGTCAGATGGCGAAACGACACTCTCCAAAAATTCAGAGAGCATCTGCTGTCATGACAATAGGTGCGCATCACGGCATAAATGGCCTTCGAGAGACTTATCCTTCTGTGCCATCTGTAGCACAAGATTAGCTTGCATTGTAGCGAATGGGCCAGAACTTTTGAAAAGTAGCTTGTTTTAATCTAATTTGATGTGGTTTGATTTCCATGCTTCCTTATTTGTTCTTGATTAATTTTCAACCATGGTTTAAGCTCAAACACTATTTTAAAAAAGGTTTTCTTGGGATCCCATTATTTTAACTTATTATCTTTTAAACACTTGGGTTGTGATAAATCCTTCTTGGAATTTAACTATTCTTAGTTATCATAACGGCGTATAAAAGTGTTGTCCTGGTAATGTCAAGGTAGATATTACAACTCATTGCGATGAAGTATTTGGTGATTATATGTATATAGATGTTAAGCCTAGATTGCTTATAAGATGAATGTGTTAACATGATCACTAGTCGTAATTGATAATGTTGGAAGAGATGTGGTAAGCATTCATATTTATGATGAAATGCTTGATGATTATGTTTACATAAATGTTATTTGATATTTGAAATATGAATTATGGGCTTGAATTAGCTATAAGTTGATTATATAACGAGTTATTGTAAATTATAATATGATGTGAACTATGATAAGCATGGAAGTTCTAGAAATTATGAAGATGATGAATTACTATAATGTGCATGAGCTTATATTCGTATTTGTTGATTGAACTTGCATGATCATAATGGGTGGGAGGTCAACCTAGCATAATAGAGAGATTATGATAGAAAATTCATGTGGTGTAGCCTCCACTAAATTTGCACACATTGGTTGGCATAGTCCATTACTATATGTGCTTAATATTGCTAATAACCTACAGGTGCAGCATGGGTCAGGTACGATGCTCAGTATCACTAGTCATGGATTGGATGGTATGGTGATAGAACACATTTGTTACCCACTTTTATTTGTCAATTAGGACCATTTTATTAATGATTTATCACCTTCAAGTGCACACATTGCATTAGATTTGGAACTTTGCCTAAGTTTCTAAGATTAGTGCACTAGGGGCATTTTGGTCCAAAAAATGAACTTTTGAGAAAATGTACAAGAAAAATTGACAAAGTGCATTTTATGTCCAGTTGATGAATGGTGAAATTATATTTTTAAAATTCATTTTAGTTTGGGAGTAATTAAATAAAAAAGTCAACACTTTCTTAAGTGTCTTAGTTTGTCCTAGTTTTTGGTTTGCCTTTGTGTGAAAATTTTTATATAATTTTGTGCAGCCTGAAACTTGGTTAATTTAATAAATTCTCCCTTCTAATTATGAATTTAATTCTGGACATGAATTAGATTTTATTATATCATATACTATTTAATTGAATTATGTGATTTATGTGACCTAGGTGGCATGTGACTTGTGCATCAATTGGGCAATTGAGGTCAACACTCCTTGAGGACAATGGCTGATGGTTTGCACGTGAATTATGATTATTTTGAGGGATTAGATCAGCTAAAATGATGTGGATGACACATGGGAAATTAGGCATACATTGGAATCATCTACAAACCAATAGGAAGTTGCCACCTTGCAAGTGTGACAAGGCTCCCATTTACATTTTAATTTCTTTTTCCTTATTTTAATTAAGCTTCAGCTGATGGGAGACACCAAGGAGCACGCCATTTTAAGTCTCAAATGGGATCCAACACATATCTCATTCATCTTCCACATTCTCTCTCTCTTGTTCATAGTGTTCTTCATTTTCTCTCTTTTGTTCTTCATTTTCCAGCACCCTAAACTCCATTTTCAGCCACCAAACCTCCACAAAACTCATACCATTCTTCTCCTCTCTTCATTTTCGTTCCATCCCTTCCATTTTCACAAGGATTGAAGCTCATTTCCATCATTCAAGAGCTATGGAGTTTGGCCTTCACAAGCAATCACTAGGGTTCTTGAAGATGAAGATTGGCTAAGTTTCTTTGTGGAATCCTAGAGAGATAAAGATGGAGGATGAGTCTTGAGCTTCAAATTGGCTAAGTTCTTTTATTTCCTGTCCTCTTCTCTTTTTACTAGATGGTTAGATTCCTTAATCTAGGGTTTAATCATCTTAGCTTATAAATTCTAATTTGAATTTGACGTTGATGTAAAGAGAGAGGATTGTTTCATTTAATTTCTTCCTTGGACAGCCATGACTGAATTTTGCCACTCTTTGTTTGGCACATAATCTTGTGTTTTTCAATTAGTGAATATCTTGTGTTAATATTGCATAATCTTGTGGTATTAATACTTGTGTTGTTGAGTAGCTTGACACAATCTTGTGGTTGCTCAATTTATGTGTTTCACCATGGCTGTTGAGAGAGGATTTTAAGTGAATCACTTGGCTAATGTCTTCACCAATTGGTTAATTGAACTAGGGACTTTAATCTAAGACCTAGGGAGGTTAGCTAATTAGGTTAATTGGCTTAGGATAATTTTCTTAAGTCATGACAGCTTTAGTCAAAAGGAAAGAGAAGCTAAACTTAGCCTAATCATGAGAAGATAATGAGTCCAAAATCAACTAATCTCTAAGGTTCCATTATTGTGAAAAGGGAAGTTCATTTCACTCACTTTCACTAGCATTTTAATTACTTGCACATTAGGTAATTAGTTTAGATAATTAGCTAGGTAACTAAATTCCTACAAACTTTGGTTGATTTATTTCACTAGATAACTTTCAATTAGACTTAAAATAATTCCTTGGGAGATGACCTAGGGTTGGTCCTATATTGCATTAGGGTTAGCTTTAGTATAATTTTGAGGATATGCGACTAATTTTCTATCATATGGGTCAAGTACTTATGACACCCCAAAATTCAAGTAGGAAGAATCCATGATCTGAGAGTGAGTGTGGGAGCCTTTAGTTGGGTGAACCTTCACGAGAGCGGGGCTAGTCCAGTCACATAAGCTAGACCTATATGAGATAATAGCCCATGGATTCGATCAGATGATATACAAAGTAGTAAAAGGCAGTTGCATTTGATCATGCAAAATACATTATAAAGAAGCATTATGAATAATGTTGGTTTGCCTTATATGATATTAAATGCTTAATTGTTGTGAATGCCATACTTTAATATGCTTGATTAAATTACTTGGTTCCTAAGATATTTATCTCACTCCCACAGTTTAATGTTTGTAGGTGAGGATCAAGTTAAAGGCAAAGGGGAGGCCTATAAAGCTAGAGATTGAGTTATCAATTATAACGTCTCTAGTTTTATCTTTTATGTGTAATTTAAATACAATATTTGCCAAATAGGGGTCTTTCATATTGACTTATGTTTATTTAAAGTCCACTTATATTTGTAACCTCAAACATTGAATTTAGTCATTTTTTGATTGTCTTGGCCCTAGTAGGGCCCAAACCCCTAATCTAACTTTGGTAGTGTACCAAAATAGTTTGAACAAGTATATTTTAACTAGTTAAATAAGTTTTACATATTTTGGGTGATTATTTAGCTTGAATGTAAATAATAATATTTCACCCCCTCGTTATGTGTTTTATGGTAGTTGGGTGGTCAATTATTGTATAAGGAGTTGTTTAATGCTTATGGCTATTTAAACAAGTGTATTAGGACTTATTGAGTGTGGTTCAAACCCTTGTATGGGCTAATAGCTTATGGTTTGAGATTTGGACACTTAGTTGATGGTTTTAGAAACAAAAATGTGAAATTGTGGTCTCAAGCATCCAAATTCTTCATCTGATGTTGGATTGATATAAAACTAAAATCATTAGCTAAATTATGAAATTGTTTACGTGTGGGCTCTTGAATCACCTCAGTTGGAGATCCGAGTTCAAAATTATGCTCAACGAAAGTTCATGATTTAGTAACTATTATGACAATTGCTGTCATGACATCTTTGGCTGCAACCAATAGATTTTTGGCTGCAACCAAAGGACTTCTTGAGGCCATTTGACCATGGCCAAAACTTCATTGGAACTGTTGGCTGTGGCTTAATGGTCTTTGGCCATAGTCAAGTACCCCTGTTAAACAAAAATGATCCTTTTTTACCTTATTTTGACTTATTTTTAACTCCAGTTATTTTACTTGCTTCCCAAATTTCTTTGATTTATAATGGCTAAATGACTTTTTAAACTCAATTTTAAGATTTAATGATTTATAGGGTCTCATCTCTATGAGGTTTTCTTACTTAGCCCTTTTAAATTTTTATATAGTCAAGATTGATCCTTTTCTTTCCATGATATCATTTATTATTAAATTAACTATGAATATCATGGTAGCTCTACCTTAAAGTTAAGCATGTGATAATTGTGTGTTTAAAAATTGAAATTTTTACATTAATTATCTCATTGCCTCTTAAAATCTATAAATTCATAGATTGAGATACAATGTTCTTGACAAGATGTAATAAATGCTTAAAAGTAAAATTTTTTTAAAATTACATTGATTTAATTTTTTAGAAGTAAATATTTTAAAATTATATTGATTCAATTATTTAAAATTAAATATTTTTAAATTATTTTAATTTAATTAAATTTGATATTACTTTTTATTTTTGCATGTTAAATTAAAAACTGCACAATCTTAATTTTTGTTTTGGCCAAGTGCACAATCTTATTTTTAAAAGAATACTTTTGTAATTTGTGTAGTATCCCACATTCATTTGAAATTGGCAGATTTCATTATGAGGGTTAGAATAGTAAATTACACTTAACTTGGTCATTCATTCTAATTTTAATTTTTATGGTCATTTGTAATAATTTTTAACGGTATTGAATCCATCCTCTCCCTAATTTCCCCAAAAAGGAAAACCTAGGAGCACTAATTAAGGTTATTAATGAAGTACTGTATTTCCAAATATTAGAAATAAGATTGATGATAAAATGATGATTGATATTTCTAGTAAGAATAAATTATTTGAACTATATATATTGTTTTGTTTGATTAAGTTTCTAGTATTTTATTTAATTAAAATGTTAAAAAGTTAAAAATAAAATAAATATATAACAATTCAATAAAAAATAAAGTTAAAGTTCTACAAATCCTTGCTTCCTTAGAACTTTATAAAAGAGGTTAATTTTTCTCAACTCATTAAGTTCTATCTTTAAAACTTAATAGTTAATATCAAGCTATTTTAATGGATTAAAAAAGATTGATATCTTTCATAAAATTAATAGGTACTTATGAAACATTGTTAATTTAAGAATATCAAAATTTCTTTAAAAAAATTTAATTGTTTTTAAAACTTAACTCAAAAAAGTTAAAGTGTGCATTCATTTTCATTAAGACTTTTCAACATGTGCCGGTGAATCTTTTTAGAGTTGATAATTTGGATCCAACTCAATTGATTAATAATCCAAATAGATCAAAATAAACCTAAAATAAACTTGATTAGAGCCAGGCTTAGAAGTTTATAAATTTTTCTTTACTTCAAGCTTATTTAGGCTATCTAAACAAACATGAAAAAAATCCAACGAAGCCCAAATTGAAATGAGCTTAGTCCAAATGCTCAAATTTTTTATTATTAATAAAATGAAATTAGCATTTACTTTAGCCTTCACTTGACAATCTCATGCCTTCTCCCAAACTATCACACATTTCACACCCCTAAATGCAGTTTAATGTCTAGTAACTATTTGTTTTGAATATTATTGAAAACTAGTATAGTACCCGTTCAATGAACGGTGTATTTTTATAACCTAAAATAAAATTATTTTTGAATATTAATTAATACAAATGAAAAATATTTACATAAAATAAATTACAATTTTAAATAATAAGATAAGTTTAGAATTATAAAAAAAGGATTAAAGAATTCATCATGAACCCTCAAATGTCCAAAACAATGGTGGCCTCCCTCTCCATACCTTTTGCCTCCTTTCTTCAACTCATCTACCAATCTTCTTCACTTTGTTTTGTTTTCACTCTCGCAAGAAGGCTACCATAGTTGATCAGGTCCAACACCCAGCATTTGTTGAGATATCTTCTTTCTAAATCACAATATAATTTATTATTTTTATTGTGTTGATATTGTGATTTTTCATTTTTTCTTCCTTTACCATTTGTAGGTCTATCTAATAATTAAATAGTTTGTAATATTTGTCTCACATATAATCCATGAAAAATTAATATTATAAGGTAAATATAAAAATTGTCTGGTTTCATCTTTTTTATTAAATCATGTAAGGGTAGATAAATTTTTGAAGTATTATAATTTTTATAATTTATAAATATCAACAAATAAACATATTAATGTATCTTGAAAACTTAATTTTCTACTCAAACATCAATACTTTCAAATCTTGTAGTTGAGATATTACAATATCAAATATCATCAAGGTCAAAACATAAATTTGAAGGTTGAGTCATTATCTTCAAATACAAATTATATATAAATTAAAAATTAAAAATTTGGTTAATTCATTTGATTTTTATAATTCAAATAAAAATTGAAATTAAACATAGGTTGTTAAAATATTACTCAAAATTTAGAAATTTGGATCATATAAGTAAATAATTTTGAGCATGCTTTTCAAAAAAAAAATTACAAGGAGATGCCCAAGAGCCAAGGCATATGAGAAGTAGAAGAAAAATTACTTTGATTTGATTTGAAGAACCATGGTAATGAATATCTTCATCTTCATCCAATTTTAATATACCTAAAGACTTGTAAAATAATTAACAAATCATTATACAATTTACAATAAATATTCCAAAAATTAATAAATTAAATTCTATGAAACCATAACTTCACAAAAATAGAGCATAGTAAGTTTTTTCAGTACAGTTCTATTGCTTATGAAAGAGAGATTTAGAAAGATGGAGCAAAATTCAACAAAAAAATTACAAAATGCATGATTATGTACAAGTACTTGGTATCTACCATGAATATGAAATCAATCAAAAATTAAATTGCTCTTTCAATGCCTACAATCACATAACAAAACCATCTTGCCATTAGATGGGAAGGAAAATCATCACAAAAGATGACACAAAGGATGAGAAGGCATCGAACGAAGGAGGAGTCAGAGAGAATGAGAGTTTTGTAATTTTGTTTGTCTTCGTAAGGGAATGGAGCAATGGAATGATATAAGGACTGAAAGAAAATCTTGTGTGTTTTGTAATTGCTCAATGTGATCGCAAGTTTGTATACTTAGAATTTTAAACTAAAAATAAGAAAAAGATTATGGAAAATTATGATGATAGGAGAATGGGAGAGATAATGGGAGAGAAGTGAGGGAAAATAGAGATTAAAATAACTCATTTTAATATTAAATATAATAAAATTATATTTAAGATGGTTTGATAAAAATCTAACGTATATGCTGAAATTGTATATTTTGGGTGGTGGAGAAGTTAGGAAGTTATGATAATGGATAAGATCATGGGAGAGAAAATTTAGGAATAAAAGGAAGTAATTTCTGCAATTTAAAGATAATATTGTTATTATCTATAAATAAATTTTTGGTACTCTGTAAAAAAATTATTTTGGAAATTAATGTTGTCATGGATAACTTACAATCAAAAAATTTAAAAAAATGCATATATATTGAGTCTAGAAGGCCGCCTATGATTCTACTTTTGTATATAGATATATAGATTTGCTTAATTTAAAATATTATTATATTATTCATCATTATAAATAATAGATTATTCATCATTCTTATTTCTATCTTGCCTTAATCTTTTAGCTTCTAAAATAAAATGTTTAATAATAGGAATAAGATTATGGGGAGTTACAATGCAAAGAGAGTGGGAGAGATAATGAGGAATAAGGAAAAAGTTAATTAAAATAAATCAGATTTTAAAATAGAAAATTAAAATTACAAAATAAGTTAATATAATTAAATGAAGTTGAGGTGGCAATTTGTATTGGCAGCATTTTGGGAGGAAAAAAGGACGCACGTCGAGCTTGGAATGCGGCTTGCAGTTCTACTTTTATATAAATATATACACACATATATACATATATATATTGAGAAAAAATAAACATAAAAGGAGGTTATTTCATATAGTTTTACTTTTACTCTTTTAATTCTTGGTCTCATATTAGTAAGGAAAGAAAAAAGTGTTCATAGTATTATGTTGCTTGAAAAATCTTTATTTGTTAAGGTAAAATTGAAATTGTCTAAAAAAATAAAATAGTTTTTAGCCTTGTCCACTATAATTAGTGGCTCTACCAAAAGCAGCATTTGAGAATTGAAATAATTTTCAGTTGAAACACTTTTCATGTGTTTTAAGAAATGTTATTTTATTTGTTAAAAAACTTCTTAAATTTTTTATTTTATTCTTATTAATTAAACAAAAACAATGAGTTATCTTGTTATTTGTACAAATATTTTAGTAAGCTATTCTCTTTGATCCTATTTATAATATAGAAAGAATAATTTTTTAGTCCTACTTATAAGTTATGTTATTAAATTTTTATTACAAACTTTTCCCTTTACCTCTTATTAAATTTTAGTGAGAGAAAATATATTATTAAAATATATACAAAATATTAAGTGGTTAAAACCTATTATACACACTAGTACAAAATATAAAATTTATGGGGTACTTTTTACATCGGTTGGAAGGCAAACGGTGTAAAAAATAAAGGCGGTGGTATTTTTATAATTATCTTGAATTATGTAACACTTTTTACACCAGGTGTCCAGGCACCCGCTATAAAAAGTTACCTTTTTACACGGGGTTCCCTCACCCGGTGTAAAAAGTATAGTTTTTACACCGGGTGCCTGGACACCCGGTGTAAAAAGTTACCTTTTTACCCACCCGGTGTAAAAAAAAACTTTTTACACTAGGTGCCTGGGCACCCGGTGTAAAAACTATACTTTTTACATCGGGTGCCTGGACACCCGGTGTAAAAAATGTTTTTTAAATTCATTTCTCCCTTCATTCATCAGTTTCCTCGTCTCCTCCTTCTTGCGCCCTCCCTCTCGTCTCCCCTTCGTCCGCCCACTCCTCCTCCCCCTCGTCTTCTCCCTCGCCGGCCGCCCTCCCCCCCGTTCGCCCAGCCTTCCCACCCGTTCGCCGAGCCCCCTCCCCCTCCTCCCCTCGCCGCCCACTCCCCCTCCCCCTCGTCCTGTCGCTCCCCCTCCCTCTCGTCCCGCCGCCCCCTCCCCTTCCCACTCCCCCTTCCTCGGCCGCCTATCCCCTCCCCCTCGTCCCGCCGCCCGTCCCCCTCCCACTCCCCCTTCCTCGGCCTTCCCCTCCCCCTCGTCCCGCCGCCCACTCCCCCTCCCCCTCTCCCCTTGCCCACCCCTTCACTCTCCCGCCCCCTGCCCCTCTCCCTCCCTCTTGCCCCCCTCCACCACTCCTTCTCCCTCCCTCTCAGTGTTGAGCCGTTGCTGCAGCTGCCACCACCCAGGTATGTGTTGAATATAAATTTTTAAATTTTATAATGTTTAAATTTAGTTTTTAATGATATTGATTGTTGCTGGGAGTGCTGTTAGTGGCTTCATAAAGCCTCAGGTTGTTGCATGTGATTCATTTATTTGGTTTAAAATTGTTAATTTTTCCGTGTAAAATTTTCTAAAACTTTTGGGAAGTCCAATTTTTAGGGGAGACTCTGTCGAAATTTTTTTTGAATTTATTCTTTTCTTTAATTTTTTTAAATTTAGTTTTTAATGATATTGATTGTTGCTGGGAGTGCTGTTAGTGGCTTCATAAGGCCTCAGGTTGTTGTATGTGATCATTTATTTGGTTTAAAATTGTCAATTTTCTCTTGTAAATTTTTTTAAAAAGTCTTGGGAGATCCAATTTTTAGGGGAGATTCTGCCGAAATTTTTTCAAATCTTAATTTAATTAGGAACTTAGTTTTTTAAAATAGTTTGAAGATAATAACATTAGTTATATTCTTTAGGAGGTGACATATGGATCGTAGTTGGATGAATGCTAGACGAACGAGTGACGAGTATGATAATGGGGTGAAAGAATTTTTGGAATTTGCTAAGAAAAATGCTGTTGACAATAGTGAAAGGTTCTATTGTCCTTGTGTTAATTGTTTGAATGAGAGGAGACTAGGTGTTCCCGAAATAAGAGAGCACTTAGTTTGTGATGGGATTTGCAAAAATTATACAATATGGATTTGGCATGGTGAACGATTGGAAAATTATAGTAACACATCTCAATGTGTGGGAGTTGATAATCTTGATGATGAAGTAGAAATGAATGAAGATCGATTAGAGGACATGATCCGTGATGTTGGGGAAGAGGCTTTTGAACGAGCACATGTGTATGATAACTTGTGCACTGACGCAGAGAAGCCTCTATACCCGGGGTGCACTGATTTTAGTTTGTTATCTGGGGTGTTAAAACTAGTTACCTTAAAGGCAAGAGCTGGGTGGAGTGATCAAAGTTTCACATGGTTGTTAGAGTTACTTCAAATAATGTTTCCGAAGGGCAATGTACTACCAAATCGTTATTATGATGCCAAGAAGATCTTGTGTCCAATGGGTATGAAGTATAAAAAAATACACGCATGTCCTAATGATTGTGTGTTGTACAGAAAAGAGCTTGAAGGGGAGGAGAAGTGTCCGAAATGTGAGGCACCACGGTACAAAGAGAAGGGGGCTCCTACAAAAGTCTTATGGTATCTTCCAATTATACCAAGGTTCAAGCGTTTGTTTGCAAATACTAATGATGCAAAGAACTTGATGTGGCATGCAAATGAGAGGATATCTGATGGAAAACTTCGACATCCAGCCGATTCTCCTCAATGGAAGAAAATTGATCAATTGTTTCCTGAATTTGGCAATGAGCCAAGGAACTTGAGGCTTGGACTTTCTACCGATGGAATGAATCCTTATGGTAGTCTTAGTAGTATACATAGTTCATGGCCTGTTCTTTTGGTGATTTACAATCTATCACCTAAGTTGTGCATGAAACGAAAGTACATGATGCTATCCATGTTGATTTCGGGACCAAAACAACTGGGAAATGATATTGATATTTACCTAAGACCTCTGATTGAAGATTTGAAAGTGTTGTGGGAGGTAGGTGTGGAAATGTTTGATGCAAATCAGAAGGAGAATTTTAAGTTACGTGCTATGATCTTTTGTACTATAAATGATTTTCCTGCATATGGAAATTTGTCTGGTTATAGCGTGAAAGGTCATAAAGCTTGTCCAATTTGTGAAGAAAGCACAAACTACCATCAACTTCAACATGGAAGGAAGACAGTCTACCTTGGCCATCGGAGGTTTCTTAGACGAGATCACCCATATCGTAGATTGAAGAAAGCTTTTCATGGTCACCAAGAACACAATGATGCTCCGGATGCTTTGACTGGGGATCAAGTATATGAACGTGTGAAAAACATTAATATTGTCTTCGGTAAGACTAAAAAGAATACTGGTGCAAAAAGCATATGGAAAAAAAGGTCTATCTTTTTTGACCTCCCATATTGGCGCAATCTTGAAGTAAGGCATTGTATTGATGTTATGCATGTGGAGAAAAACGTTTGTGATAGTATTATTGGAACGCTTCTGAACATACCAGGTAAGACTAAGGATGGTGTGAATGCAAGATTGGATTTGAAAGAAATGGGAATACGGGAAGACTTACACCCAAGACCAGAAGGTAAACGAACTTATTGTCCCCCAGCCTCTCATACATTGTGCAAATCTGAGAAAACAAGTTTTTGTGAGTGTTTACATGGAATCAAAGTTCCTTCGGGGTATTCTTCAAATATTATGAAGCTTGTATCTGTGAAAGAGTTGAAACTGGTAGGCTTAAAATCTCATGATTGCCATGTCTTGATGCAACAACTATTACCTTTGGCTATTCGAGGCATATTGAAAGAAGATTTAAGACTTACAATAACCAGACTTTGTTTCTTTTTCAATGCTATATGCAGTAAAGTTATTGATCCCCGTAAACTGGAAGAGTTAGAACAAGAAGCTTGTACTATCTTGTGCCAACTTGAGATGCACTTTCTTCCTACATTTTTTGACATTATGGTTCACTTAATAGTGCATCTAGTAAGGGAGGTAAAATTGTGTGGCCCTGTTTATTTGCGATGGATGTACCCAGTTGAGAGATACATGAAAATACTGAAAGGGTATGTCAGAAATCCATTTCGACCCGAAGCATCAATAGTTGAGAAATATGTTGCTGAAGAAGCTATGGAGTTTTGTTCTGATTACTTGTCAAGTACAGAATCAATTGGACTTCCTAAATCTTGTCATGAGAAAAGGCAATATGGTCAAGGCACACGTGGAGTATCAGTGAAGAGCATGAATCATGATGAATTACAAGAAGCACATTTATATATCTTGAATAATATTGATGAAGTTAAAGATTACATATCTTCTCATAAAGAACTTTTAAAGGCAAAAAATTATCGAATGAGAATGACAGAACAAAAGTTGTTGAAAGAGCATAATAGGACTTTTGTGAATTGGTTCAAGCAGAAAATTTTGAATGAAAGTGGTGTTTCTGAAACAGTTAAATGGTTGGCTGGAGGTCCTAACTTTGATGTTATATGTTGGAGTGCCTATGATATTAATGGGTATTCCTTTTATACAAAGTCTTTGGATGAGAAGAGTACGGTGCAAAATAGTGGAGTTATGATAATGGCTGAAGCCGTACACTTTTCTAGTTCAAAAGATATGAAACCTAAACTAGCATCCAGGACTTACTTTGGGGTTATTGAAGAGATTTGGGAGGTTGATTATACAAAATTTAGAGTTCCTGTTTTCAAATGCAAGTGGGTTGACGTCAATAGTATTCGTGATGATAAGTTTGGATTTACAATGGTTGATCTTAAAAAACTAACTTTTGGAGATGATTGATAGTAATGACGATCATGAATCAAATTTTGATATTTCTGAAACTCCTAACTTCTCAAGTGGGCTACCAATTTTGGATGTGGTAGATGAAGTAGATGATGAACATGCCATAAGAAGTGATCACCATGAAGGGATATGGGAGAATATCCCTATATGAGTTTAGTTTTGAAATTAAAGTATGTTAATTTAGTTCAATTAAATTTATGTTGTGGGATTGTTTTTCTTAATTATCTTATCTTTGATTTTTTTTAATTAATTTCATTTATTTGAATTAATAGGAATATGGAGAATCAAGGTGATGACACTCAGAGCCAATCAATTGGTGATGTTGCTCCTAGTGGGGAGCTAAGTCAGGGCACCCCTAGTGAGGAGCCGAGTCAGAGCCAGTCTGTGAGGAGGGGGAGACGTGGCACACGATTAAGAGATCTGACATTAAGTAGGAGTGCTGGGCGTAGGTTACCAATTCAATTTGACCAGAGATGGAATCCGATAGGGCCACATAAAGCCAAGTTTGTTAGTTTTCTTGGCCTCCTCTCGCGTACCAAGCCTCCTATTGTGTTTGAGGACTGGCCTGATGTGCCAGAACGTGTGAAGGAACAGATTTGGGAAAGTATTCAGGTAAGTAATTAAAAATTAAAATTTTTTTATAGTTATATATTATTGGGCAATTATTGATTATTATCTTATGTCTTCATTGTAGCTCACATACGATGTTCCATCTAATCAAGATTGTCGACACAAATTGATTTCTTACTGTGGAACACGTTGGAGAAATTTTAAGACTGATCTTGCTAGAAGATATATCTTTATCGAGGTGCCAGAGGGTCAGGCTCGTCCCAATCCTCTTGATACATACCAGTTCCTTGATGAAGATACTTGGGAAGAATTTGTCAGGATTCAGACTTCTGAAAAGGCTATGGTTTGTTAACTTTTAATTTATTTAAGTTTTATTTAGATTTACTTTAATTATAAATCTAAAATTCAATTTATTAACAGGAAAAATGAGCTAAAGGGCGAGAAATTGCTCGGCAGAATCAATGCCCCCACACCTTATCTCGTGGAGGTTATGCTAGAGCTGATGATATACTGATGGCAGAGAAACAGAAGAAGAGAGAAGAAGAAGCCAAGTCTGATCCTTCCATACTCCTTTCTCCACCATCACCTGTCTCTCGAGAGGAGAAATGGAGATATGGACATCAGTACAAGAAAGGAGGCTATACAAGTGAGACAGCACGGGAGATTGCCGAGAGGATTGTAAGTAAAATTATTATTCCTTGTCCCTTTAAATTTCTATACAATTGTATATATTATTAATTAATATTGTTATTTTTATATTATAGGATACTCTTAAGGAGCAACAAGCCCAAGGAAGCTTCATTTCAGAGGGCAAAATGATATCTTAACAGTTGCTACAGGCAAGCCAGAGCATCCGGGTCGTGTGAGGGGCGTTGGATATGGTGTGGGCATTAAGGACTACTTTGGAGCACCTGCACGTCCCAATTCAGGAGGTGTAGTGACTAGAGAAGAGCTTGATACATTGATATCCACTGTGAGGCAACAGACTAAGGATGAGTTTGAAGCTTCATTTGAAGCTCGGCTTCTACAAATGAAAGAGCAAATGAAGGAGGAGATGATGAGCATGATGAGCTCACGACAGGAGACAACTGCTGAACCAGTTCATACATCTCCTGCATTTCATAGTACAAAAGGAGTAATATTCTTGAGCATGTGTCAGAGGGTCCTTCTGGTGACAACATTGGTGAACCATGTGAGATATTTCTAGAAGATCCTGATAAACGCTTGGTTGCTCTTGGTAGCATCTATAGCTTGGGGTCAACCATCCACCACAAGCAAATTCAAGATGATCAAGTAAGAGTGGTGGTTGCAGATCCAAAAGTGCCAGATGCTTTGGTTCCATTCCCTACTGATGAGGTGAAGACTGTGGTTGAAGCTGTTGGCAATTTTATCCTATGGCCCAAGAGACTTGTGAATCTAGTTCAAGCTGTGGTACGAAATTTCATAAATTTTTATTATGTAGCAACTTCCTAATATATGTTTTTTATTAACTATTTCTTGTCTTTTTATTATGTAGAAGCTTTCCTCGTCGAATCTCCCAAAGCTTCCACAACCCTCGTTGACTCCGCATCAGCGAATGATTTTAATGGCGTATGATTTATCATTCGAGTTCAAGAGTTTAGAAATGGATCCGGAGGTTGTGGGCAAGAAAGACATGATAGTGACAATTGAACGGGAAGATTTGGTTCGACTTCTGTCAAATAATCAGCTTACCACACCACACATTGAACTATTTATGATGTAAGTATATTTTTTTTAATATAATTGCATTGTTGTAAGTAAACTTAATCATCAAGTTTAGTAAACTAATATAATTGCATTGTTGTAGGTATCTTCATCATTTGTGCATTATATCGGGCAAAGGTGATAAGTTTGGATTCCTTTGCCCTCATCACATGACAGAGAAAGGTAATACTCCAGAGTTAAGGGCCGCGTACCTCCAACAGAGAATATGTGAAGTCAAAAAGGACGTTTTTATGGCTCCATATGTGCACTCGTAAGGATCAATTTATAATTAATAGTTTTTTAATATGGATTTACTTTAACTTGTATCATATTTAGCAGGGACCATTGGCAGTTATTTGTTCTTTCAATGAAGAGCAACACTGTCGTCTTTTTATGCTCCCTCCATTACAAACTTGGGAAAGAAATGAAGAAGACGATAGACTTGTAAGAATACTTTTACTAAACTATTTAATTTAATTTTTTTGAATATTTTTACTAACTTGGTAATCTTGATCATAGGGCAATGAGAACATATCAAAATGTAGTCTTACAAAAGCATGGACATGAGCTCAAGGATCCCACATGGATTGAGCCAAAGGTGATGCTATACTTTATTAATATATTCAACCATTAAGATTTCTTACTAATTTTTTATGATTTGTTCTTATATAGAGTCATAGACAACTGGTGAGGACGAACTTGTGCGGTCTATATATCATGAGGCACATGCTCAATATTATCACATTAGGCATGACCGAATTTACAAAAGAGGTAAATATATATTTTTAAAAATTTTATTTTATTATGTTATTTGAAATTGATTAATATGCCTACTTTATGAATTAAATTTTAGATGTTCGACAATTCGGATGCATTTTCTGAAGCTGAAATTGAAGACATCCGCATACGTTGGGCAACCTATTTTGTGGAGAACTTGTGAGGTTTTTTGTTACTTTTAGACATGTTTTAATTTTGATAGTTGACACAATTTAGATAATTATTAGTTTTCCTAATAGTTAAATAGTTTTGTATAGTTGATAAATACTTGATAAACAATTGTAAATAATTGAGCTGTCTGATTTGGCAATTTTTATACACAGGAATGGCAATTTTGACAATTTAGACAATTATTAGTTTTTTTAATAGTTAAATAGCTTTGTATAGTTGATAAATACTTGATAAACAATTGTAAATTAATTGGGCTGTCTGATTTGGCAATTTCTATGCACAGGAATGGGTAAAATCGATAAAATAAATATAATATAAAAAAAATAAAATACTTTTTACACCGGTTATTACCACAACCGTTGTAGAATATAATATTTTTTACACCGGTTATGGTCATAACCGGTGTAAAAAGTGTACCTTTTACACCGGTTCTTATCCCAACCGATGTAAAAAGTGCACCTTTTACATCGGTTGGGACTAGAACCGGTGTAAAAGGTGCACTTTTTACACCGGTTGGGATAAAAACTGGTGTAAAAAGTTAAAGTAATTTTTTTTAATTTTCTTGTATATAACTTTCAACATCGGCTTTATAACTGATGTAAAAAATTTAATTTTTACATCGGTTTATAACCGATGTAAAAAGAGGGACTTTTTACATCCCCTGGAACAACATCGTCTCGTTAACCGCTGTAAAAAGTCATTTTTGTACATTTTTGTACTAGTGACATAGGCAAAAATAACTATTATGGATAGCCCTTTTAATAATAGTAAAAGTAAATAATTTATAAGTCCACAATTGAACATCTAATATCAACAATATAGTATTTGTGTTTTCATAACACATACTGTAGTTTTTTCTTTTAGTGGGCTCACTTATGTAAATCTAAAAATCCTCCTCCTCATCATTAAAAAATAGAATATCCCTTAGATATTGGTTCACTTGTTGAAGGTAGAGGTAGAGGTCCAATGTCAATTATCTCTATAACTTCTTCACCACCTACAATAAATATTAATCAAAATATATCATTATCAATCAAATATATGCATTAAATTCCTCATATATAGGCCGTGAGCCATGAGGTAGAGACGAGGAACGGGAGGTGTGTGGGAGAGACGAGCAAGGAGAAGCAAGAGATGATTGCTTAATTTAAGTTCTTCAATATTTGAAAAGTTGAGTGAGCTTAGGGCTTAATTTAAGTTTTTCAATCTTTAGAAAGTTGAGTGAGCTTAGGGCTTAGCAAGGTCCTTTCTTCAAACGCAATGTTCTATAAAAAAATTTAAAAAAATTAATAATAAGATAATAAAGCTTGAATGGCCGCCCGAGCCCAAGGCTTTTTTATATGGAGCTTATTAGGGTTAGGTCTTCAACCCTAGTTATTTTAAAAGAAATCTAATCTTTAAAACTCGAATCCTTATTTAAACAAGGCCTTTAAGTTCGACTGTTCAATCTTAGCCCTTATTCTCAACTCTACTCACTTTCACAAGTAAATGAACAAAATTTCTTGAATTTATAAATGAACATTCAATATTAACAAGATAATGCTCATATATATTTTCATAACACATAATTCAATTTTTCTTAGGATAACTTGCACAACCAACATATTCCAAACCAAAACTTCATAAGTTTATGAATTTACAGCTACAATATAAATTTTTACAACATTAGGATGGAAGGATTTCAAATTTATCCTAACTCACCAACTACTCCTTATACCATCAAAGTTTACTTGTTACTCCCCCTCCCAAGAAAAAAAAATCTAGAGAAATACAGATCATGATATACTAAACGAATTAATGCTTTTAAAAACGAAACACATACTCATTAAAACATGAACATTTTCTTGTCAATTCAACAAAGTATAGCGGTACATGTGTTACAAAAAAAAGGGAGAATGACAATGAGGTCCTTTTAATTCAAGTTAGGTCTTAAGTACCAAACTCTAAAAATTTACAACTCAATCTCTCAATTTTACTATGGAGCCCTCCAACACTTGAATGGGTCAGGCTCGACATTGACAGATCTGTCAACATCAATGAGGTTGTTGTTTGTGAGGGCATCATCGAGATTAAAAGGGTAATTGAGTCAAGAGTTTCACTAAGAATCTTAGCTACCATCCAAGCACAGTTGCTGAACATATGGAGATCTCGGAGAGTGTTAAGCCTTGTTGGAATGCTAAGTTCTCTAAAGTTAATGTCTACTCTGATTCAATTAAAGCCTTATCCTTTATTAATCACAACTACTTTGAAATAGACCCTCTCTTTGAATATATCAAGATAATTAGAGATTTCACCATGAAGGACTAGGAAATCACCTTCAATCACATTTATAAGAAAATAAATAGGTGCACCAACTTATTAATCCATAAGAATCCAGAGATAGCTTTGATGTTATAGTTTTGGATAACCCACCACCTAATTGCATCAACATTATGGCCATGTTTGGTATGCATCACTGAAGGATTGGGTTTGGGATTGGCATTAAATAAGGCTTAATATGGCTTTAGACATGGCTTGATTTTATCTCCTTATATGATTTTCCCGTGAATGCTGGGCTCTAACGGGACAGCAAGAGCATAAAGTTGGAGTAGCAGAGATGAGAATGTTACAATGGATGTGCGAACATACACGTAAAGATAAAATTCGAAATGAGCACATACGCGAAAAAGTGAGGGTGGCACCTATTGAGGAAAAAATGGTAGAAAATCAGTTGAGATGGTTTGGGCATGTACAAAGAAAACCAAGGGAGGCACCAGTGAGAAGAGTGGAACATATAACTCTGAGTCCGATTAAGAGAGGTAGAGGAAGGCCTAAGAGAACACTCTTGGAAGTTGTTGAACGCGATCTCTTAATTAATAATATTCCTAAAAGTTTGATAAATGATAGAGCACAATGGCGTCTTGCAATCCATGTAGCCGACCCCACCTAGTGGGATAAAGGCTTGTTGTTGTTTGTTTGTTTGTTTATATGATTTTCCCGTGACCTTATATTTTTTTTTTGAAAAAAAGGGAATGTCGATGCTAAAATGGGTTTCGCAAGACGGTGAGATACAGTTAACTTCAATTTTCTTCACTTAACCTTGATTGACCCACATGACTACAACCTTTTGCTCTCAATGGTCAAGAAAATGCCTTCAATCTGCTATCAAGCGGAGTTTGGCAAGTCGGTTTCAGTGAAAAGGAAGTTTAGGCTTGTTGCTTTATGAACAATGGAGAGTTTACATGCACAATGATCTTTCTTTTCCACTTAAGGGTAATTTTGTCATTTGATTTGAAAAATTAATTTCACTTAAAGCCTGGAGAAAAAAATCAAAATGCTTTAGGTCTTTACTAATATTATGTTGCTTCCAAGGGCATTGGATGATATTCTCCTAAGAGATTATTTGTCAAATTAGTTTGCACCACACACGGAATATATGACCAGGGATGCGTATTGAAAATAGAAATATCCATCATATCACGACCTAGTGGGTTGCTCTAGTCATTGAAGAATCTTTAGAGGGAAGAAATTTTGAAAACTCATAATTTTTTAAAATAAAAATTGAAATTGGCTTCAAACAAAAAAAAAAGATAGTATAATATTTAATAACTTAGGTATTTGGGCTTATTCAAATAAGTCCTAAAAACTCAGCTTAAATAAATCTGGCTTCGCCAAGTTAGGCTCTATGTGGAATCGTGACACTATTATATATATCTTGCTTTTCCAACTTATTGGATTGTGTCCATTTTCATCGTTTATTGGGTTGATTTAGGCCCTATTACTTTTTGGCCCTAATACATATCCCAAGGAAGGCCGAAAAAAAAAAGTCTCTCAAGCCTTCAAGTCTTCATTTCATGGTCGTCAAATTAGTTGGTTCCATAAGAGGTGGGATCGATCATGGGCGGGTCCCCCTCAGTCTTTCATTTATCTGTAAAATTCTTTTTTTTTTTTGAAAAAATGTTTTTAATAATATTCTCTTCTCATATAAATTTAAATTGAAAACATATGCTTCTTGAAGCATATTTAAAGGGAGACGTTTATATGTTTTAATCTTATTTGTATACTTAAAATACTTATTTTTAATTAAATTAAAATATGTTGACCTTCTATATATATTTTTTATAACAAACTGTTGTTATTAATATTTTTAATTTTTTAAAATTTATTCATTTTTTTTATTGGAGAAAAATATATTAAATATATAATGCTAAGCATCAAATTCATGTCCATATTTACATATGAATTCTTATCTTTTTACCATCAATTTTCCAATCAAAATATGACATCAATGTGGATATTAGTATTAAAAACTATATACATATAAAATATGATATGAAAAAAATTATAAAAATTGAGAATTGCTAACATTTTTCATTTAACATCTATGCTGACACTTTTAAAATATTGGTATATTCAAAACAAGAGCCCATAAAACTAGGTCCTCTATAATGATTTTTGTAATAGTGCCAGATTTTATAAAAAGCTTGAAGTGTCTATTTTTTGATGCAAAAAAAGATTACTTAAAAATATTATCATTTGCCCTGTAAAAATCTTTGATTACAAAGAGCTTATTTTTATCTTCTTCCAAGCCTTAATCGATTCACAAAATCATTCTCCAAAGTATTTAGATATCCCTAAACTCTCTTAAAATATTAGAATATTCACATTCACTATAATTGTTCTCCCAAAGAAGCTTGCCAGCGTAATTACGTTCACCTATTGAAACGAAAGCATGAGTTATAAAAATGAAAGTAGTAGTGCCGCATTTCCATTCACGCCACCTTCATTAGGCCAAAAACATCCCAAAGACAATTGGAACCAATAAAACTAGCATTTACATTTGTAACTTCCCTTTTGCTTGTTCATTTTGTTCAGTCCTAGCAATATAAATAGGACCATTAGCTTTATTCTATGATCAGTCAGTCTTGAAATAAAATCAAAATTTCTCTTTTTATTTGGTTGTTGTACTATTTTGGTATTAAAGCTAGTCCAGAGAGCGAAAGAGTAAGGTAGAGTTAAGGAACTACATCAAAGAGGAGAGAAATTTAGAGGAGTAGTCCCTGACTTGCTCAAACCCTGTATTCCAAGAATTTTTTTTTCCAAAAACTAAGATCATCATCGTGCTCAGGACGTTCGAAAACATGAAACAGAAGGTTCCTTGTCACCACACGACATCGCACTCGCCTTCACAAGCCATCGTCGGAGACACACTCACTGTCAACGTCGTCCCACGCGTTGCACACGCCTATTGGATGTTGAAGATGATAACGTCATCCACCACATCACACTTTTGACCGATCAACGACAAGTTAGCCTAGTCAGGATCTGCCACATGTTACCACAACCACATCATCTTGCCCTTTCAGCCCTATTTTTCAAAATTACAGTTTGACCCTAAACCTTTTGATACTTCCATTTTAACACTTAAACTTTTTAAAATTCCATTTTGACCCTAAATCTTTCCAAAAAATACACTTTGACCCTGTAACTTTACAAAAATTACATTTGGCCCCATATTTTCCTAAACTTATACTTTGACCCTTATACTTTTGTAAATTTCCATTTTTACCCCTATACTTTTTGAAATCCCCATTTTACCCCTAAAACGTTCCAAACTTCTCATTATGCCCCTATATCCTTTCAACATTTCCATTTTGCTCCTAAATCTTTCCAACGTTTCCTATTTGCCCTCAAATTCACCAAAATTCTCATTTACCTTGATTTTCTTTTCTAGAAATTCCTTATCCTAGCCCTAACACCTAACAAAATGCCTTCAAGATGTAGGAATGTGCACAAGGTTGAGATGAAAGAGATGAGACGCAGGATATGAGAGTTGGAAGCTACTATGGAAATGCAGTAAGTTGTTAGACAACAACAGAGAAAACCCAAAAGGAGATTCTGGAAGCAGCAGTTCGTCATCCACCAACAATCATTACCATTCTTGACAACAACAATTTCGTCCTAATGATATCAAGTTAGACATTCTTGAATTCAAGGGAAGACTCTAGCTAGACGAGTTTGTAGATTGGCTTTAAACTGGTGAATGTGTATTTGAATATAAGGAGATTGTAGATGCATAAAAAGTCAAGATTGTTTCCTTTAAACTTAAGAAACATGTGTCCATTTCGTGGGAAAACTTTAGACAGAAGCAAGAACGTGAGAGGAAGCATAAGATTGAGACCTAGGAACAAATGAGATACCAGCTCACCAGGAAATTTCTACCAGTCCATTACCACAAGGATAACTTTCTCCAACTGTAATATTTAAAATAAAGGTCCTTGTCTGTAAAAGAATATACCATAGAATTTGAATAACTCATGACGAAGTGTGACATTCAAGAGAAGGAGGAGCAAACAATAGCATGATACCTTACAGGCTTAAACACTGATATCAGCCATCCAATCTAACTTTAGTAGTATTAGACCTTAGATGATGTAATTTGTCTAGCCATATGTGTTGAGAAGCAGGCACCTAAGAGATCATCTTTCCAACCCTCTTACTCCAGGGGTTATCCAGATGGTCACAAGGCAGAGTTTCAGTAGACTAACCCTTCAAGCAAGCCGTAATCTAGCATTATGCGCAAACCACCACTTAATGCTACTAAGGACTTTGGCTCTAAAGTAATCAAATGTTTTAAATGCCAAGGATTTAGCCATATTGCTGCATGTTAGGATAGGCCGGCATCCAAAAGAGGAGTGAATTGGGTGACACTTAAAAACTTTTGAAAACTTGAAAAAAGTGAAGAACTGAAGTGTGAAGGAACAATATGAAACATACAAGATTTATATTGGTTCAGCCACAAACTTGGCTTATGTCTAGTCCTCAAGACCACACTTGAGATTTTCAACTAAATTCACAATCTTTAATGGGTACTTGCCATTATAGTACAGCTCTCAAGACTAAACTTGTCTTGATTCACTTAATAAACCTTGCTATAATCCAGTAAGTTATTACAAAAACTTAAAAAATACCTTTTCAAGAATTCTGATAAAAGAAATAAGCTTTAATAGAAAACTCTCTTAAAGAGTAGATAAAATTACAATTGAAAGCTTATAAACTTGTTAAAGCTTTTCACAATTCTTTTCAAGAATAATGAATGAATACAATATTACAAAAGAACAATTTGAAAGCTCTTTAAATGCATAAATGATAATTTATTTGCTTAAGGATCATTAGTTCTTGTTCAGGCTCAAAATGATTCTGCCTCTCACAATGCAAACAGCTTTTATGAAATTCAACACGCAAGAAAGACATTATTTATAAGCTTTAACACACTTGGATGAGTCTTAATACATATAAATGAGATATATGATGCATTCATTTAATGATTATGAAAAGTGATTAAGCTCTCTAAGTTTTTACATTGAATCTAAGAAAATTTAAAAGAACTTATCCTAAAACTTCTTCATCTTCTCTTGATTCTTCATACTCTTGAGGTTTTCTCTTCATCCATGATTCTTCTATAGATTACTCACAAGGTTTTGCATGTTAGGCACACTGACTGCTAGATCACACAAGTATGAAGAAGTGATTCACGCGTGATTAAGCACTTGTGTTATGTGATGCCTTAAGCTTTGGTTCTGCATGTAAAACCACGTGTGAAAACCTTTATTGTCCATGCAATTTTTAGTAACTATGCTTCATTACATTGTGTCAAAGTACAAAACCATGTGTGATTTATCACTTATTACATAATCACATTTTGCTTTGTTGAGTCTTAAGTCTTCTCTTGTAATATCTTAAAAGATTTAATTTAAGGTTAATAGGTTAATTAAGGATAAATTAGACAATTGAGAGTTAACTTGGAGTAAGAGATAATGTACAAAAGGCTAATGGATTCATCAGACCCTAATTAAGGATTTAAATTGGACCTTAGAGGTATTGGTCCATATTTAGGCCCAATTAGATGAACCGACTTTGAAATATGAATTTTTAGGCTTTGGCTGTAGCCAAAGGTTTATTGGCAGTAGCTAAAACTCAATTTTTAAGATTCCAGATCTGCATTTTAGCTCAGAAAATTAGAGAGTTAAGTAGGAGTTCGAAGGTGAACGAGGAGAGCTTTGCTAAGGTTTGTTGTGGGCATCTAATTAAGTCTATTTGGAGCTTATAATCATCACTTGAGTGAGTTCCTACAATATCTTCTCTTCCTCTTTTGTGCATTTTTATCATGGTTTTTGGGTAGTTCTTTAAGAATATGAAAATGAGTTGTGAGTTTGCCTAAAATTATAATTTCAATGGGATTAATGAGAGTTTATTTAAGTGTCTAACCTTTAGGTTATGGTGCTAATGATGTTTTAGGATTTGAAAGTGAGATTTGAAGTAAACCCTAGAGCTAATTAATTGAGTTAAGAAGATTATGAATTATTAATGGTGTTGATTAGACTAATAGGAGTCTAAGTGAACTAATAGAACCTAAAAATAGATTTGATTGTGGGTAGATGACTATAATGGGAATTTTAAGTTTAGGCCTTGATTAGAGTTAATTAAAGATAATTAGTCATTAATGACTATTGATGTGTTTGATTGTAGATTGACCATTGTTAGTGTTATTGAGCTTTTTGGAGGCTCTATTGGATATTCACAGGCACTCTTGGTTAGTAAACCAAGAGTTGAGATAACTGGAAATTTAAGTATAGTATATCATTGTATTTGCATTTACACTTTAAGCATTATTATGAATGGCTTGAAATGAGTTATGGATGATTATGTTGATTTTAAAATATTACCCAAATATGAAACATGACTCATTATGATGAAGTGTTTAGTGATTATATTTATATAGAAGTTATTTAGTATTTGAAATATGGATTGGGCTTTGATTAGCTGAGTTGATTATATAATGAGCCATTGTAAACTATAGTGTGGTGTAAACTACGATAAGCATGTAAGTTCTAGAAATTATGATGATAATGAATCACTATGATATGCATGAGTTTAGATTTGAATATATTGATTGAACTTACATGATCATAATGGGTAGGAAATCACCCTAGCATAGTAGAGGGAATATAATAAAAAATTCACATGATGTAGCCTCCATTGAGTTTGCGCACAGTGGTTGGCGTACTTTATTACTATATGTGCTTGGTATTGTTGACAACCTACAAGTGTAGTATGGGTTGGGCACGATGCTTAGTATCACTGATCTTAAATTGGATGATGTGGGTCGAGCACTTATGACACCTCGAAATTTGAGTAAGGAAAATTTATGGTCCGAGAGTGAGTGTGGTAGCCTTTGGCTGCGTGATCCTTCACAATTGGAGAGTAGGGCTAGTATAGTTATATAGGCTAGACCTATATGAGATAATAGCCCATGGATTCAGTCAAATGATATAAAGAGTGGTATAAGGCAGTTGCATTTGATCATGCGAAACACATTATAAAGATACATTGTGAATAATGTTGGTTTGCCTTATATGATGTTAAATACTTAATTGTTGTGATTTCCACTCTTTAATATGCTTGATTAAATTACTTGGTTACTGAGAGGTTTATCTCACTCTTGTAGTTTAATGTTTACAGGCAAGGATTAAGCTAAGGGCAAAGGGGAGGCTTATGAAACTAGAGACTGGGTAATTAATTATAATGTCTATAGTTTTATCTTTTATGTATAATTTGAATACAATATTTGCCAACTAGGGGTCTTTTATATTGACTTATGCTTGTTTGAAGTCTACTTGCATTTGTAATCTCAAATATTGAATTTAATCACTTTTAGATTTTCTTAGCCATGAAAGGGTCCAAACCCTTAATCTGACCATAGTAGTTTGCCAAGATAGTTTGAAAAAGTATATCTTGACAAGTTAGATGAGTTTAGCATGTTTTGAGTGATTATTTAGCTTGAATGCAAATAATTACATTTTCACCCCATTATTATGAGCTTTATGGTAGTTGGGTGGTCAACTCTTGTATTAAAAGTTATTTGATAATTGTGACTATTTGGACAAGTGTATTAAGACTTATTGAGTTTGATTTAGGCCCTTGTGTGGGCTAAAGGCTTATGGTGTGAAATTTAGACACTTGGTTGATGGTTTAGAGGTAAAAATGTGAAATTGTGGTTCCAAGTATCCAAATTCTTCATCTGATGTCGAATTGACATGAAACCAAAACCATTAGCTAGATTATGAAATTATTGACATGTGGGTGCTTAAATCACCTCAATTGGAGGTCCGAGTCAAGAGTTATGCACGTCGAAATTTTATGGTTGGGAAGCTGTTATGACAATTGCTGTCATATCTTTAACTACGGCCAATATATTTTCGGTTGTAGCCAAGGATTTCCTGAGACCATTTGGCTGTAACCAAGAGAGAATTGGCCACAACCAAAACTTTCCTGGAAGTGTTGGCCGTGGTTTAATGTTTTCTGACCACAGCCAATTACCCTTATTAAGCAAAAATGACCCTTTTTACCTCATTTTGACTTGTTTTCAACCCTAATTATTGTTCATGCTTCCCAAACACTTTTTAATTTGATTTATAATGGCTAAATGACCTTTTAAGCTCAATTTTGAGATTTAATAAATTATGGGAACCCATCTCTACGAGGTTTTCTTACTTAGCCTTTTTTTAAATTTTTATACAATCAAGGTTAATCATTTACTTTCCATGACATCTCTTATTATTAAATTAGTTATAATTATCATGATAGCTTTACCTTGAGGTTAAGTATGTGCTAATTATGTGTTTAAAAATTAGAGATTTTTTTACTTAACCTTATGAATTTTCAAACAGCCAAGGTTGATCCTTTTATGCCATGATATCTTTTATTGTTGATTAAATTGGTTGTAATTTCTATGGTAGTTCTACTTTAAGGTTAAGTGTGGGCTAATTATGTATTTAAATAGAGGTTTACATCTCTAGCCAAGCTAAAATTATTCACATGTATGATCATTGATCATGAAAAATCTTTGTTAAGTTATGTGTAGTTCCATGCATGAAAATGCACCAGATGAGTTTGTGCATTAATTCTTGCAATTTCACGTGTGATAACTTTTTGGCTCCACGTGAGTTTTGATCACAAAGAATAACTTTAGCATTCTACCAGCCATTTCACACGTGAGAGAGAAAGCTTCCACGCATGATTTGTCGCTCAGAACTGATGATACTTTCTTATGTGCAAAACCACATGTGAGAGCTAATGGTGTACTTGTAAGTTTTAGCACTCTAATATGTGAGTATATTCATAAGTGCAAAACCACACAAGAGAGCAATATGATACCATGTGAATTTTAGCACACAGAACTGAATGTATATTCATAAGTGAAAAACCATGTGAGAGAGCAATATAGTACCATACAAGTTGTAGCACACAGAATTGGATGCTTATTCAGAAGTGAAAAACCAAGCGTGAAAGGTCAAGGTGTTCATGCATAATTTATTACATACAATTTCCCTAGAACAATTCCAATGCAAATTCACTCATAATTATACTAGTCACTCACAAAAAATTGCACCAATGAATAGAATCATTGTTTCAACGATCTATTAACTTCTAAAAACTATATAAATGATTCATTTTGAACCAGAATAAGAACTAATGATCCTTGACAAAAAAAATTATCATTTATGCATTTAAAAAGCTTTTAAAATATGCTTTTACATCTTGCACTCATTCATTATTCTTGACAAGAATTGGGAAAATCTCTCATAAATTTATAAGCTTTCAATTGTATTTTCATATACTCTTTAAAAGAGTTTTTTTGCAAAAGCTTATCTTATTTTCTTAGCTTTTTCAAGTGTTTGTAATAACTTGCTGGATTGCAGCAAGGTTTGTTAAGTGAATTAAAACAAGTTTAGTCTTGAGAGTTGTACTATAGTGGCAAGCACTCATTGAAGCTTATGATCTTAGTTGAAAATATCAAGTGTGATCTTAAGAACTGAATGTAGGCCAAGTTTATGGCTGAACTAGTATAAATTTTGTGTGTCTTATTTTCTTCCTTCACTCTTTAGTTCTTCACTTTTTTAAAGTTTTTAAAAGTTTTTAAGTATTAACCAATTCACCCCCTCTTGGGTGCCAGCCTATCATAACATTTGGTATCAGAGGTTGGACCTTTGATAAAAGACTTAATAGTCTAAGAGAATTCTATGGCTAGTTTTGGTGATAGTGTTCTCTTTAAAGGTGCTAAAATTAATAGGCCTCCAGTATTCAATGGTAAAAACTATACTTTCTAGAAAAGTAAGATGAAACTATTCTTTGAAGCCTCAGACCTTGAGACTAGTTTGTACATTCCATACAAAATTGTAAAAGGACAACTTATAAGAAAAGAAGGAGTGAATTTACAGAAAAGAAAGAAAAACTAGTGCTGCTCAACTCTAAGGCCAAATTGATTATTGCAAGTGCCACTTGAGTCAATAAGAGTATTTTTGAGTGAATAATTTAGAAGTTGTAAAAGAGATATGGGATGCTTTAGAGATTGCTCATGAAGGCACTGAAGGAGTCAAGGAGAATAAAATGAGCACATTAACTCAACAATATGAGCTGTTCAAGATGAAGCCTAGAGAAAATCTTGAAGATGTGCAAGTTATATACACACATATGACGAACGAGCTCACAACACTTAAAAAGACATATACTCATAAGGAGCAAGTCAGAAAAATTATGGGGTCTCCCAATTGAATGGCAACCCAAAATTACTACCATTAAAGAAGCAAAGAGTGATTGCATGAGATCTGTGGCAGCTCTGTTTGGAAGTCTTGCCTAACATAAAGGAAGACTATCTATACTGAAGGAAGATGCTAATAAGAAGAAGAATTCACTGGCTCTGAAAGTGATAAAGGAAAAATCTGATGTTAAAGCTAGTGACAGTGAAGACTTTGATGAAAAAATGGCTATGTTTTAAAAAAAATTGGCAAATTCTTTGGGAAGAAAAAGTTTAGGAAGAAATTCTTAAAGAAAAAAGAAAAAGAGATAATCTGTTACAAGTGCAAGAAGCCTGGACACATTAAGGTTGACTGCCCTCTAAAACAAGAAAGCAAAAGCTACAAGTATGATAAGAAGAAATTCATGGCTTATCTCTCTTTAATCTAAGGTGATAGTGATGAAAAGTCTACAGAAGAAGAATAAGCAAATTTGTGTCTAATAGCCAAAAGCCATTCTAATTAGGTAAATGATTTAGACCCTGACTTTGAATTTAATTTTACATTTAAAGAGTTAAAAATTGCTTTTGAAGAACTGCATAATGAGTCCTTTCTTTTTATGAAAAATCTTTCACAAATTAATAAGAAACTTACTATTTTTGAAAAGGAAAACTTGTTTCTCAAATCTAAAAATGATGCTTTGAAAAAGAATGTTATTGTTTTAGAAAAAGAAATATTGTATGTTGATTGTCCTCTTCATATTTCAGAAAAGGAAGATTTAAAAAATACTCTTGTAAATTTTGTTAAAGGTAGAGATAACTTAAACAAAATTTTGAGTCAATAAAGAAGTGTTTTTGATAAAACTGGCATAGGTTATAAATTGAATAAGAAGAAAAAATATTACAAGAACTTCTTTGTTCTTGCCACTATGACTAACTCACCTAAATCCACTTGTTCCTACTACAACAAGAAAGGGCAGATCACTAAGTCATGTATCTATAGGAAGCAAGGGTTGAGTGAAAATATGAAGTGGGTTACAAAGAGGTCTACTAACCCACTAGGACCCAAATAGATTTAGATACCTAAGAAAACATGACATTTGTGCAGGTGTCAAGGAGAGTCACAAATGAAAAGTGGTATTTAGATAGTGGCTGCTCCAAGCACATGATTGGTGATAACTCCATGTTTCTATATATGGTAGAAACCAAAGATGGTAGAACTATCATCTTTGGAAATAATGAAAAGGGAAGAATTCTCGGTATATGTTAGGTTGGTAAGAATTCATCCAACTCTCTTTGTATTGATAATGTTTATTTGGTTGATGGCTTAAGATATAACCTTTTGAGTACAAGTCAATTATATGACAAGGGTTATAAGGTTATTTTTAGTGATGTACATTGCATTGTGAGAGATGAACAAATAGGAAAAACTATCCTAGAAGGAAAGAGAGTTCAAAATGTATATTCAGTTAATCTCTATCATGATGACTCACTGAACACAAAATGTCTCATCTTTGTGAATGCTGAGAGCTGGCTATGGCATAAGATATTAGCTCATGTCAACATGAAGTAATTGGACAAGCTTGTAAAGAAGGAACTTGTCATTGGGCTGCCAAAGATAAAATTCAAAGCTAACAAGCTTTGCAATGCTTGTATGAAAGGTAAACAAAGTAAGACTATATTTCAAAGCAAAAATGTATATCCACATCAAGGCCTCTTGAATTGCTTTATATGGATCAAATCAGTCTTTCAAGGATAAAAAATCTAAGGGGTAATCTCTACACCTTTGTTATAGTTGATGATTATTCTAGGCTTACATGGATTATCTTTATGTCTCACAAGGATCAAACCTTTGGATATTTTATGGCATTTGTAGCCAAAGTACAAATTGAAAAAGGTTTGGAAATTGTAAAGATAAGAAGTGACCATGGTGGAGAATTTGACAATTTTAATTTCATTGAGTTTTGTGAAGAACTAGAAATTTATCATGAATTCTCAGCTCCTAAAACACCTCAACAAAATGGAGTTGTGTAGAGAAAGAATAGAACCTTGAAGGAAATGGCAAGAATCATGCTAAATGAGAAGAAACTTCCTAAGTATTTCTAGGCAGATGCCATGAGTACAACATCTTACATCATAAATAGAGCATATATCTGACCTATTCTGAACAAAACTCCATATAAGCTCTATAAAGGAAGAAAGCCTAACATCTTTCATTTACATGTATTTAGTTGTAAGTGTTTTGTACTCAACAATGGTAAAGATAATCTAGATAAGTTTGATTATAAAAGTGATGAAGCTGTATTTCTTAGTTATTCCAATAGAAGTAAAGCTTTTAGAATCTTTAACAAAATAACCTTATATATTGAAAAGTCAATTCATGTTAGATTTGATGAATCTTTATTAGATGAGAATAAAGAAAAAGAAACTATAAATTTTCCTCTTAATGATCTCTCACTGAAAGAAAAGGAGGAAAATCAAACTAACAATAATATCATAACTAATGATTAAAGTAGAGAGAAAAAAAATCTTCTAAAAGGTTGGAGATATAACAAGTCACATCCTATTAATCAAGTCATTGGAAAAGTTGGTGATAGGGTTAAGACGAGGTTTACTTAGAGAAGTATGCCATTTCAATGTATTTCTTTTTAATATTGAACCATCTAATAATAAAAAAACCATATTTGATGAATATTGGCTCATAGCAATGCAAGAAGAGTTAAACCAGTTTGAGAGAAGTCAAGTTTGGGACTTAGTGCATAGTCCAAGTAATCATCCTATAATTGGGACAAAATGGGTCTTTAGAAACAAACTTGATAAAACTGATATTGTGATAAGGAATAAGGCCAAGCTAGTAGTTAAAGGTTATAATCAAGAAGAAGGTATTGATTATGATGAAACATTTGCTCCTGTTGCTAGACTTGAAGCTATTAGACTTTTACTTGCATTAAAGATTTCAAACTTTATCAAATGGATGTTAAAAGTGTATTTTTAAATGAACTAATCAATGAAGAAGTTTATGTAGAGCAACCTCCAGGATTTGAGGATCCGTTAATGCTAAATCATGTTTACAAATTGAAGAAAGTATTGTATGGACTAAAGCAAACACTAAGGGCTTGGTATGACAAGTTAAGTACTTTTCTATTAAATAATAACTTTAAAAGAGGAATGGTGGATAAAATACTGTTTTATCAAACTAAAGGTAGTGATATCCTTATAGTTCAAATTTATATTAATGATATTATTTTTAAAGCTACTAATGAGGTTCTTCACGAGATTTGCTAAGATTATGCAAGGTAAATTCAAGATGCCTATGATGGGAGAGCTAAACTTCTTTCTTAAGTTGTAAATCAAACAAATGAGGGATGGGATCTTCATAAGCCAAACCTAGTACACTCATGAATTGCTGAAGAAGTTTGGATTCAAAAATTCAAATCCAAGTAATAGACCTATGAGTGCATCAATCAAGATGGATAAGAACAAAAAAGGAAAGAAGGAGGATCAATCAAAATTGAGGCAGATGATTGGATCACTACTCTACTTGACTACCAGCAGACCTGATTTCATGTTCAATGTCTGTTTGTGTGCAAGATTTCAAGCTAATCCAAGAAAATCTCATCTAAAGGCTATGAAAAGAATCTTCAAGTATTTGAATAGAACTACACAGCTAGGACTTTGGTTTTCAAAAGGAGGAAAGCCTGAATTGATCGCTTATTTAGATGCTGATCATGGAGGATACAAGATAGATAGGAAGAGCATAAGTGAAACTTGTCAATTCTTTGGTGTCTCATTAATATCATGGTTTAGCAATTATCATTATGTGAAGCTGAATACTTAGTGGCTAGAAGTTGTTGTGCATAAATTCTATGGTTAAAACAGCAATTGAAAGATTTGGGAGTTTATCTCAAGGAAATTCCAATCAGATGTGACAACACTAGTACTACAAACTTAAGCCAAGAATCCTATCCAATACTTAAGAACCAAGCACATTGATATAAGACATCATTTCTTAAGAGATTATGTGCAAAAGAAGGATATCATACTAGAATTTGTGCCTACCACTGAGCAACTAGTAGATATTTCACCAAACCTCTGGCTGAAGAGCAATTTACATTCATTAGAAGAGAATTGAGAATGGTAAATCCCAATGAGTTGTAAGATTCCTAAATTTAATTGAATTACATTTTGAATCTTTTACTAACTTAAGTTTTGGAGTTGTTTTAAGTTGTTTGTATAGGATTTAATCTTTGAATCCTAACATCTTTAGATAGATCAAAGTGAATCTTAAAGAGATAAGTTAGAAGATCAGGTATAATGTGTTTAAAAGATTGGTTATTATTCTTAGAGAATGTTTCTTTTTGAGTTTATTTGCCATATATTGCGTGAAATTGCTTGATTCTATGATATTCTCTATGTGGTAGCATATTTACACATGAAACATGCTTGCTCCCTTGCATGAAATAGCACTTAAGATATCTTCACTTTAGAATTGTGCTAAATCATGCGTGAGCAAATTAGTTCTACTTGTGTGAAATAGCACATAGTGTATCATTCTTCCTAAGTTGTGCTAAATCACACGTGATGAAGGAAGTCTCACTTGTTTGAAATGTCTTCCTAAGAGGATGGTATTTTGGCTTGGTCATTTCACACGTGAAGACTGTTTATGACCACGCATGATTTTACCTATATTGAATGTGCAAAATTTAAACATTATACTAGCTGCTAGATTAAGCGTGAAATTGCCTTGTCACAAGCGAGAAATAACACTTAGTAAGTTATAGGTACTAAATCATGCATGAAACCATTTTCACCTCACATGTGATCCTGCATTATCTATATATACCTTCTTTATCTGCCTTTCATTTTCATGCGTGAACTAATATTTATTTTTCTAGCTGTTACTCTATCTTTCTTTCTTAACTGCCTCCCTGATTCTTCTCTAGCTATTTTGGGACTTGAATTGATTTACCCATCTCTTCTAATCTACTTTTCATCCCTCATGTCACTCTAATCTCATCTCTTTCTTCGACCTAAATTCATCTCTTCTCTTAAAATCTTTGCAATGGCAAGAATAAAGGAGACTAAAAAGAGAGCTAGTAAAGAGGTAACAAGGAAGAAGAAATTCACTGAAGCTTTGATTGGAGAAGGAAGTAATACAACTTTTCGATCATCCAAGAGGCTCAAAACTTTAAGAAAATCCAAGAAGCTTGCTTTAACATCAGAGCTTGCATTGACTAATCAACAAGAAGAAGCTCTGATTAGACTTGGCTGAGAATTGTCTCAAGATGGTAGCAACGTGCCTCCAAGTGAAGTTTTAGAGGCAAGTATATGAGAAGGAAAGCTTTTAAGCTCCAAGCATCAGTCAAGACTCAGTCTGTACTTCTCTTTTACTATGGTGGTCACGAATTACTACACCAAATATGATTCTTTTATCAAAGCTCATAACTTTGATATAGATGAATATTTAAGTGACTATAAAGGCTTGTTAGAGCTTGATCTTTGTTACTCAATTGATGTGGTGAAGGCCTTTTTATGCTAGCTTCAGATGGGACAAACACAATAAGACTTATAAGGCCAATGTTTAAGGGTGCCCTATGTACTTTACTCTAAAGAGCTTGGGACATATACTTGGTCTTGAAGCAAGGGGTCTAGAGCTTCAAGAGTTAGATTGTGCAAATCAAAGGATTGCTCCTAGAATACACACGAATGAAGAGAAATACAAGGCTTTCATGATGACAAAAGAGATGCCAAAAGAAGCTTTAAAGCCTGGATTCATCTTTAGACTGACTTTATTCCCATTCAAGTATTAGATGCTAGCATATGTTGTTGTAAGATTCTTTATTAACAAAAAGACTACTTTTAACACTTGCACTAAGTTCGAGACTAAGTTTCTAACAAGGTTGATCAAGAAGCAAAAGATCAATATGTGTCACTACATATTGACCAAGATGCTATATGCCTCTAAGGTTGACACCAAGAAGAAGAAGGAACAAAAGAAGGACATAAATTTTTATTTTGCATCTCTTGTTTCTACTATCCTTAAAAGACTTTATGTTAAATACATTGAAGGAGCAATGCTGGAGCTAAAGGAATTCAAGGATACTACTCTCTACAAGATGAAATTCAAGTCAGAAGGGAATAATTTTGTTCTAAAAGAGGAAGAAGAGCTTGTTGATCCTCTTACAGCAAGAAAGAAAAGGAAGTTACCATAGAAAGCTACTACTGGAATACCTAAAGCTGCTGGAACTTCTTCATCTGAGCCTTTTCCTTAGATGCCCACTCTACCTGACATGTCAAATGCTTTCCTCTATAAAATCCTTAATGGAATTAAAGGAAAGCTTGATCAAGTAGTGGTGCATCTCAAGAATGACATGAAGGGCCTTAGTGACATTATGTTGTACTTAAATGGCAAGTTGGTTAGAATCATGGATTACCTTGGAATTTCTGAGGCACAAGGAGGGACTGTCAGATAAGAAGATGAGGCTGGTCCTTTAAGGTTAAGAGAAGGTTTAGTTTAAAAAAGTTGATTCCTCCTCAACTTCTAAAACCCATAATGACCCACCTCACTCTCCATTCTATATGCCCTCACCTATTGACCCTTCCTTTCAAAAGCAAGAAAATCTTCTTTCTCAAAGGGACTAAGGGTCATCCATCCACCTTTACTTAGAAAATCAGCCTCTAGATTTAGCTCAACCTATAACCTCCCAACTTGAATATTAAAGCCATTAAGATACCTCAAAGCCTATTTATCCTTTTGATGACATGCTATTTCCTTATATTCCCTCTCTACCAAAATCCTCAGACACAATCAAAAACTATAATAACACCATCTTTTGAGGAGCTCTTTAAAGACATTGATGATATGAGTCTTACCAAACTTATTGGTAAACTCACACAGAATGTTAGAGAGCCTGCCACACATTTATTTGTACAAATGCCAATAACTTCCCTTGCCATCTCCTCTGCTCAATCAATAACCAAAACTTTTCAAAAGGAAGAAATCCATCCCCAAACACAAATAAACTAAACCTTCCCTTCGCCAAATTGTTGAGGAACCCATTATTGAAGAACTTGAGGAATAAGGGCCTGAAGATCAGCCTTGGTAATGTCAAGCTTCTTTACCTCCTGAAGGACAAGTTGAAGACATTAATTGAGAATCATTTCCATCCTCTCCTCGAGCTAGTAATGGCTTGGCTGAAGCATTAGATCTCATTCTACCTATAGCTCTAAATGATTCTTCCACATGGATAATGGTTCTATCAACTCTTGCCTTCAACCCAAATTCTCTCTTGGGAAGGCCTGCATCTTTTTAATGATGCCAAAGAGGGATAAGATATGTAGAGAGATAGGCTAGGCTTGAGGGGGAGTTGTATAAATTAAGCTTTAGGAAGAAATCTTTCTGTTTAGTTCTTTTTCATTGATGATATATTATAATATGAACTATAATATATTTGTTATTAATAAAATTTTCATGCTTTTAATTCATGTCTTTAATTTCTTTACTTCAAGTTGAATAATTCTGCACTTTTATCTTTTGATTTTCCTATATCAGTTTAAGGGGAATTTTATATTAAACAAAACTAAGAACTATGATCTTAAGGTTTTTTCTTCATTAAAAAAGGGAGATTGATGGATCATGTATTTTGATGATTACAAAACTAAGAGAAGAGGTATTTGTTGTGTGAGCAGATACAAAGAATTATGGATAAAGACAAAACCTCAAAAGCATGAAGAATCAAGAGAAGATGAAGAAGTTTTAGGATAAGTTATTTTAGATTCTCTTAGATTCAACGTGAAAACTTAGAGAGCTTAATAAATGTTCATAATTATTAAATGAATGCATCATATGTCTAATTTATATGTATTAAGACTCAACATAGAATGGTTTTGGCATTCTACCAGCCATTTGACGCGTGAGAGAGAAGATACTTTCTTATGTGCAAAACCACACATGAGATCTAATAGTGCAGTCATAAGTTTTAGCACTCTAATATGTGAGTATATTCATAAGTGCAAAACTATATAAAAGAGCAATATGATACCATGTGAGTTTTAGCACACAAAACTGAATGTATATTCATAAGTGCAAAACCATATGAGAAAGCAATATGGTATCATGCAAGTTTTAGCACACAGAACTAGATGCTTATTCAGAAGTGCAAAGCCATGCATGAAAGGTCAAGGTGTTCACGCATGATTTATCACATACAATTTCCTGAAACAATTCCAGTGCACTTTCACACATGATTATACTAGTAACTCATAAAAAAATGCACCAACAGATGAAATTACTATTTCAATGATCTGTCAACTTTTAAAAACTATATAAATGATTCATTTTGAACCAGAATAAGAACTAATGATCCTTGAGCAAATAAATTATCATTTGTGCATTTAAAGAGTTTTTAAATTGTGCTCTTACATCTTGCACTCATTCATTATTCTTGAAAAGAATTCTAAAAAGCTCTCATAAATTTATAAGCTTTTAATTGTATTCTTATCTACTTTTTAAGAGAGTTTTCTACAAAAGCTTATCTTATTTTTTCAAAAATCTTGAAAAGGGATTTTTTAAGTGTTTGTAACAACCTACTGGATTATAGCAATTTTGTTCAGTGAATCAAGATTAGTTTAGTCTTGAGAGTTGTACTGTGGTGGCAAGTACATATTGAAGCTTGTGATCTTAGTTGAAAATATCGAGCGTGATCTTAAGGACTAAACGTAAGCCAAGTTTGTGGCTAAACCAATATAAATCACGTGTCTTATCTTCTTCCTTCACTCTTTAGTTCTTCACTCTTTTCAATTTTTCAAAAGTTTTTAAGTGTCACCTAATTCACCCCCTTTTGGGTACAAACCTATCCTAACAAGTTGTATATCTTTGATATTCTCTCCAAGCTTCATCTTGATCAGCTCATATTGCTGATTCAATGTACTCATTTTATTCTCCTTAACTTCTTCAGTGCCTTCATGAGCAATCTCTAGAGCATACCACATTTCTTTTGCAATTTCTAAATTGCTCATGTTGAAATACTCTTGTCGACTCAAGGCACCTGCAATAATCAATTTGACCTTAGAGTTGAGTAGCACAAGTTTTTTTTTCCTTTTATATGAATTCACTCCTTTCTTTTCTTATAAGTTGTTCTTCTATAGTTTTGTATAGAATGTAAAGACCAATCTCAACAATCTCCCATAAATTAAGGTCTGAGGCCTCAAAAAATAATCTTATCTTACTTTTTTAGAAAGTATAGTTTTTACCATTGAATCCTGGAGGCCTATTAATTTCAATACCTTTAAGGAGAACATTGTCACCAAAGCTAGCCATAGGATCCTCTTAGACTATTAATTCTTTAACCAAGAGTCCAAGCTCTGATATCAAATGTTAAGATAAGCTAGCATTCAAGAAGGAGTTAATTAGATGACACTTAAAAATTTTTAAAAACTTGAAAAGAGTGAAGAACTAAGTGTGAAGGAAGAATATAAAACACATAATATTTATACTGGTTCAACCACAAACTTGGCCTACATCTAGTGCTCAAGATCACACTTGAGATTTTCAACTAAGTTCACATGCTTTAATAGGTGCTTGCCATCATAGTACAACTCTCAAAACTAAACTTGTCTTGATTCACTCAACAAACCTTGCTACAATCCAGCAAGTTGTTACAAACACTTGAAGTACCTTTTCAAGAATTCTAATAAAAGAAATAAGCTTTAACAGAAAACCCTCTTAAAGAGTAGATAAAATTACAATTGAAAGCTTATAAACTTATGAGAGCTTTTTACAATTCTTTTCGAGAATAATGAATGAATGCAAGATTGTAAAAGCACAATTTGAAAGCTCTTTAAATGCATAAATGATAATTTGTTTGCTCAAGAATCATTAGTTCTTCTTCTAGATCAAAATGAATCACATGTATAGTTTTGAAAGTTGACATAACATTAGAATAGTGATTCTATCTATTAGTGCATTTTCTTGTGAGTGACTGGTAAAATCATACGTGAATCTGCACTTGGAGTGTTCTAGAAATGTATATGTGATAAATCATGTGTGAAGACCTTGACCTTTCAAGTGTGGTTTTTCACTTTTGAAAAAGCATCTAGTTTTGTGTGCTAAAACTCACGTGGTACCTCATTGCTCTCTTGCGTGGTTTTGTACTTATGAATAAACATTCAATTCTGTGTGCTAAAACTCATGTGGTACCTTATTTCTTTCTCATGTGATTTTTCACTTATGAATATACTCACATATCAGAGTGCAAAAACTTATAAGTATACCATTAGCTCTCACATGTGGTTTTGCACATAAGAAACTATCATGAGTTTTTTGTGACAAATGATGTGTGGAACCTCTTCTCTCTCTCGCGTGAAACGGCTGGCAGAATGCCAAAGCTAACTTGTGTGGTCAAAACTCCCATGGAACAAAATGCTATCCTGATTGAAATTGCAAGAACTAATACACAAACTTATCTGGTGCATTTTCACATGTGGAACTACACATAACTCAAGCAAGATTTTGCATGATCAAGAGATATAGATTTTTGAATTAACGATCATATATGTGAACAATTTTAGCTTGGCTTGAGAAGACTTAAGACTCAACAAAGCAAAATGTGATTGTACAACAAGTGACAAATCACGCGTGATTACTATCAGTCTCACGTGTGGTTTTATACTTTGACACAATGCACTAAAGCATAGTTGCTAAAACTTGCATGGATAATAAAGGCTTTCACATGTGGTTTTACATGCAGAACCAATACTTAAGGCATCACATAACACAAGTACTTAATTACACGTGAATCACTTCTTTACACGTGAGTGATCTAGTAGTTAGTGTGCCTAAAATGTAAAAACTCATGAGTAACCTGCAGAATCACACGTGATTTTGCTTCTCACACTATAAACATCTTTTATGTTATTTATCATGCAAGAAAGACATTGTTTGTCAGTCTTTGTACACTTAGATGAGCCTTAATACATATAAATGAGACATATAATGCATCTATTTAATGATTATAAAAATTTATTAAGCTCTCTAAGTTTTCACATTGAATCTAAGAGAATCTAAAATAACTTATCCTAAAACTTCTTTATCTTCTCTTGATTCTTCATGCTCTTGAGGTTTTGTCTTCATCCATAATTCTTTGTATCTGCATACATAATAAATACTTCTTCTCTTGATTTTGTAATTATTAAAAGACATGATCCAATACTACAGATTGTCCTACCCAAAGGGTTGTCACCATTAAGGAAGGGTAAGTATATGAAGCACTTGAAAAATATTAGGAGGAGATTGAGTCTTATGGAACTGATCCAGTATATAATGAAGAGGTATTCCTACAGATCAGGGAGAATCATTGGTGATTAGATAAAGTCTACATATAACTATAATTAAGGAAGAACCTTGGCTATGATGTAATATTTTTCACCTAGTTGCACAGCCCAAGGAAAAGTTTGTAATGTTATCATTGATAGTGAAAGCTATGAAAACGTAGTGTCCAACTACATGATGGAGAGATTGAAGTTGCTAATACAAGACTATCTGCATCCTTACAAGTTTCACTAGCTCAATAAAGGGAATAAGGTAAAAGTTTTTAAACAATGCCTTATGACCTTTTCTATTAGGAACAGATATTGTGATGAAGTTTTGTGTGATGTTGTTCTTATGGATGCATGCCACCTTCTTTTGGGGAGACCATGGCAATATGATCGACATGCTATGGATAATGGGTGTGCAAACACCTATTCTTTCATAAAGGATAGTGTCAAGTTCACATTAGTGCCTCTACTACCTAATGAGATTAGCTAATCTTTGAGGGAATCTAAGCCATTAGTGTCTTTGATAACTAAGGAGAAATTCAAGGTGACAAAGTCTAAAGCCTAAATAATAAGCTTCATTCTAGTACTTGAGGTGAATGATGAGTTTGCCAATCCACCAGGAGTCATTCCTTTATTATCTAAATTTTCAGATGTGATATCTAATGAGATACCATTAAGGTTGCCACCAATATGAGACATACAATACGCCATTGACTTCATTTCAGGAGCAGTTATTCCTAATAAGCCTACTTACAAGATGAGTCCCTAGAAACATGCCAAAGTCCAATGATAAATTGAAGAGTTGTTAAAGAAGGGGTTAGTTTAAGAAAGTGTCAACCCTTGTGCTGTACCTATTCTTCTAGTACCAGAAGGATGGGAGTTAGAGAATGTACATTGATTGCCAAGTTGTCAACAAGATCATTATCAAGTGTTAATTTTTAATACCTTAGCTCAATGATACGTTAGACCAGTTAAATGGTGCCACTACCTTTTCAAAAATTGACCTTTATAGTGGATACCACCAAATTAAAATTCGATCAGGAGATAAGTGAAAGACTACTTTCAAGGCCAGAGATGGCTTGTATAAGTAGAATGTGATGCCTTTTGGGTTGACAAATGCCTTTAGCACATTTATGCACCTAATGAATCAGGTATTAAGACCTTTCATTGAAAAATTTATTGTTATGTTCTTTGATGATATTCTTATCTACAACCAGAGTCAAGAAGAACACTTTGATCACTTATGGCAAGTTTTGCAAGCCTTACAAGACCAGAAGTTTTATGCCAACCTCAAGAAATGCACCTTCCTCACCAATGAAGTTGTCTTCTTAGGTTACATCATTACCATAAAGGGTGTTCGAATTGATCCAAGCAAAGTTGTAGCCATTGACAACTGGCCAATTCTAAAATCTATCCAAGAGGTTTGAAGCTTTCATGGATTAGCTTCTTTCTACAGGAGATTCATTTGCAATCTTAGCTCTATTACTACACCACTTATAAATTGCACCAAAGGAGAAAAATTTAAGTGGACAGAGCAAGCTCAAAAAAGTTTTAAGAAGCTTAAGAAGAAGTTGACTGAAGCTCCCATTTTAGCTCTTCCCAATTTTGACTAAGTGTTTGAAGTTAGTTGTGATGCTTCTAACACTAGCATTGGTGTTGTCTAAGCCAAGAGGGTCATCCTATCACCTTTGTCAATGAGAAACTCAACAATGCTAAGCTTAGGTATTCTATCTATAACAAAGAATTCTATGCCATTGTTCGAGCTCTCCAATATAAGAGTCACTATCTCCTGAACAAAGAGTTCATACTCTTTTCTGATCATGAGGTCCTCAAGTATTTAAATTCTTAGTAAAAGATCAGTCGCAAGCATGCCTGTTATAGTAAACTCTTATAGTCGCAAGAATTCTATGCCATTGTTCGAGCTCTCCAATATAAGAGTCACTATCTCCTGAACAAAGAGTTCATACTCTTTTCTGATCATGAGGTCCTCAAGTATTTAAATTCTTAGTAAAAGATCAGTCGCAAGCATGCCTGTTATAGTAAACTCTTATAGTCTTATCCATTCCTTATTAAGTATAAGGCTAGGACTTTGAACTCTATAGCTAATGCGCTTAGCCGTCGACATGTGTTGCTCACAATAATGCAGGCCAAAGTTGTTGGGTTTGAACTTGTCAAAGATTTATACCAGGATAATCCTGATTTTTGAGGAGTATGGAAACCAATTACAAATCAATCTTTCAACCAATTTTATAGACATAATGGGTTTCTATTTTGAAGCAAAACCCTATGTATTACATAAGGTTCCTTGAGAGAGGCCATAATTTGGGAAGCACATGATGGTAGATTAGTCAAACATTTCAGTAGAGACAAAATATTGATCTGGTTAAAGAAAATTTCTATTGGCTATGGCTTGAACAAGATATTAATCAACATATACAAAGATGCAGAATATGTCATTTGGCTAAGGCCAAGAGTCAAAACATGAGATTATACATGTCACTACAAGTTCTAGAAGCACCATGGGAAGATGTGAGCATGGATTTTGTATTTAGTTTACCACGAACTCAAAGACACAAACATTCCCTTATGGTAGTCATGGATTGATTCTCAAAGACCAATGATGCTGTTCAAGTAGTAGATTTGTACTTTAAAGAGATTTTCATCTTCATAACATTCCTAAAATTATCACTTCTGATTGTGATGTTAAGTTTCTAAGCCACTTTTGGCAGATGTTATGGAAGAAGATGAGAACTAAGCTCCAATTTAACAGTGCTGGTCATCCCCAAATGGACGGTCAAACTAAAGCTATAAATAAGGTTCTTAGCAACCTTCTTCACAGTTTCATAAGAAAGAATTTAAAGTAGTAGGACCTTATCCTTGCTCAAGTTGAATTTGCCTACAATAACTCTATCAACCAAACAACTAGAAAGTGTCCATTTGAAGTTGTTTATGGTACTCATCCCCTTACTCCACTAGACTTAACCCCTTCATTAGATAAGCAACAATATAGTTCTAATGCGAACCAAAGGGCTAAGGAAATTAAGAAACTACATGAATAAGTTCATGAATGAATACAAAACTCAACATGACAAGCATAAGAAATATCAAACTTTTAACGTGGGAGACTTAGTTTGGATACATTTGAGAAAGGAACGTTTTCCTAAACAACCACACACCAAGCTATCCTCAAGAGTTAATAGTCCCTTCAGGATTGTGCAAAAGATCAACAACAATGCTTATAAGCTGGAATTTCCTAGTTCTTATAGAGTGTCTATCACCCTTAATGTTGCTGATCTATCTCCTTACATTAACCATGATGTTGAATTTGACTTTAGGATGAGTTTTACTAAACCTGGGGAGTATGAAACGGAAGCATGAGTAACAAAAATGAAAGTAGTAGTGTCACATTTCCATTCATGCCACCTTCATTAAGCCAAAAACATCCCAAAGACAATTATAACCAATAAAACTAGCATTTAGGTTTGTAACTTTCTTTTTGCTCATCTGTTTTGCTCATTCTAGCAGTATAAATAAGACCATTAGCTTTACTGTGTGATTGTTCAGTCTTGAAATAAAATCAGAATTTCTCTTTTTGTTTAGTTTCTGTACCACCTGTCCTTGATTATCGGATGCATGGATGCAAGATGGTGACATCACATCCATACTACCAACTTGTGTTTTTGTTGAACATTAATTGTCGTTGGCTATTCTTGTAGTTGAATTACACTCTATGGTTGGTGTTTATGAACCTCCACTTTGATACCATGCAAAATATTCAAGAATTGAGCATTGTTTAGTTTCATTCGAGTATGCATATACTCACATGTTAGTAGCCCTTGTTATGACTATCAAGTACATGATTCACTATTTTAATAAACTATATCCTATGGTTTCTCTCTCCTACTATATCATCTATATATTTTTATATTTGTAACAATGGTATTTCCTAATTGTCACGTCCTGAAAAAAATTTGACGTGACCGACACGAGATATATGCACAAACATACATCCCTTAAACCTTGATTAAAGAAACTTTAATATAATATTTTAATTCATTTAAAATAGGATAGAAAATCATTGTAATATTTTTTTTACGTAAAAGATTCTTAAACTTTTTGTTTTGTAAAAACTTTGACAGAACCTCTTCGAAAAACATAGAACCTCCCAAAAAAAAAATTTCACAATTTACAACATCAACTCAGCAAAAGGGAGCTCCGCTCCTTAACAATAATCAACCAGCATAATATAGAATCAAGACTCTAACTATAATCTATGTGGAGCACCTAAAATATTATGTATAAAAATATAATATATAAATTATAAATTTACATCAAAATAGAAATTGCCCAAAATGGCATCTCAACTTAAGTCCAGAAGCAAAATTCCTCTAAGGATCTAATGGAGATACAGGGTCAGCTATTCTATCTGAGAGTAAAAATATTTTTCAATGAATAACGTCCCAACCATAATATTTTGTAGATTCAAAATGAATAAAATATAACATATACATAAATTAAAGAGAAAGCAATTCAACGAAATCAAATTTATATGCTTGAAATAAAAGTTCTATATAACTTCAATATCATGAAACTTAAAATCTATAATAATAAAACAGCTTTAGCATTTGATCTTGACAATTCAAAATAATTAAATAAATGCATAAATAAAATAACAACATTTGCTAAAAAAAACCATTAGAGTGTGAAATCATCAATTAATTAAAAATTCACATTTGTGGGAATTTATTAGAACAATTCACAAACGTGGACACACAGTCTACGAGGATAAATAACCAAATGCGGCTTATGTCACAAAGACAAACGAGAACACACAGTCCACGAGGATAAGTAACCAAATGTAGTCGAAACCATGAAACAAATGTGGACACACAATCCACGAGGGTAATGCTAACCAAATGTAGCTTGAAGCCATGAAACAAACGTGAGTACAATACTCACGAATAACCATTCCTCCGTTCTACGTGTGTTAGCCATCGCACGGGACTAGTACCTCCTATAAGCACCCTGCTAGCTAGGTGTACCATGGCATGCCAAGGGCTAACGGAACTGCCATTAGCAACTAGTATTCTATATAAAATTCCCTCCAAATTCATTTTCAAATATGCGAGAAAATCATCATTATTAAAATGCAGTTTCCATCCTCAAAATCAAACTTGTACGAAGAATTTTGAACATTAAAAACTTGTCAGAATAAAACTTCATAAATGATGCCAATGCTTGCATTTATTAAGAAACCAAAATTACCGAAGTTGGTAAAAATAATTCCATCAATCTTGAAAGTATCCTTTGTAAGGAAAAACAAATACATGTCATAATTCAAATATCCTCCCACATCCCTTTATAATTTCCCAAGATAAAAATAATTTCATTAAAACTGTATGAAATATGTAATATAATTGTTATTAAATGATCCAAGTAAAAATATTTTTGGAAAAAAAACTTTATCATAAATTAGTTGGGACACTATCCATTTACCTGTAAAGTTTTTAAGTGTATAATTTACTTCCAAACTAGTCCTCTAGGGCCAATGCTCTATCCTAAAATTCCTAATATTCAAATAACATCATTTTCACTTCCCTACTTATACTTTACCATCCAAAATCTTTAAATCCAAAACAACATAGAAGAATAAAAGAAAGAAACTCCTCACTTTTATCTTTCTCAACATTGCATAAAATATCCCAATGATATCTTAAAAATGAATAGCAAATTGGTTCTTAAATTACTACTCAAATATCTCTTCCACAAACTTCTAAGTTTTACTTTAACTTTCATTGCAAAAAAATAAATGCCTACATGATTGTTTAATCCATGATGCGATACTTGTCATATATATATATATATATATATATATTTCTTGCCACTTTAGATCAGACTATTCCTTTGTTATGCTCAATGTATAGACCATAAAAGCAAGTTCTTTTTCTCATCAAATTCCTTCCCAAAAGCTTTCTTATATTTGTAATTGAACCATTCACTTCTCAACTTCTATCAAAGAGAGTAATTATCTTCTAATAATAGTTTATTTAGTCAACAATATACTCATTTCATGTGTGCGTGTGTGTGATGCCATTATATAACAAGAACTCCTCTTAATCATTTTGTCAAACACCTTATAGGCAATAAACCTCAAATTATTACCAAGCTTATTCCTATTCAATTCTACTTCCCAAACATTCTCTAACATAAAACAACTCTCCAAGTTCCATTTCTTTAATAAAATCAATATAAATTTTAATATAGCTTGTTGGACTAAATTTTAGCTTGGTTCAACAGCCTCTTCTCCACACATATGTGTGTGGAACGCCTTACAAATCAAATAAGAAAATTAATGTCAATCTCAACGAAAACCCAATTCCCGTCTCCTCAACACTCACAGTAAATAAAAATGAGACAACGATGACCACAGCCATTAAATGTACACAGTATTGATGAACTGAGGTATTGCAATTTCAACATCTTAAACATACACACATACACGAACAAACAAGAAGGAGAAAGCATGGTAACTCGTCACCTCAAACAGCAACGACAGGAGCAAAGAAAGAACAGGGAAGAGAGACGCTAGCCGGACGAACAAGGAGAAGGAAGAAGATGATGATCCTCACGCATGTATATTACGATAGACACACGCACCACACTGGCAATTGGAAATGGAAGAGGAATATTTGGTTTGAAGCTTCTGGATGAGCTCCCTCTTACTGTCTCAGCTAAATTTCCCACCACACCTCAGGACGACAAAACAGAGGAAGAGTAAGAAGGAGAAAAGGTTGGCCATGCAAGCTGAACGAGGAAGGGTCTGTTGCAACCAAAGCAACAAGAAAGAAAAACCAACTGCACAGAAGAACGAAAGGTTGACTGACTAAATCACAGCTAGCATCAGCGAGAAGTTGGCAACGTAAAACAGGGGAGAGGAAGGAAGAGTAAGCCTAACAAACCAGCACCTTGATTGATCTCCTTGTGACATCAAACTCATGGCAGCTTGAACTCTATGCCAACAGCCAACTAGGAACGAAGAAGGAAAGAAGAAGACAACAGTGAACAAGGGAAGGAGGAGAGGGAAACCGACAGCACAAAGGAAGAGAAACTCACAGCAGTGCTCCTATGGCAGCGCACCAGTAAAGGAAAAAAATCCAGCCGCACCTTCAATGGTCAGAGATCGAAAGGATGAAGGAAGAGGAAGGCAGTTTCGCGAGCTCTCGGAGGTTCCAAAATGCAGAGGGAAGAGAAAATCTGATGGTGCGGATTTTTCTTTGAGCTCTGCTTCCCATTCATTGTTTCTGTATTTATATATATATATATATATATATTAAGGGCAAATTAAGAATTTTACTATCGGCTGAAGTGAAAATAAATTTCCTAATTCGAACCGAGCATCAAACAATAAAGTTTTCACTATGTGTGTATGCTTTTCTTGCTATATTTAGTCCAAAACAAAATAAAAACAAACCAAAACATTTAAAATCCCTCATTATAAAATTTAAATTTTTACTTAAGATTTTAGGTCTATACAATAATAGTAATATAATTAAAGAATTATGAAAAAATTAAATTGCCAAACAAAAATTAAAAGGAATGAAAAAAAATCTGATATATTAAAGTTTAATGAGAACATCTAATTTTTAATAATAATTACACACCAAAATTACATACCAAAATTTTTAATTTTAATAATAATAATTTTTTTAGATCATTACACCAATATTATCTCAAATGAGAACTAAACAGAATATAAAATGTTATGCTATCTAGATTAAAATTATAAAAACTATTTATTCACTGAATTGCATACCTATCTTTTTTATAAATTATGTAAATTAAATTTGTAATTTTATCAAAAAATCTCATGCCCCTAACTTTTTTATCGTGAGTCACACATTTTTCATCCATTATTTTAATTCTAATTGACATACCCACCTTTTTCACGTCCCTAACCCCACTTTCTCCCAACTTCTTTAAGGAAATGATTTGTATTTATATATTTTTATTCATAAAGAACATTTACTCCATGTTAGAGAGAAGTGTTGGACAAAACCATATATAGCATGAATGCATGATTTCATATCAAATCCTTATCCAAAATCAATAATCAAAAAACAAAAGCCTAGAGGACACTCGTGAAAGACAAAAACTATTTATTGAACTACAGTTCTAGTTACTTCATACACAATCATGAATAACCTTGAAACTCTATACTTTTAGTGATAGATGTGTGATGAAGCTATCTATCTGCCATGTATCTCACTAACACTGAGTCCATTGTTGGATAATATTTCATTTTCTTCTATAGGCACATCATTCGCTTTACTCTGCCATTGGATGAATGCAGGTTTCCTTGGAGGAAGTAGATTAACAATATCACTATTCAGCATAGAAATTACGATGCTCATGCTTGGCCTCTCACTTGCAAGGTCTTGTACACATAAAAGCCCAATCTGTATGCACCGCAACATATCATTCTCTAGGCTTGGATTAGATATTTCAGGATCAATTAACAATGCAGTGTTCTTTTCATTCCATAATTTCCAAGCCTAATAACATTAACAAAAAATCATAATTATTAGCTAATCAGGAATTGAGTTGGCAATAAAAATAAAATGCAATTAGGTAACTTGGAAGTCAATGAATAGTAGAGACTTACAAGTCCTAAAAGGCTCAAATGCTCACTGTTATAAAAGCTAGAGTTTCTTCTTCCACTAATAATCTCTAGAAGCAATACTCCAAAACTAAATACATCTAATTTCTCTGAAAATAATCCTTCCATTGCATATTCTGGAGACATATAACCGCTGCATAATTGATTATGAAACAATTAATTAATATTGTTAGATCCCATTAACTTCTCAATATGCTAATGTTCGATAGAGAAGGAAAACTTATTAGGTTCCAACAACTCTTTTTGTATTAGCATGATCTTCATTTTCTTTAAAAATTCTAGCCATACCAAAATCTGATATTTTTGGAATTAGGTTCTCATTGAGCAAGATATTACTTGCCTTTAGATCCCTATGTATAATTTTTAGTCTAGAATCCCTATGAAGGTAAAGTATTCCACGAGCTAGTCCTTCAATTATGAGAAAACGCTTCTCCCAATCAAGCTGATGACGATTTGATGGATCTACAATGACAAAAGGGAGGGTTATATATGTAATAGTTTGACAATAGCGTAAAGAAGCTCCAAAACTTAATGCATTCAGCTAGGAAAAACTATAAAAGAGGGGGTCATAAGAGCTAACCAAAGATGAATACATCCAAACTTTTATTTGGCATATATTCATAGATCAACATCTTTTCTTCTCCATCAACACAACAACCTAAAAGTTTTACAAGATTACGATGTTGAAGCTTGGAAATGACAACCATCTCATTCATAAATTCTTCTCGTCCCTGTCCAGATGCTCTAGATAGTCTTTTCACTGCTATGTCTTGGCCATCTTGTAGTGTTCCCTTAAAGAAATTTCCATGAAACAATAGTTATACACAGTGAATTCAAAATTAATTAAGATTTCATGAATGAGCATACCTTATACACTGGACCAAAACCACCTTGTCCAAGTTTATTGGACAAGTGAAAGTTGTTTGTTGCAATTGCAACCTTCTTGAAATCATAAACATTCAACTCCGGGAATTTAACTTGTGAAAAATCTCCAATAGTGTCACTTTTCTTTTCTACATACACTCCAAGCCATTTTAATAACAAGAAGCATATGGTCGTCCATATTCTCGCTAATTCACATATCAGAAATAAGTGTACTCAGAGAAAGAATAATTCAGAAAGGCGCAAAGAAGATAGAAAGAAACAAGGAATGCGGTAAATTGGGCATGTTCATTCATTTTACTTTATAAGAGTTTATATAGAATAAAATGAGATATCCTAATAAACACCAAATAAATCTATACAATAATTACAATAAATGTGATTGGTCAACCTAAACGGAATAATTAAACAATTACGGTCAATTGGAAATCATAATCAAATTGCATTACATTGCCCCTCAAACTCAAGATCCTTTGAATTTGTACCAACTTATATTTCTTGAGCTAAAAAATACATTAATTGGTTGGCAGTGACAACCATAGCAAGAATAAACATCAACCCTTTGAATGAAGTGAATTCCATATGCATGAATCACAAAGCAACACTAAACAAAAGCTAACAATTTTCAAAGGTGATGTTAGCAAAAAACTTAGGAGTGATTCTTATGGATGAATCACTAAGAAGAAAACTCATGATGATTCTTAAAGGAATGAATCTCTAAGTGAAAAACTTGAGAGTAATTTTCATTGGGTGATGAATTCATGAGTGATTCATGGAGAAATGAATCACTAACTATAATAGACTTAAAAGTGATTCTAAAAATGAATCACTAAGCAAAAATTCAAGAGTGATTCTCGACAAATGAATCACTAAGTAAGAAACTTGAAGTAATTCATAGAGGTTGAATCACTAAGTAAGAAACTCATGAGTGATTTCATATAAATGAATCACTAAGAGAAAACAAAATTGAAATTATCGTCAAAGAAGTGAATTACTACGTGAAATAGTCATATCAAGAGGAACAGATCAAAATATTAAAAGCAAAAGGGGGAAGGGCTAGAGCATTGCTAAACAAAGATCTCGCCAAATCTCTAGCTCGGACAAACTATCAAATCTTGAATAATCTCACTCAGATACCAGGAAAGAATAAACACACTCAGGAAAAGAATACTGCAGAAAGGCACGTACACTAAGAAAAATTAAAGAAACAAGTGATAAATTGTGCCATGTTTATGTATTTATCATACAAGGGTTTAGCAACCTAGATAAGAGAAGAAAATTGAAAATCATGCATAAATCAATCATAATTAGATCACATTTGACAATAACAATGTAACGTACGTATTCAAAATTATGAAGACAAAGATATAAAGTGCTCCATGTGAAATGCTAAAACACGAACTACTGAACAAAATTCTACCATACGACTGCATTTGAAATTGTTGAGAAGAGATTAAAGGGAATTGCACCTGACTGTTTTGCTATCCATTTTCGGAAGAAGTATGCAAAAGTGCCATTAATAATGATAGCTCCTATAATTACAGTAACGAAAATGATCCATATCAGATATCTCTTGTCTGGGTCGGGGGATGGACGACAAAAGCTGATGCTATAAGTTGATGCCAGACATGCCAATGTTCTTCCCTTGTCATTATTCGCATAAATTTGAGCATGTGGGCAAGCACTCTCGAATATCTTTGAGTAAGGGGATGACATAGAACAGTGCTGTGGTGGATTAATTACCTTGCAAGCATTATCGCATCCCAGCACTTGTCCACTAATTGCTTTCGCTCGCCTGAGCTCTACAGGGCACGTAATGTTTAAATCTTCCAGACATCCTGTGCTCATGCAGTTTCTGACTTGAGGAATAACCATCATAGGCAAGTTGTATCCGTCTTTTAAGCTCACATAATACGTATCAAGCTCTCCGGCTTGGCCTAAACTGAACTCTACCGTCGTCACAGGCTGTGTGCCGTTCTTGCCTTCGCATTCCAGCTTCCCCGAGCCACAATCACCGGTGACGCAGTTGAAGGATCCAGTGGAGTTTTGCGAGCATTGTGTTCGGCCCCAGAAGCTGCCACTCCACAAAGTGGGCGCAGAGATGGTCCTAGACTCACCCTTATGAAGAATGAAACCAGTGGGGTAAAGATCAGAACCACCGCCATGTGAAACAATGGCCGGCCATACTGTGTAGTTGCAGTTGTTAACTATTGTGAATTTTGTTGAAGATACTCCTGCATGCAAAATCTCAAGATACATCAGACCAAATTAGTGTTAAACAATTAATCGACCAAACTAATTAAAACACAATCCCTCCCCCCCACAACCCAAAAAAATTTTAGACATGATTTTTCATTTATGATTTACCTGATATAGATAGGTGAAATGTTGATAAAAACAAAAACAATAGAGTTAGCTGATGATGATCCATGTTTATGATCATAAAATCTGTATGATCATAACAAAGAACAAATTTGTAAGGCTTCAGAATCTTCTCATTTTTTGTGTTATGAGATTCGAGATCGATGCCCGTGGAATGAACGAATGATATTTTTAAGTGAGACTTTTTCTTTTTTTTTCATGGTTCACATATCCCCAGAGATATAAAGGCCGAGTGACCCAGTCAATGTTGGACTTGTCTACTCTTGAGTTGCCAATTTTGACATTGTGTCACTTCTTTCGCTTTCCTAGCATTCACCGTGTTTGTGACCAGATAGTTTTATCAAAGATTCTTACCTTTTAAAACTCAATTATTTGATGTTCAGAATCATGTTATAAAAGCTTTCGATTAAAAAAAAAAAATCATATCATAAAAGGTTGCTAGTAATTTTTTTTTTTTTTAGTGGTAACTGAAAAGCATTGAAAGACAATCTAAAAACGCAAAACAGGTCCAACAGCAAACAGCAACAAAAAAAAAAAGAAAAAGAAAAAAAAAGTTGCTAGTATTATATATAAAAAAATGGTTATAATATCGTATTATTTTCAACGAGTCAAGGGTGGTAATAGTAACACGTTTATTTCTTTTTGGCCAATTAGTATAAAGCGTATAAATTAAAGTCTATAGATCCAAATTATCCTTTTTCATATTCATAAAGCATGTTAATTGAGTTTTTATGGTAAATTGCCTCCTTTACATCATTAAATGTTTGTGAGAATAAGCACGTTGTTAACAAGAAATTTTTGAATGGGTCTGGTGCATCATGTATGTCATCCATACTCTATTAAATAAAAACATGACATGTCATACGATGATACATAAGATTTTACTTAATTAAACTGATGCCATATGTCTTGTTTTTATTAGATAGATTAGTATAGATGGCATGATGTGCCATGCTCATACAAGAAATTTTTTTCATTATTAAAATATGTATATTTAATATAAACAAAATTGGAAGTCTATTAAATTTTCAAAGAAGATATGAATTTTCAAGATTTTATTGATTTCAACAAAACTTGTTGAAAATAATTTATAAATAAGAATAAATGGATGCATGATGGTGGTAGGATATTTGAATTTTTATTTAAACATTTTCTTTTAAATATAAACTCTTTTTCAGAACATCTTTTCCATATGAAAGGCTCCACCCTCCGAAAATTTCTAAACCCATCATGTATTTCAAGAAAAAAATTTTTGTCTACTCTATTTAAACGACATAAGGTATTTGTTGAAATATTGATGGGAAGATTCGAGGTTGTTGATGTTAGACTTTTCTCTTTTGGGTCACATCTTACGAGGTCCAATAATGGAATTTTCTCAAGCAGTTATCGGAAGTACTCTTCAAGGTAACTTGTTTTTCAAATTTTCATCCCACGAGCACCAAGGTTCAATTTTGATTAGGTATGAAAAATGAACAAGTCAAGTCAACAATGGGCAAATATCTGTGCTTGTAATAGGGGAATTCAGCTTGAGTCAAGAATCAAAATTTTTTTAGGCCTTGGCCTAAGCCTATCATAAGCCTAGCCTGATTTTAAGTTGTTTTAAGTAAGGGTGTTGATAAGGTATAGTGCCAGAAATAAGAGTTAGGAAAATGACAATCAAGTCTCAAAGGACTAATCTTATACCAGCTAAATTCCATGTAATTGTAAAAGGCCAATCAAGTCCCATGCTGTTTTTTCACAAATCAGAGTTACAAAAGAAATGATGAAAATGCCCCTATGATTAAATATAACATGTACACTAATCAGCTCCAACATTTCCCTCCCGATTTGTCTCTTTCCTGCCATTAATGAGAGTTACATGTAAGTGGTAGAGCTGCACGTTGAAAAAATTCCCATTCCTAAAATAGAATTGTGCTTGAAAGAGGTGGAGTTGCCTTAATTATTGACTCAAGGAAGCTTAAGGAGTTGTACTGGTGCCTTTAGACAGGTTTTTTTTTTTTTTGCAAATCCCTGCTTCTGAACAAAAAAGTTTACTCCATGAAGGTTTGATTTCTTGCAAAATGGATCTCGTAAGGAAAAAGATGAAACAGCTTTTTGCAACTGACATGAAAGATTTTTTTTATTTCATGTTTTTAAAGATTTGGCACGAAGATTCGACATTTTGCAACTGAAAGTGTAAGAAATTATCATTGAGTGTCCATATTTTAATATGGAACGCTGTCACTGTTTCACTGATGCAAAAATCACTTATGTCAAAAGTAACTTATTTCTAAGTGATATATTATTATATTTTATTTTGTTTATTGTAGATCGATATTATTGGATACGATGGAAAGTAGTTGTTTAAAGAAAATTTTTTGTTATTTTCATTTTGGAGGAGATATTGTAAAAGATATACATGGGACAATGCATTATGATGGGGGAGTTGTAATGAAGAATGATTAGAGAAGGAATGTCTCTTGAAGGACTTGTTAGATTGATTTCATCATGCTTGAATTGCGATTTAAATGGAATAGAGTTGAAGTACACAGTAAAGTTTGATTGCAATGCTCTTTTAGACCTTAAAGATGATGAAGGGATAAATTAATTAATGAAATTGAATGATACTTTTGCTCATGTCTACATCATAGGGAAGATACAACAAAGTATAGAGGCAATAAGAGATTTAATTGATGGGTAAGTTTTTTTAATAGTTGCATGATTAACATTATGTTAATATGAGCATGAATGATAGTAATAAACATGATTTGAATGGAAATGTAGAGCAAGATATTCAGCTGAGAATTCACATGTTACACAAGATCTTGAAGTTCTACCATGTGCAATACAAAGTATCCCAACACCAATTCCTGAGCTAAATGCAACAAAGTGGAAGGATTTACTAGTAGGACTTAGGCAAATTTTTGTGAGTGCTGATGATTGTAGACAAGCAATCTACAAGTATAGTATTGCACACAGGTTTGAATATAAATTTATGAAGAACAACACAAATAAAATAATTTTAGTTTACAAGGCAAAAAGATGTCAATGGAAGATAACAGCATATTCATTAAGGAAGTTAATGCCCTTACTTTATGTAACAACTTTCAAGAATGAGCACTTACATTTTGCCCAAGAAGACCTTGAAGTTTCTTCAGTACAAGGTACACACTGACTTCGTCTATAATTGATGACGTAGTAAGGTCTAATGTGGAAAAAAAACCCAATGAAATAAAAGCTGACATATATAAAGACTATAGCATAAGTCTAACTTGTCGTCAAGCTTTAAGAGCGAAAGAGAGGGCATTGGTGGAAATAAACGGGCTTCCTGACCAATCATATATGCTTGTTCCTCAGTTGTGTAATAGACTAATAGAGACTGATGTTGATACTGTAGCAAAATGGGTGGCTTCTAATAATAAGAGATTTGAATGTTTATTTATTGCATATAGTTGTTCCATTAAAGGATTCTTGCTTGGGGTTAGGCCTATTTTATATGTGGATGAATGTTTCCTCAGTGGTCCTTATCGAGGCACCTTACTGGCAACTTCAATATACAATGCCGATAATGAGTTGTTTTCATTAGCTTTTGCAATAGTTGGGAGTGAAACTCATAATGATTGGACTTGGTTTCTACAAAATATTAAAGATATCCTTGGTTCGCTGCAGGTAACTATTGTTTCTGATAGAAATAATGCTATTATTGGTGTTGTTAGAGCCATATTTGGTGGCGATAGACATGTATTTTGCTATCGACATGTCAAGGAGAATTTTAGCTCTAAGTTTAAAAAAGTTTATAGGGGAATGGGAAGGAACAACAAGGAAGAGGTACTAAAATTGCTTGATCACATTGCCTATGCAAGGCATGAGCATGAATTTTGTATAGCTATAGGAAATTTGAGGATGTTCTCTCCACAATTAGCAAGATGGGTTGAAAATCAAGGTGATGTTGATCGCTGGGCACTATCATTGTTCCCATTTTAAAGATGGGATAAGATAACAACCAACTTGTCCGAATCATTCAATGCATGGATTATTGAGGAGAGGAGGCATAATATATGTGTTCTTATAAATGAGCATAGGGATAAGTTGAGCAAGAAATTTTTTACAAGTAAAGCAGCCATGAGTAAGTAGAAATGCATAGTTGGTCCCAATGTTGAAGCAAAGTTGAAGGAAAATATTTTCAGGGCAGAAGTTATGATAGTTCAGCTGCATGGCTCACATATTGTATTGGCTCGGACACCATGTGGAGATGTATGTGTGAATATGATACTAAGGAAATGCACATGTAAAGTTTGGCAAATGTTTGGCATTCCTTGCCCACATGCTTGTGCAGCCATTAAAGAAATGCATGGTAATGTGTATAACTATGTCGAGGAATGTTGTCTTCATAGCTCACAAGAGAAAATATACAGTGATACTATGCATCCTGTTGAGACCCATGACATGCTAAAGCCAAATGCATTGACAGTGTCTGAGCTTATGAACTAAACCTTTTTACTGCCTCCTAAAATGACTCGACCAGCTGGCAAACCTCGTCGTGTGAGGATCGAGTTTCAACATCAACAAAAGAAGGTTTATCATTGTTCTCACTGCCATTAAGCAGGTCATATGTGGAAGAGGTGTAGAAATCCAAATCCAAGTTGATGTTACTATAAATGGGTTACCACATGAACTTGGATTTGGGTAAAATACACATATGGGTCGTTTTAGAGGTTTTTTTTGGCATATAGCAACCCCTTTTCTGTAAATCCAAGTTGATGTTTCTATAACATGAGATTAGATCAACTTGGATTTGGTTGACATATATAGGTTTATGTAGATATATATTGGTAGTATTAGGAGTTTTTTTTGGTACATAGCAACCCTTTATTTGTAAATCTAAATTCATGCTTTTATGTATGTGGACAGCTGATATGTGCAGATGCATTAGATGAATTAATACATGTTTCTTATGTGTATAGTTCATATCTTTTATGATCACTAAAAGTGTGTCGTCTTAAAATTTCGAATAAAGGTATGAAATTATTTGTGAGGAAGTTGTAAAATTTGGTATGTCAGTTGTAAATTACTGAAGCCATGTCAAAAATTAATTTGGAAGTTTGCAAGTTCAAGAATTAAATAGTTTGTCGATCCAAAATTTTGAGTACGAATTATAAATTTTTCATAAGGAAGTTGCAAAATTTGGTGTCTCAGTTGCAAAATACTAAACGATATCTTAAAAGATTTAACTCTTGTAAGAATTTAATAGTTCTTTGATCCAAAATTGTGTGTATGAGTTGTAAATTTTTTCTAAGGAAGTTGCAAAATTTGGTGTCTAAGTTGCAAAATACTGGAACATTGTCCTAAAGGAATAACTCTTGTAAGAATTTAATAATTCTCCAATCCAAAATTTCGTATACGAGTTGCAAAGTTTTCCTAAGGAAGTTGCAAAATTTGGTGTCTCAGTTGCAAAATACTGGAATAATGTCCTAAAAGATTTAACTCTTGTAAGAATTTAATAGTTCTTTGATGCAAAGTTTAGTGTACGAGTTGCAAATTGTTTCTAAAGAAGTTGCAAAATTGGGTGTCTCAGTTGCAAAATACTGGAGCATTATCCTAAAAGAATAACTCTTATAAGAATTTAATAATTCTTCGATCCAAAATTTGGTATACGAGTTGCAAAGTTTTGCTAAGGAAGTTGCAAAATTTGGTGTCTCAATTGCAAAATACTGGACCATTATCCTAAAAGATTTAACTCTTGTAGAAATTTAGTAGTTCTTCCATCCAAAATTTGGTGTACGAGTTGCAAAGTTTTCCTAAGAAAATTGCAAAATTTGGTGTCTCAATCGCAAAATACTGGAGCATTATCCTAAAATATTTAACTCTTGTAAGAATTTAATAGTTCTTCGATCCAAATTTGATGTACGAGTTGCAAATTTTTCCTAAGGGAGTTGTAAAATTTGGTGTCTCAGTTGCTAAATACTGGACCATTGTCCTCTAATATTTAACTCTTATAGGAATTTAGTAGTTCTTCCATCCAAAATTTGGTGTACGAGTTACAAACTTTTCCTAAGGAAGTTGCAAAATTTGGTGTCTCAGTTGCAAATTACCGGAGCATTGTCCTAAAAGATTTAACTCTTACACAAATTTAATAGTTCTTTCATCCAAAATTTGGTGTACGAGTTACAAATTTTTCCTAAGGGAGTTGCAAAATTTGGTGTCTTAGTTGTAAAATATTGGAACATTGTCCTAAAAGATTTAACTCTTGTAAGAATTTAATAGTTCTTCAATCAAAAATTTGGTATACGAGTTGCAAATTTTTCCTAAGAGAGTTGTAAATTTTGGTATCTCAACTGCAAAATACTAGAACGTTGTCCTAAAAAATTTAACTCTTATAAGAATTTAATAGTTCTTTGATCCAAAATTTGGTGTACGAGATGCAAATTTTTCCTAAGGGAGTTGCAAAATTTGGTGTCTCAGTTGCAAAATACTAAAACATTGTCCTCAAAGATTTAACTCTTGTGAAATTTAGTAGTTCTTTCATCCAAAATTTGGTGTACGAGTTGCAAATTTTTCCTAAGGAAGTTGCAAAATTTAGTGTCTCAGTTGCAAATTACTGAAGCATTGTCCTAAAAGATTTAACTCTTGTAAGAATTTAATAGTTCTTCCATCTAAAATTTGGTATAAGAGTTACAAAGTTTTCCTAAGGGAGTTGCAAAATTTGGTGTCTCAGTTACAAAAAACTAGAATATTGTCCTAAAAGATTTAACTTTTGTAAGAATTTAATAGTTCTTTAATCCAAAATTTGATGTACGAGTTGCAAATTTTTCCTAAGGGAGTTACAAAATTTGGTGTCTCAATTGCAAAATACTAAAATGTTGTCTTAAAAGATTTAACTCTTATAAGAATTTAATAGTTCTTTGATCCAAAAGTTGGTATACAAGTTGTAAATTTTTCCTAAAGGAGTTGCAAAATTTGGTGTCTCAGTTGCAAAATACTGAAACATTATCCTCAAAGATTTAACTCTTAAAGGAATTTAGTAGTTCTTCCATCCAAAATTTGGTGTACGAGTTGCAAATTGTTCCTAAGGAAGTTGCAAAATTTGGTGTCTTAGTTGCAAATTACTAGAGCTTTGTCCTAGAATAATAACTTAAGAATTCAATACTTAACCCACCTAGAATTTTGACAAACAGTTGCGACATTAGCAATATATAATTGATTTGGTTACTTATTCAGCTTGCTTGATAGTCACAAAGAGTGTTTTATATCGCTTCACTTGTCCTAAAATCATAATGAAATTAGAAAATTCCATGTCTCATTTGTTATATTGAATTGGATTACCATATGATTAAAGTAATATAAGTAGCAACCCAGCTATATCAATTGGCAGGAAATACAAGTTATTTTAATTTGTTGAAAATTGGTATCTGCTATATAAAATCTAAATGGAGATGTTGTCAATCTTGTTCAGACAAAATCATAATTTAGTTAGCTAAAATGCATGCATGTGACCAAGTTTTGGTCACATAACATGTTTTGAATACAAAATTAATCAAGCATATCTCACAAAGGCTAGCTTAATTTTGCAGCCAAAAATATTCTTATAAGCCTTAAAATTTGGATACAGCTTCAAATTCCTCACTTGTACAAACTACATAGTTCACTTTCAGCTAAGACACTCTTAAGGGAAAAAATTAAAGAAGAGGCAATTTCTTCAACATCAGAATGGTGAACGTTGATGAGGAGCAGGATCTATAGTGAGGCAAATGCATCACACCCATCAAAGATTAATGATGAAAGCAAGTCACAGATTAAGAATTCATCTAGACATCTTTCCTGCTCTTTTTTATGGATTAGCTGCTGAGATAGAGGCAAAAACTTCATTTATCACTTCATTTCTTGTGTGATTTACCATCCACCCTAAACTGTTTCAGTTGTTCCTACAAAAAACATAAAGAAAGTTTAAGTTTCACATCAATAACTGGAAGAAAAAAATTAGAAATATGTTTGAAAAGTCCTCTATTGTCAGTCCTCCTTTTCTTCTTCTACCATCCCATTGTACACAGTACTTTATCACATATACCCCATAATCATCTTTACAAATATGAGCAATTAAGGTAAGGCAAAATGTCTACTTGAAATGAATACATAAAAAGGTAGTTGTTTCCATAGATAGTTACTTACACGTTACTCTATTTGGGAAGTTCTTCAAATATCATCTCCATCTGAAAATCCTCTCTATATTTCTCTGGGTTACATGCTTGTAACAACTCAATTATGCGAGTTCTCTACAAATAGTTCCAATATTAGATAACCATTCCCATTTAAAAATTTAAGTAACCAAAAGTAGTTATGCAAAAGCACTAATAAAGCATACCATAAATCCAGCCATCATCTTCTTCTCTTTAAATAACTTCCCAGCCAATGAATCAAGGATGAAAATTTTGTCATTTTTCACATTAGCACAATAACAAAACCAATGATTGAACACAAGCATAGGCAAGAAGAGGTAATCACAGTTTCTAAGGTTATATCTAAATTTATTGAGCATGAGCATCTTTGCATCCTCAAAAATAGACCATCTTAACTTTTTATCCCTTAAGTTGGCCATAAATTCTAAATCAAATATGTACCTCCGCACCTTCCCTTCACGAAGTTGCTCGCCAACCATTACTTTTACGACCATGCTCATGACCTACAAAGACCACATCCAATACTCAATGTGCTATCCAATTAAGCAACTAATTAATTAAAACTATCAAACATACCGCTGTACTTATCTATTTTTAGGACCAAGACTTTGGCATTCGGCCCTAGTTAAGTAGTAATCGTACATCTCAATGACATACCTACCAAAAAAAGTGTTATTATATCAAACATAATGCACCATAATTATTAAAAAGTAATATCACATTACTTATTCTTCACCCTTTACTTCATTAGTCTACCTAGTGCAATATTCATATATTTGTTGTTCTTTGGTAAGTCTTCCTTGTATTGGTTCATTCAGAAAAGGTGACCAATTTACCTTAACCCTTTTCCTTTTAGACCTTTGAATCGTTGGGCTTTTATCTATTCTCCTCCTCTTGCCATCTTGTCTTTTATCACTTTCTTCCTTACTATCGGAGCCTTCATCTTTATGTTTTTCAGATCCAGCTCCATCTACAGTTTCATGTCCATCATCATCCCCGTCTTCATGTGCATCTTCAACTTCATCTTCACCTTTGTCTCTATCTTCATCATCTTCTTCAACTTCATCTTTATCTCCACATTTCTCTTCCTCCACTTCTTCTTTACTTGGTTCGCCAACCTGCACGATTGCTTTACTATCAGATATTTGAAGCTGGTCAAGACTTTGTTGCAACTTTAAAACTTTACTTGCAAATGTATTGGCATATTGCAAAAAGTCTTCATATATCTCCCTCACACCCTAACCAAGTTTCAACACCAAGCTTATTAAGTAAGTGAAAACCAAAACATACGCAATAAATTATGGACATTTATATACCGAGTGAGTTATCACTATAAGTGGAGATAAAACTTCAAACACTTCATTAGTCTGACCACCAAAAAGAGTGGATGCTTTCTTTTTCCAGCTTAACCCATTTTTACACTATGTATTGGTTCCACAAATGCATCACAGGCGTTCCATCATCTACTCACGGTGTTGGGCCCAATGGAAAATGGTGCATGTAAAATATCTGCACTAGAAAGATAATTATAATCTAACCAATAACAAATAAATTAGAACAAAATACAGAAGGATTTCAAATAGTCTATACCAATAAGAAAAATAAGCATCCTCCTACATTCTTCTTCCTTTGTCCACTCCTTAATGCTATCTTATAAGTCAAAATTTCTCTAAGAAGCTCCAATAACACAAAAGATGACCAGTCATATTCTTGAACATTTTTCTTCCTACTTAAACTTTTAATACTCCTCATACTAATAGTTGTACTTGTTATAGGATAAAGAAATGTTCCAAGAGTGAATAATAAAAACACCATTTCAAAAAATTTTTAACCTTACTAGATATTACCATACTCTTCAACTCAGTGAAGGGTTTGCTAAGATAATTCTTCTTTAATGCTTCAAATGCTTCGCAGTCATCATCTAAAGAGACATCTTTCCCACCATAAGGCACACCTAAGATAGTGTGCACATCCTTCCCATCAATACTTAATTTCTTCCCTCTAATTCTAAGTATTGAGGTTGGTGTGTCAAAAGCAACGATTACTTGTTCACATAACTCCCTCGATAGTTTATTAAATTTGAAATCCAAAAGAGATTGGAACCCCATTTTCTTGACCTTGATACATAACCTTTTATGTTTGGATATGTATTCCATAACTTCCTTGAACTAGTTAGGAGAGCAATGTGTATTAAATGGAACCTACAAACCAAGAGGAATAATATAACACTATACAATGCATAACAATCATGTTAAAAAAACTCATTAATTTAAAATAAATACAAGTGAGTGATATCATTGTTGTGGAACAAGATGCTGATTCTTTGCCTCATCCATCTAACGAAGCCATGTTTCTATATCTTTCTTGTTCAGCATTTGATAATTTTTGCCAACTTTCTCTCATTGAGTCATTGGCTTCTATAAGACCACTAAATTTTCCTTCATTTTTTTAAGAAACTCTTTTTTGAAGTTGTCGTATCCAGACTTCTTTTTTGTTATAGCTTTCTTGTTCTCCATAATTTTTTAGTGTCTCAGGTGCAAATTACTTTTTCTTAGTTTGCAACAAAAGCAAATGAAACAGATTCAGCCAAATGTTACACCCAAAAACACACCACATACATATACACTGACATGGAATAGTGAACATGTAGGGTGGCAGCTTTTAATTCAGCCAAATTCCCTCCATTCTGTTTTATTGTCTGCCTTTTAACTTTCATGCTATTTAATTGATTCGGATATCACAAAAATAGGAATAGCTATGAGTGGTCAAAAAATCATGCAAGCAAAATGAAATGCTAGAAATTATATCTTTTGTTTTGAGCAATATAACCACTATATTTTGGTTAATTAATATAATCTTGGTGATTTTTGTAAATTAAGTAGCACTAGCTTTTTTTTTTTTTGCCCAAAATTAAGTGTAAAGCTAAAGAATGATATCATTTGGATTCCATGGGATTGGTCCACAATGAACTTTATGCAAGCATCAACGATGACACTTTCATGTGAAAATTATGAGATCAGAGTTTTCAAAGTAAATGTAAACTATGCAATCTTTCAAATCAATTAATCAAACTATTTAACATGTAAATCAAAGCATTTGGATGGTAATGAAATAAATAGTTTTAGGATATTTAAGTATACATGTTGACAGTTTCATGATAGGCTCCAAAATTAGTAGGCGGTGATTGTTGGCTTGAAGAATTGGAATTTCATGTAAACACATTTTCTATGCCTAAAATGAAACCTAAAGTCACTGTGATTACATATAAGCTAAACTAAAGGACATGTATATGCAGTGATTACAGTCCCAAGCCACATCATTACAAATATCATCCCAATATAAATGTTAGGAATCCTCTTAAACACACACTACATAGACATAATAGACACACACATAGCTAGCTTTTGAAAATTAAATCCATAAACATCATATTTTCACTTTAGCTTAAAACATAGTCCTATCTCTCATCCGAAGGTCATTTAAATATCAAGAACTAGAGTTAGAAAGAACTCCCCTGCTTTAAGTCTATGCTCTAATTAAAAAAATGTCTAAATAGAATAGGGAATTTTATGTTAAGTAACTTTTGAAGTGTAGGCATCCTAATTATTAAGGACTCTAAAACCTATATATATATATAATATGAATGAATGGATCATGAGATATATAAAATTACAAAATAGTATATTGTTGGGATATATACAACCCTTAAGTTTAAAATAGGTTTCAAGTGCTTCGCAAAACTAATGAATGCACATACCAAACACCACCTAAAAGATTCTTCATATTTCAATGTATCTCATCATAGTTTGGCTACTATAATCATAAATGGGTAGGGTACCAATGCACACATTATCTCTTGGTGTAACAAATTTAGAACCTCACATAAGAGGAAGCAAAACAAACATACAAGACTACATAAAAGATATGAACAAAAATCGGGTCTTACAAAATGCTACTCGAATTGGAAACATTGTATTGATATGCCATATTTTGTTACAAAAATTAACACCTAAATAGAAGTATTTTACAAAATATCCCATGCATATTCCCACAACTTAAATTGGTTTATCATAAAACAAATGAGTTTACTCAAATATTTAACTAAATTGACAGTTTAACTTAAACAAAATCAAAATGATCACCTAGTTACTCTGAGTCAATAAATATTCATTGTTCTAGCATTTTAAGCAGCATTTTATTTCTACATTATCAGCCTTTGATCAGTTCGATGTTTGCATTCATGATTATTACAATTCTTAAATTGTAAGCCTATACATAAATAACTATTCGCATAAAAACATTGCAAAGCTATTGAATTGACTAGTCTACACCTTGATATAGACCTTTAAAGTTGATAAAACATAAAATAGCATGATCAAATGCTAATTACCATTAGATAAAGTCACTTGCATTCACTAAAATGAGTTCATAACACAAACTAATTTCAAAATAACACAAAATTACTAGACCATCTTTTATTAGCAAATTCCCCAAAATCCAAATATGACAGAGAACCAAAGTCTACTAGCCAAATCAAATATCCCTAAGCTCAATTCTAACATAGAAAAGACAAAAACTAAGAAAATTTCCTTGTTGAAAGATTCATACACACTTCCAACTTGGAGAACATATGTCCGAAGCCAAAATATGCGGGCAGCTTAAGGATAGTCAGACACAACATAAACAGTAACAGATGTGAAGGTTATGTGAAATCAATGGAAAACCATATCTTATGCAAGAAGACAGAAGCTTATGAATGACATACAAACATTTAAGAAAGGACAGAGAGAAAACAGAGAAGAGATGACGAGCAATGTATCTCCAACAAATCAATCAAAACAGCTTGTGTCAAGCTAAAGAAGCTTTCCTCCAGTCAATCCATTGAAAGAGCTCACGCTGGGACAAAGAAGCTTCCCTCTGGTCAATCAATCAAAATAGCTCCTCACTATGGCAGAGAAGATCAAAACAGAGCTCATCGCTAGGGCAGCGAAGAGAGCTCGTCGCATACACGGGAACTCATCAGTAAGGTAGAGAAGAAACTGAGCATTTTAGACTTACTTCAAGAAGGCTAACCCAAAGAAGAAAGCTCGTTACATTGCACATAGGGAACTTATTAGGTTCAAGAAGGCTGACCCAGAAAAGAGATCTCATCGCGTCGAACACAGGGAACTCATTCAGTTCAAGAAGGTGGACCCAGAGAAGAGATCTCGTCGTGTCGCACACAGGGAACTCATTCAATTCAAGAAGCCTGACCCAAAGAAGAGAGCTTGTCGCATCACACATAGGGAACTCGTTCAGAGAAGAAACCGAGCATTTTACTTGAAAAAGGGTGTTTTGGTCTTTTCCTATGACATGAAAATACCACTTAAGGACCCTAAGACTTGATTGGCCTTTTACAATTATTTAGGACTTAACTGGTATAAAATTGGTCTTTTAGGACTTGATTGTCATTTTCCCTAAGAGTTAGGCCTAAAAGCCTTGTTTAAATAATAATTTAGGATTTAAAAATTATTTTTTTAAAGTAATCAAGCTTAAAAGTCTGGCCTTGATAAGTCCTGTAGAAAAAGGCTCGAACCCGGCCAACCTATCAAACCTGATTATATTATTATTAATTTTTTTCTTTAAAGAAACATGCATTTGAAGTTAAGAAAGACCTGCTCACCTGAAGCCCTTATTCTACATGTATTATATTATTATTAATTTTAATTTATTCTAAAATTGATTTAATATAATTTAATAAATATCATTGTACAGTATAAAATTTTTGATATTTTTTTATGTTTGTGTATTTATAAAAAAATAAATTATTTTTTAACTAAGATTTGAATTTTATTACTAGACTTCTAAATATGTGTTGTTTAATTTCTAAAAGATTATGAGGATTTTGATATTTTTTTAAATTTTAGAATATTTTAATTAATTTGTAGTGCTTATTTTTTTAAATTTTTTTCATAACAAAGATTGTAGGCCTGACCCTGTGCCCTTCAAATAAAAGCTGGTCCTCAAAAAAGGGTTGAAAAATAGAAAAACACACTAAAGGGCTCCCTTGTGAGCCGGGCTCGCCCATTTTCCAACTCTAAATTAAGGTGGGATGGAATTGGAACAAAACATTGAAGAGATGATACTAGGACATCCTAGCAAAGTAGACAAAATATTGAAGAGAGACCGCAATAACAACAATTGTTAGATTATATAACTTGTTAAGTTCAAAACCAAAATAATACGAAATATAAGTTTAATAATTTAAGTTACAATAACTGTAATTTAAAGTAAAAGAACATAATCACAACCATCACAATCTGAACTCAAGCATACAATAACCACAAATAACATCCAGGCTACAATATAACAAAACAACAAAATCATTGAGTTACAACTTAAGTGAATACACGGTTAATTATGTAAAAGGAAAATTAAACAACACACACACACTCTACTCCCTTTTGTTCTATTTATAAGTCATAACATTAAATTTTTATTACAAATTTTCACATTTATCTCATTAAATGTTAGAGAAAGAAAATATGTTATTAAAGTATGTATATTTAATATGAGAAAATTGAGAACTTGTTAAATTTTTAAACAGAGTTAATAGTTTTAAGGTTTTATTGACTTCGATGAAACATGTTGAAAGTGACTTATAAATAGAATTAAAAAATAACTTTTTTTTGGGTAAACAGAGTTAATAGTTTTGAGATTTGATTTTGAAATTTTTAAACAGAGTTAATAGTTTTGAGGTTTGACTTCGGTTTTCCTTGGGTTGTAAATGAACCCATTACCTTAGCTAAGGTTTTGTGGAGTTAAATCAAACTTCTAAATCTAAGTTTATGAATTGTGTAGTGATTTGAAATTTTTGGTTAAGGCTTAGACGAACCCTAAGTGAAAATTGAAAGTTTAGGAGCAATGTGGGAAAAGAAGAAGTGGGGTGCTAAATGAGGTTAATAAAGTGTGTTAGGAGAGTTGATGGTGTTAAAATGAAATTTTGGGATATAATGAGTATCTAAAATTATGCTAAAAAGGGGTTAATTAGAGTGAGAATTGATTATTAAATATTTAATCTTGTATATTAAATATTGATTAGGCGTTGACTTGCTGGTAGACACTTGTGGAGCTAAATTTTGACCACAATAAAACTTTTTGTAATAAAAGAGTTGAGGTAACTAGATTATCTAAACTCTCTATTTGTATGTTTGGATGGTTGTATAATAATTGCGAAAGCTAATGTTATTATTTCAAACTAGTATAGTATCAATATGAAAAATGTTTATGATTTAAAAATTTTATGTGAAGTGGAATAGATAACTATGTTTTGCATAATTGTGGTTTTGAAAGTTTTATGCTAAATCTTGTATTCATATGCATATATTTGCAAAAGTGCATGATTGATAATGAAAAGGATCATATAGGTGTAGATTACATGTTTATGGATATGTGTGAAATGGTTGAGCATATTTTTAGTATGATCATTATGAGAAGGTGGGAGTTCACCCTAGTTCTGTTTGGGGGACATTGTTTAGAAATTCATATGATACACTAGCACCATGGAGGTCATGATACACAGTTCTATATTTGTTTGGAAGTCCCAGTACTATTTGAGATAGATTGGGCATACAACACCTTGGGTATTCATGGAAAGGGAGAATCTATGGTTCGTAGTAGGTGTAAGGGTCCTTGGCCAAGACTGCCTCCCTTAATTGGTAAGCTTGAGCTGATCTAGTCACATGGATTAGGTTCTATTGAATTGTCAGCCCACAGATTCAGTCAAAAGAAATAAAAGTGGTGTGTTTATCATGTATCTCTCTATGTATAGCCATGTGTGTATGTAGATGTACTTGTCATATTTGGAATATATGTTTTAAATGCCACGTCACATGCTTATTAACTACTCTCATACACAAGTAGTACTAGGCAAACGGGCCGACCCACGAGTTGATATTTTTACGAGTTGGGTTGGGCTAGCCCACTAGATAAAATGAACTGAAAAATCCAACCCAACCTATTTTTTGGTAGCCTAGCTAGACCACAAGCTAGCCCACAAAAATTTACCAAAATCTTTTTTAACAATTTAAAGTTTATACAATGTAAATATATATATATGTATATATATTTTTCACATTTTAAGGCAAATTAGTAATTAAAGAACTTATAAATAAACAAAATAAACATAGAATTCAACCAAGAAAATTCATTAGATTTTTACTATTAATTATCTTCTCGTCTAATTGTATTATCTTTCTCACTAAGAAAGAAAATTTGAATATAAACCCATATTATTTTTCTCAATGAATTCATATTTATGATTTTAATCAATAGATCTTATGAGATTAATAAATAATATATATTCAAAATATTTTAAAAAAATTAATAAATAATTGATTTACAAACTATAACAAAAATGCCATTTGCAAATTGTAAGAAAGATTTACAATATCTTTCAAATATAAACATATTTGGGAGTCATAAATGACGAGTAATTTATTTAGATTATTTGATTACTGAGTCCTTGACTCACCTCATAGTTACATTTTACAGGTGTAAACTCTAATAGAGGCAAAGCGAAGGAAAGTGCTATGGAGAATTGAGGGACTTGAATTTGTATAGTCATCTCACTCTATCTTTTGGTTTGTAATGAATTTGTAATAATTATACCAACTTAGGATCATTTGCCATTCTGTAGTCACTTGCATGAGAATTTGTGTAAATGCATGTATCTTGGCTTAGAATGTTGTATCTATGTTGAACTGGTTGTGAAAGGTCAAAATATTAGTATAAGTGATGGGTTTGTGTTGTTTATGTGTTGGATTGGTCAAAATGTTGTTTAATATGAATGATTGCCACCCCTTGAATTCTTATGGAATTGGTATTTTGGAGGCTAATTTGTGTTTAGATTATTTTGGTTGTTGTATAAATGTTCTTTCAGGTTATTTGTGATCTATTTAAATTAGTTTAAGTGGTTCTAAGGTTATTGACACTAGTTTTATGAGTTTGGACACCCTTATGTTGTTTTAAAAGGATAATGGACTAATTTGTGTCCAGGTGTCCAACTTTCAAATGGCAAAGTGTTTATGTATGAGACTAGTGCCAATAGCTATGTGACTCTAAGAACTATGTGTAGACACTTAAATCGCTCAAATTGAATGTTGGATGGCAGAACGAAGAGTTTCGAAAGTTGGTCTTAAAATGCTATCATGGTTTGCTATCATGATAGCAAGAGTGCGCTGTAGCCTACTGTACAAAGAGGGACTTGGTCCCTCTATGCCATTCGGATGAGGCCTACGCCTCAGTGAACAGTGCAAATTTTAGAATTTTCTAGAATGTTCCATTATTGTTTTTAAAAGTTGTTATTGGTTTCTATGCTTTTGCTATCTTGTGTAAATTGTTTTAAATTATAGTTTGAGCTCAAACAACTTTTTAAAAGTGGTTTCTTGGGATCCCAATTTCTTAAACTATTTTCTAAACCCTTGTATTATGATAATTTTATATAAAAAATTTAATTAATTCTGATTATCATAACAGTATTTTGTTTCTTGTGTTCTATGTGTTTGGTAATGCTAGAGAGAACATTACATTTTACCTCAGAAAAATGGTAGAAGTAAAAAGGACCATAGTGGAAAGTGGGCATTCCATGTTAGTTAACATGAAATGGTTTGGGAAAATGTACCAATGCCATTAACTAGTTCATTATGTAAATACTCCATGAATACCTAGATCACGTTCATTGGATATTAGATAAAGATTTGGAAAATGTCAGAAGTTGGCCTTTGAATCTGTCTTAATGATAGCATAGATGTTGTCTTTTCTATGCATTGTGCCATAGTGAATGGCACTTTCATCATGGCACATTGCACAAGTGAGGCTCACCATTGTGCATGGATTGGTTGGCCATGGTGGATGTCATATGTTATTAAAAATTGATGTTTTCAAGTTGAATCGGTATCCCATGCTTCTACGCAATCTATAACTTTGACTTATATTTATTTTGGTTTTAAATATTTAGTATTTAATTATAAAACTTAGAATCCCATTTTAGAAAAAATGAATCACTACAACTAAAACAATTTTTACTACTCTCAATTCAAGTAAATAAGTGTCAAAGAGGCAAATAAATCCACATCACTTTTATTAAAAAGGGACATGGATTTATTATTATTATTAAATAATTAATATTAATCCACATCACTTATAAGCATAGAGTGACGTGGATAATAAATGTAAATAAAAAAATTAAAACAAATATAATTTAAAATGAATATAATTTTTTTTTCAAATACACGTCACTTCTTAAGAAAATGGATGTGGGAAAGACAAAATTAGAACCAAATTTTTAATTAAATAAATAATTAAAACTGCATTTAAATTCACGTCTTTTTTTAAATAAAAGAGATGTGGATTATCATTTAAATCCACATCCGTTTTAATGTAAAAGCAACGTAGCTAATCATCATTTTTAAATAAATAATTTTTGAAAAAGCATTGATTTCCACATCACTTTTATTTATAAAAATGACGTGAATAATTACTAAATCCACGTCCCTTTTAATGTAAAAGCTACATGGTTAATCTTCTTATTTAAATAATCTGCTTAGTTAAACAAATAATTTTTTAAAAAAAAAAGCATTAATATACTTGTCAATTTTGTCTGAAATGCAACATGGCTAATAATTTAAATTCCCTTTTTAACAAATGCCCAGCTCTCTCGCGAAACCCAAAACCTTCAGCTCTTGTGAAACCAAAACCTTCAGCTCGTCTCCTTCTCTCCTGAAGCTCTTAGCTCTTGACCACCTGCACTCATCTCGTGAAACCCATAGCTCATTCCTGAAGCTCAACTCTTCTTCGCAGTGACCCACAGCTGGCACACCCATAGCTCAGATCCTGCTCTTCATTTTCAGCTTAAAGCTCCCCTCTGCCAGCACCACCCCTTCTCCGTGGTGACCCACAGCTCCTCTACTCTATCTTAGCTTCAGCTCCTCCATCCAGGCGAAATTATCACCTTTACCCGATGCATGCACCAACGATGGAGATACTTGTAATAATGCAACCATATTAGTTGACCGAATTTGATAAGTTAATTATATTTAAGTAAAACATACTTACAATATAAAAGTTTAATTGATGTTGTGGTAAGCTAACTTTTTGAGAAAAATCAATTCAAATCTTCCTTTTTAATAATCACTAGATTCACCATACTCACAACATCATTTTTCCTTTGCAAAAAATTTTTCTTGAAATGTTTATCATAAGCCAATAAAATTATTTATTGGAGAGGAGTCAACTACAGTGGCTGCGGTTGCAATGTGGGTTGTAGAAGTTTCAACAAGGGATCATTTAACAAGGGAAGTTAAAAAGGCAAGAAATAGTTAATTAAAAAATAATATTAGAAAGAAATATTTAATAAAATGTATGAAATATTTAATAAAACGTAAATTAGTTTGAACCATACTCAAAAGTCTCTTGAGCCACATAATAAAATGTTCGTCTAGCATTCATTCAACTACGATCTATATGTCACTACTTAAAGGAGAATAAAACTAATGTGCATGTTATCGTCTTCAAACCATTTCAAAAAATGTAAATTTCTAACTAGTCTATGATTTTGAGTAATTTAGGAAAAATAATAGCTTTAAAAAAATTTCAGCAAAGTCTCTCCTAAAAATTAGACCTCCCAAAAATTTTAAAAAAATTTACAAGAGAAAATTTAATAATTTACACCAAATAAATAATCACATGCAACACCTAAGGCCTTATGAAGTCACTAACAGCACTCCCAACAACAATTAATATCAACAAAATTTTAGGATATTTTTCCTAAACATGAGACATCTAAAAACAACAATGACAACAACAACAATTTTACATAAAAATAAATAAAAACATACCTTTTGGTCCTTACATTTTGCACGTGTTTTGTTACAGGTCTCTACACTTTTTTTGGTGTTTTAGGTCTTTACACTTTCATTTTCTGGTGTTACAGGTCCCTAAATATTTAATAAAACATAACTTAGTTTGAACTATACTCAAAAGTCTCTAGAGCCACATAATAAAATGTTCGTCTAGCATTCATTCAACTACAATCTATATGTCACTACTTAAAAGAGAATAAAACTAATGTGCATGTTATCGTCCTCAAACTATTTCAAAAATGTAAATTTCTAATTAATCTATGGTTTTGAGTAATTTAGGAAAAATAATAGATTTAAAAAAATTTCAGTAGAGTCTCTCCTAAAAATTAGACCTCCCAAAAATTTTAAAAAATTTTACAAGAAAAAATTTATAATTTTACACCAAATAAATAATCACATGCAATACTTAAGGCCTTATGAAGTTACTAATAGCACTCCCAACAACAATTAGTATCAATAAAATTTTAAGATATTTTTCCTAAACATTAGACATCTAAAAACAACAATGATAACAACAACAATTTTACATAAAAATAAATAAAAACATACCTTTTGGTCCCTACATTTTGCACGTGTTTTGTTATAAGTCTCTACACTTTTTTCGATATTTGGAGTCTCTAAACTTTCATTTTCTGGTATTATAGGTCCCTAAATGAATAAAATGAAAAAAGCGCAAGGACCTATAGCAAAACATGAGCAAAGTACAAGGACTAAAAGTATGTTTTTCCTAAAAATAATAATAAAAGTAATTTAACAACAATTATTTAAACAATAATTAAAAATAAAACTATAATTAAATAATAATTAATATATATACATTGATAATTGAAAAAAAATATCTTTCAGTAGTAGAAACACTCGACCAAAGGTATTCTATCTCACTTCTAAACTATGGTTTTCCTCATCTCACACACTTGTCATAAAGGTTTCATTGACTTCTAACCACATTCTTTCAGGAACTAAGGAGTTACTAGACTGCCCAGATGTCCCATGGTAACAGTCCTAATATATCGCTGTACTAGATATCGCCCAAACTATGCTAGTTTGATTATATGGATTTGTTCACTCATATCTTCACACACATATATCCACACATATCCTGAGTGAACTCTTACCCCCTATGATCATGCTTTTTACACATAAATCACCACTTCCACATATCACACACATACACACACACATTAATACCATAAAAATATCATTTGTAAATAAACAAGTATTTCACAATATCTTTAATGCTAAAACCATGCATGTTATAAACATTTTCATTCAAAAATCTTAAAGTCAACAAAATCATATTTCACATTCACTTTTATGTAGTTATAATAGTTAACAAATATAACAAACTATATGGTTACCTCAATCCTTCTATTCTGAAGAAAGGTTACCCGTGTTACACTCTTTCATTCTTAGTTCCTTCTCGCTATCCTAATCCGTTACACATGTTAGACACAGAAATCTACACAAGATTGGTACCTGGAGTTAATTGACACATTAACTAATAATTCTAATTTTATCAACTAAGTACTTAAATGCTATCATTTCCCTTATCCAAGTCCATTTGCACACCTTACACCCAAATCACCACTTATTGCAAACATTAGCATGCTTATTCTCCACTTTCATTCACTTCCTCTTTCTAAACTTGACTAATCTAAGCCTACAGCTTTAAAACTTTATCGTTTGACTCAAATTAGTCACAAAGTCCTAATTTAATCTTAGATAATATTTTATCACTATAGGGTAAGAAATCAACTCCTTAAAACTTCTAGATTCAATTTCTCAATAGTTTAAACTAAGAGAAAATAGGGTAGAATCGAAGGTTAAGATAGTACATGTTGGATAGGGAGTCACAGTGAAAGAATAAAAATTTAAAATCCTTATCTCGATATAGATTGAACGAACTCATTTAAGTCAAGGTGGATAGAAGAGTTACCTTTTTAAGTTTTGAATTTCATACATGTTATGTATAAGAATTTGGATCTTAAGAGCTGATAATGTAAATCTGCTCCCTCTATCGATATCCACAAGAACAGCTCTCTAACTGAAATAGTGTGCTAGCACTCCCAACGTTCTTTCATCTTTGAATGTCATTCTTCCTTTTTTCTAGGGTGTTTCGTGGCTCTTAAGGTGTTTGGCTGTCAAGACTCTTTCTGAATCTCATTAAGGAAGCATGCTCTCTTATCTATCATTTATATAGATTAGGGTTTTAGTCTTCCTTTAATGAGCCAACAAAAATTTGATTAAATTTATCTTATAAATTTAATCCAAGATATCATATCTAATTCAAATTTATCTTATAAATTTAAATTATAAAACTGACATGATATTCTCTTATATCATATTAGTTATTAAATTTAATCTATCACATAAAATTAAATTTAAAACTAACACAATATAATATAATATAATATAGTATAGTATAGTATAATATAACATAATATATACATATGTATACATGAAAACACACACACACACACACATATTTATGTGTGTGTGTGTGTATTTCAAATATATATATATATATATATATATTTATCAAATCAATATTCAAATATATATATTATTATATAATTCATTCACTCTAGATAAAGCATTACATTCATTAAATCTAGACACACTCCAAATTCAATGAACTTGGATATTTTAGCTCGAGTTGGGCTATTCTTATGTGTGACCCTATAGGCTCATATGAAGTTTGCAGTAAACTAATTACGCTATTAGGCCACAGTCACAAGTGGCCTCTAGCAAGATATTGCAACTTCCTAACTCATATGGGGATTAATAATATGATGTAACCTATCATATAATCATATCATATCCCTTTTTTTACATGATATTTCAGTCAAGTATGAGACATGAAATTGTCAAAATATTTATCCAAATAAGTTTTAAAGTTTTTCTATTTTCAAAACAAAAAAAAAACAGTTTTTCAAAACAGATAACAAACAGGCCCTTAATCTCTTGTATACAGTTGTAGAGCTACATCGTAGTAAGGGTGGGCAAATGCACCCCCTCACTTTGGAAAAAAAATATAAGTGAGGCATGTCAATTTTACAACTTTATACCCTGTGCTTTTGATATTTTGTACACTTTGGACTAAATAAAAAATATTCGAACTCAAAAAATTATTATATATATAATATTTTAATGATTGAGATAAATATAAAGAGCATATTTACATAAAAAGACAATATTAATATGTTTAATATAATTTTATAAAAAATGATTTGTTAGCTCTACTGCTTATTCTCATAAAGGCAAAGAAATAGCTGGACAGGCAATTACAAAATTTAAAAAATCATTAACATGAATAAAATATGTATAGAAAATAAGGCAAAGAGACAGCTGGAAGGGCGATTGAAATTTTTTTAAAATAATATTACGAATAAAATATGTATGTGAATCCAAAATTAGAAAATAAAGCAAAAGGAGGATACAGGTCAAGGGCAATGCAAAATGTTAAAAATAATTATCTCAAATAAAATGTGTACGAAAATCCAAAATTAGAAAATAAGGCAAAGAGACAGCTTGAAGGGCAATTAAAAATTTAAAAAGTAACTATCATGAATAAAATATGTATGAGAAACCAAAATTAGAAAATATTTTTTTCCAGTCTCTAAGAACATCATTTGAAAATATAGTTAGATTATTGAATGGGTTATTTCCCATGGTTTATATCATTTCGCACCTTTGGCATGCTACAGCGACGCCTATGGTAAGAAACTTATTTATGCATAGATTCCTTTATTTAAAAATTAGTTATTAATATAAAGAGTATATCATAGGCAATATAAAAAAGGGTTAATATGCAGTTTGAACCCTAAACTATAGATCCAGGAATGATTTAAACTCTAAACTTTATTCTAAACCCTAAATGATTAAAATTGAGGTAGTTTTACTTTCACCATTAAATTTACACAAATGTCCATTAGTTTTTAAAAAATTGGAACCTAATATGTGATTTTTTTCAAATGATGATAGGAGAAAGAGGGAGAGTAGAATTTACTTAAATTTGTATATTAAGCCCAATTTTTAAAATCTAACAGACATTTATGTAGATTTAACTGTGGGGCAAAATTATTCCAAATTTAATTGTTTATGATTCAAAATGTATCTTTTTTTAAAGTTCAAATTGCATATTAATTTTATAAAAAAGGTCTCAAAAGGACGTGAGCATAAACGACTACCAAAATAAATAAAAAAGATAAGTAGTAAAATGAATTGGAGCCGTTTGCAGATGGCCTTAATTTGACTGAACTCATTGCCTTAATTGAGTGAATTGACTAAAAAGAAATAAATGATGAGAAAGTATAAATTTAACACTTGAAATTGAATGAATTGCTATGATATCTTTTAGGAAGTAAATATCTTCTCTTCAACCAACAAGAGTGAAATCTAGTGACAGAGGCTAATCTTTTAATATATAGCAAACCTATATTTAAATCCCTACTCAGTAAAATACCTACATTTAATATTTAATTGTACTTCAAACAATATTGCCTCTAATAAAAAGAAATTTGTCGACAATAAAAAAAATACTTTCTCCTCAATAGATGAAATATATAGTAAATATTTTATATTTTAAAAAATTAAACAAATATAATTATGAGGTGTAATATTTATGTATTCTATACAGTTATTTTAAAACTTATATTTTTATAATAAATGTACATATTTCTTGTTTTTCCACTAGTTTTTTTTTTGCCACTTTTCCACTAATTGTTTTCATTGCTTCTAATGTATAGATATGTATAAAATCTAGCTTGGAAACATGACTTAAATTTTTTAAAAATAAAAAATATTTTGACCAATTCAAAACAACTTAATTCACTAGTTGGACTGGCTGGGGACCAGTTCCCAGTTTCACCCAAAAATACCGGAACAAACAGCTGGCCAATTCCTGGTTGAATCAATTGAGCTCACCGGTCCAGTTTTTTATTTACTTTTACTTACACTCATACATTGTAAGCCTGCATCTATATAAGAATGTAGTTATTCATTTACTTAGGTTACGTGCTGCTCAACATATGATTACTTTTTTTTTAATTGCTATTATAAACAATCATGTTTGAATAAATTTGAGCAGCTCTTTTAACAAAATTTGAACCTTGATTTATCACAATATGAGAAACTAACATTTTTCACTAAACTTGACCTCATTGATGGTTACTTTTGTAATTATTCACATGTATGTTCTTATTGGAGACTATTCTGTTCGAGACATGGTTAAATATTAATGAGAAAATCTTCCAAAAAAAATTCAAATCTTGGTAAATAGTACTCAACTTATTCCAATTTATAAGGATGATAAAAAAAATATTTTATTTTATTTATAAGTCATATTATAAATTTTATCATCACAGATTTTTCTCTGTTACCTTTTATTAAATGTTAATGAAAAAATATATATTATTAAAATGGGTATATTTTGCAAGAGTAAAGTCAAAAACTTATTACAAAGTTAATAAATTTTAAAATTAAAAATAATTTATAAATAAGATTGGAGAGAGTATAATAATTAAAACAGTCCTTTCAAAAAATGTTAAAATATAATACTGATAAAACTCGAATATTTGGATGATGAAAGTGAGAAGTTGCCCCTTAATATTTTAGTTGACAAGTTTTATAAACTATCTTTTGTTTCTGAATAATAATAATAATAATAATAATAATAATAATAACCAACTCACACAATTTAAGAAAATTCACTTCAATGATCTTTTTTAGATACGAGTCAACCTAACGGTTTAACCTAGACAAACCTGCATAACCCATAGGTCAAGCAAGTTGGGCAGGTTGCTTTCTTCCTCACTGAATGATTCACAGATTTGAAGAAAAAATGAAAAATGGATGGAGCATCACAAGAAAGAAAAGGGAGAAGATGAGGAAAATAAATGAGATTCAAGAAAAAATAGAAAAAAAAGAAGATATTTTTGTTAGATCAGGCAAACAACAATTAGGAGAGGGGTGAATTAAGTGTCGGGAATTTTTTGACTCTAAATCAATTTTTTACAATGTTTAGCACAAATTCAAGGTGTAACTTGAAGTTTCAGTGAGCTGATAAAACAATGAGAAACTAAAGGTGGTTTGTTTTCTGTTTTTAAAAAACTTTTTTTTTAAAAAAAGAGGAAAAATTTAAAAATTTGTTTGGATAAGTGTTTTGATCATTTAGTTATTTCCAAAAAATTTTCAGTTTTTGCTTTTAAAAACAAAAAAAATAGAAATAACTTTAAATTGTTTTCATTTTTTTTAAAATACACTATATTTGATTGTTGAAAATAATAGTTACCTTGACCAATTTATATTATAATCACCACTATTAACTACCTTTAATCATCACTATTAATTTATTTTTTAATTCTAAAACTACTTTTTAATTGACATAACCAAACAAATTTTATTTTATTTGTTTTTAAAAACAATTTTGAAAACTGTATTTCAAAACAGATTTAAAAACAAAAAATGAGAACAAAAATAAAATAAGCCGTTTTAAATGCTTTAGTTGTAAAGTTTATAAAACACTTGAAAAAGATAGATGAAAATTTTAAGTACAAGTGTAAATCTAAATCAAATCAAGTAACTTAATAAAATTGATTTATGACATAATAGAAGTGAAGACAGATATGCAATACTCTGTTTAAAACAATTTATAAAATTAGTTCAACTAAAAACACAGTGTTCTTGTGAAATCAAAGACAAGAGAGATTGCAAAATATAGATGAGCTAAATATAAAGAGAATAAGAAAAAAAATACTGCACAAAAAGTTTTTCCAGTCCCTAAGCTCACACTTCAGATTTTTTACTATATCACAACTTCAATGGATGCTTGTTACTATAATCCAAAACTACAGCTTTCAAGGGTATTTATGAGCTATTTACAAGATATCTCACTATTACAAATGAGTCTCATTAATCCTTCACTTTAAAGACAGTGAACACTCTCAAATTTCACAAAGAAAATCATCTCTGCAATCAAGAGAAAAAACCACTCTTGACACTCTTTACAATGGATATCAATTTCTAATGTATTCTCTCTCACAAAGATAATAAAAAATAATTTAGGCACTCAATAAAACTCTCTCTAAGAGTAGATATTTCATTTTCTAAGACACATGCTGAGAAAACTCTTTCACATGAACACAGAATAACATGTAGAATTAAATGCATGACTCTTAAATCTCTTTTAATGTATTACCCACTCACTTAAATGAGTTCTATATATAGAACAATTTTTTCAGACCATTTGGGACCTTGGGAGATAGTTTATAGCCAATAGAAATGTGCTAAAGTGCATTAAATGCTGTCAGAAATTAGCATTCACATGTGGACAAGAATGATCCAAGCGTTGATGAGCTATCTTCACTTTATCTCACTTATCACTTCATATTGATCCAGTATATCAATCAGGGTTCAAGCATGGATAAGCTATTTTCACTTTAGCTCACTCATCACTCATATATATTGATCCTTACTTTTGATTTTCTAATTTAAGCAAAGTCCAGTTATGGTTCAAGCTTGAATGAGATCCTTTACGTTCTATATGCATAGAAGATGATCAAATATGCATAAGACACTTTATAAGCAGGCTGAATGAACACTATAATGACAAGCGCATGCGAACATGTGTTAA